>NC_041222.1:61354631-61363103 GCF_002837175.3 Physeter macrocephalus
TTCACTAAGCATAATATTCTCTAGGTCCATGTTGCTGTAAATGGCAATATTTCACTCTTTTATGACTAATATTCCATTATATATATATTTTATATATATATATATTTATGTATATATACACACCACATCTTCTTAAGCCAATAATCTGTTGATGGGCAGTTGGGTTGATGGGCACTCAATTATTGTAAATAGTGCTGCTATGAACATTGGGATGGAGTTACATTTCTCATCTGATGAAAATCAATGCCCTTTAACTTTTTTATACAATGGAAACATTAGTTCAAAGACACTTGAAAAGGCAAAATAGAAAGAACAGTATGGAATTTTTATACTGGAATCTGATACTGTCAGTACGTGTAAATCTAAACACTTTTTATCCGGAGAAAGTCTGAAAACAAGACTATTGTAACAATTAATCCAATAGAAAATATATCATAAGCTTATTGTACACCAACAAATTTCATTTATTTAATATTTTGATATACCTACAACCTCTTTTTTGCTTAGACCTTTGAAATTGGGGTGAGGGTCTTTGAAAGTTAGAACTCTATCAGAGAATTGCATCTGAAATGTATAAATCCTCACCTGGATGTTTCAATAGTATAGCAATAACTCAATAAGCTTTTAAAAAAATAAATCTGAATAGAAATGATGGTGAATACACACTACTATATATAAAATAGGTAACTAATAAGAACATACTATATAGCACAGGGAGCTCTACTCAATACTCTGTTATGGCCTGTATGGGAAAAGAATCTAAAAAAGAGTGGATATATGTATATGTATAACAGATTCACTTTGCCGTACACCTGAAACTAACATAACATTGTAAATCAACCATACCCCAATAAAAATTTTAAATAAAAAAAATGATGGTGAAATCTCTCCTTAAGTTTCTCTTTTTCAGTAAAGTTTTTATTTTAATTTTTTAAAAATTTATTTTATTTATTTATTTTTGGCTGCGTTGAGTCTTCATTGCTGCACGCTGGCTTTCTCTAGTTGTGGTGAGCGGGGTCTGCTCTTCGTTGTGGTGCGCGGGCTTCTCATTGCAGTGGCTTCTCTTGTTGCAGAGCACAGGCTGTAGGTGCTTGGGGCTTCAGTAGTTGTGGCACTTGGGCTCAGAAGTTGTGGCACAGGGGCTCAGTAGTTGTGACACGCAGGCTCTAGAGAGCAGGCTCAGCAGTTGTGGTGCACGGGCTTAGTTGCTCCGTGGCATGTGGGATCTTCCCGGACCAGGGCTCAAACCCGTGTCCCTCGTATTGGCAGGCGGATTCTTAACCACTGTGCCACCAGGGAAGCCCTTCAGTAAAGTTTAATTCAGCAAACTTGAATCTTTAGTTATCCAGAAAAGGATTGGGTAATAAATGTGGTAATCATAGAGTAGATAGTCATCAGCACTGTTCAAAAGAATATGTATCCCTTGAACAATTCAAGAAGAAACTAAGAAGGAAAAATGAAGAATTTGTTTCCCCATAAGCAAGATACAAGAACGTCCATAACCATTACTGAGCATTAATCATTTGAGTATCTCCTTTGCATTAACCTCAAGAGATTATCATGTCTCTTCCTTACTGTCAGGAAACCTAGAGTTCTGTCCTGGCTCTGTGCTATAGTCATAAGTTGATCTTATCCTCAAAACATTAAAACCCTTGTCTTTATTTTGAAACCAGAATGACAGGGGAACACAATGAAATTGTTGCCAAATCATAGAATCTTGAGCTGAAAGAACCTTAAAGATGATCTCATTAAGTAGTTATTAATTTTTTTTTAAGCAGAACTCTTTTATTAAAACAAAAATATAAGAAGTAAGATGAAAGCTAAAGAGCTTTGGTAGAAGGAGGGTGAATGTTGAATGTCTGCCAGCTGGTCTCCCATCCTCTCCCCTGCAGTCCTTCAGGGAAACCCTAGCAGTCCTCTACAGCACAACTTGAACACTGACTTAGTCCAGCCTCATTTCACAGATGGGAAAACTCAGGAACTTTCTGAGTTCGTTGCAAATTAATAGCAGATTCAGGACCCCTTGTTCATTGTTTTATCCATAGTCATAACAACATTTTGTGTGTGTGTGTGTGTGGTACGCGGGCCTCTCACTGTTGTGGCCTCTCCCGTTGCGGAGCACAGGCTCCGGACGCGCAGGCTCAGCGGCCATGGCTCACGGGCCCAGCCGCTCCGCGGCATGTGGGATCTTCCCGGACCGGGGCACGAACCCGTGTTCCCTGCATCTGCAGGCAGACTCTTAACCACTGCGCCACCAGGGAAGCCCATAACAACATTTATTGAATGTTATATTTGGGCTAAGCACTGCTTTAAATTCTTCACTTGCATTATTTCATTTATTCCCTACGATAAACCTCTGCAGTATAGGTACTGCTAAGATGTACTTATTTATTTATTTATTTTAATTGAAGTATAGTTGATTCACCATGTTTCAGGTATATACACACACATACATACACACACACACACACACACACACATATTCTTTTTCATATTCTTTTCCATTATAGGTTATTATAAGATATTGAATATAATTCCCTGTGCTATACAGTAATTCCTTGTGGTTTATCTTTTACACACAGTGGTGTGTATCTGTTAATCCCATACTTTTAATTTATCCTCTCCCCCTTTCCCTTTGGTAACGTAATTTGTTTTCTATGTCTGTGAGTCTATTTCTGTTTTGTAAATAAGTTCATTTGTATCATTTTTTTAGATTCCACATATAAGTGCTATCATATATTTGTCTTTCTCTGTCTGACTTCACTCAGTATCATAATCTCTAAGTTAATCCGTGTTGCTACAAATGACATTATTTCATTCCTTTTTATGGCTGAGTAATACTCCATTGTATATGTACATACCACAACTTCTTTATCCATTCTTCCGGGTTTTTTTAAGATTTTTTTTTTTTGATGTGGACCATTTTTAAAGTCTTTTATTGAATTTGTTACAATATTGCTTCTTTTTTATGCTTTGGTATTTTTGGCTGCCAGGCATGTGGGATCTTTGCTCTCTGACCAGGGATTGAACCTGCAGCCCCTGCATTGGAAGTCAGAGTCTTAACCGCTGAACCACCAGGGAAGTCCTCTATTCATCTGTTGATGGACATTTAGGTTGCTTCCATGTCTTGGCTATTGTAAATAGTACTGCTATGAACATTGGGGTGCCTGTATCTTTTCAAATTAGAGTTTTTGTCTTTTCCAGATATATACCCAGTGGTGGGATTGCTGGATCACATGGCTACTCTATTTTTAGTTTTTTAAGGAACCTCCATGCTGTTCTCCATAATGGCTGTATCAATTAATATTTCCACCAAAAGTGTAGGAGGGTTCCCTTTTCTCCACACCCTAAGATCGATTTAATAGATAAGAAAAGTAAGGCAAGAGAAAATAAGTAAATTGCCCAAGGTCACACAGTTACTATGTTGTCTTCCTAGGCTTCAATTACTTCATCTGTAAGGAGCTGGATAATTTCTGAAACGCAGGCTGGTATGCACCTCTAAAATTCTATAGTCTTAGGATTCCAAGTTGTGAGACAGGTTTTTCCACCATAAATTGTTCCTTCAGAACCAGTTGCATTCCTCTGAGACTTTAATATTTGAGGTCTACAGAGGGAGATTTTAAGATGCAATTGTTTCAATTCACCAGTCAGGTGAGTCTGATTACCTTCCACCTGGGATCAAGTACTGACATTGACCCAGTGTGTTGATGCAATAAATGGTGTGGTGGTGGGTGAGTGCTTTTTTTTTTCTTTTATAGAGCTTTTTTTCTCTTTTTATTTTATTTATTTATTTATTTATTTATTGGCTGTGTTGGGTCTTTGCTGCTGCACTCGGGCTTTTGTCTATTTGCAGTGAGTAGGGACTACTCTTCGTTGCGGTGCGCGGGCTTCTCATCGCGGTGGCTTCTCTTGCTGCAGAGCACGGGCTCTAGGCTTGCGGGCTTCAGTAGTTGTGGCGCACAGGCTTAGTTGCTCCGCGGCATGTGGGATCTTCCCCGAGCAGGGATCGAACCCGTGTCCCCTGCATTGGCAGGAGGATTCTTAACCACTGCACCACCAGGGAAGCCCCTGGGTGAGTGCTTTGTAGTTAGAGAACAATAAGGTGGTGGGAAGAGGTGAGACAAAAAACGTTGAGATTATTTAGTAGTAGAAGTAGCAAAAAGATGTTGATTTTGCCTGTTAAACTCCTATAAGAGGAGTTTAAAAACAGCCAGTGACAGCAACAATGTCATATGATTGAGTCAGTATGATAATGGTAAATTTGGAGCAATTTTTGTTATGCGAATAGCATAAATCTATTAACAATATGCAAATTTTTGTTTTACAATCAACTTGGTTAAAAGCATAACTTTTTGCCTGAGAAACAAAACATTAGCCAAATAATTCTAGAAGTGTTGAGAAGACCTTGTAAACAGAAGAGCAATATCTTTAAAAAGATAACCAGTTCTTGAACTTTGACCAATGTATCATACATAGAGATGATTGTATCTGACATCAAAGTACCGTGACTCATGAATCTTCCTTATTTTATTGTTTCAAATAACATTTAAACTCAAGGATAGTTCACTACTTCCCTTGGTCTGAATTTCCTACACACAGGGTTAGATTTTTTATTTCTCTGTGTACACATGCCAACCTAAAGAACCTGTTTTTCACTCAAAGAGTAAAATTACTGTGATTTTTTAAAATATGAATTATAATTTTGTTCTGCCTCTGACATTTTCCTCCCTTTCAGCCTCATCCTCTCCCCCATTCACAGTGTATCCTTTGCTCCAATAATTCCCAATTTCTTAAAGTTCTCCAACACCAAACTTGTCACATCTTTATACCTTGGTACATGCTGTTTCCCCTAAATGGAACACCTTGTCTTCTTTCTATTCTTGGCCCAAAGGGCCTGGTTAATTCGTATTCACCTTTTAATGTTCAACTCACATATCTCTTCTTCTCAGAGTATTGTACTTTTATAAAACTGCAATGAATATCCTTGTATATATCTTTTTTTTCTTTGCACACATTTGTGATTGTATCCTTAGTGGAAATTATTAGAGTGGAATTACTGTGACAAAGATTATTTCCTTGACAGTTCCCTGGTGGTCTAGTGGTTAGGACTGTGGGTTTTCACTGCCGTGGCCCGGGTTCTACCCCTGGTCAGGGAAATGAGATTCTGCAAGCTGCGCTGTGTGGTCAAAAAAAAAAAAAAAAAAAAGATTATTCACTTGTACAAGGATCTTAATATACACAAAAACTAGTCAGGTATGATAAAATAGTCAGGTATGATAAAATGTTTATGAAGTCAATCAGTTCCTGACTTGCAAATGACAGCACCAACAACTGGCCCCTTTTGTTCCACCCTTCTTGCCCCTGAGCTCTCCTGGTGCTGATACTGCTTTCTTTTCATAAATGGCCCTGTTCCTGTTTCAGGGAGAGCCTGTAAAGATCTGGCCCAGCTTCTTTTCTTGTTCTAGAAACCTCTTCTTCTACCCCTCTGTTGCCCTGGAGCTGTCCACCTGCCTTACCCATCTCCTACCCCTCATGCCAGGTGGAGGCTCCAGGCTGTAGAATATAAATTTAACAGGAGCCAAATGATCAGATTTCAGGGACTTCAAGAGGCCCTGGAGCTATGATTTACTACATCAGTGGCTTTCAAGATAATGCCCTAGCATTTTTCAGAGATGCTCTAAGGGCCTCTAAAGGGAGAGAGGGAGGGAAAAAAAGGCCAAAGTCAAAGCTCTAGGTGCCCTGTCCTGCACGTCAACCAGGGCCCAGTTTGTCTGTTTTATATGTACTGTGCTCAAGTAAGTTTTCATATAAAGGAAAACAAACAAACCAAAAAACTCCAATGCTTAAAAAAAGTTTTAACATGATTTATGAGTTTGCCAAGCTTTGGTGGACTGGCCTAAGTAACCTCACTCCACCATTAAGTTTCAACTTTGGTCTCTTTTGAAAAATACATTCATTCATTTATTCCTTATGTAACCCATTTGCCCTGGTTTCCCGGAGATTTTCTTGGTTTTAGCGCTGAAAGTTCTATGTTCTGGAAACCCCACTGATCCCAGGCAATGTTACCATATTCCATTCATTCTTTCCACCCATTTATTAAAAAAAAAAAAAAATCACTGAGCAGTTATCATGTGCTGGGCACTGTACGAAGCACTGGAGAATAAAGAAATACTTTGACAAAGTCCCTGACTTTGAGGAATTCACACAGTATTACGTTCAGCAGGACACTAATACTCAACAAAAAAACTTGGTAAATGATATCTCAGAGCAGTCCTCAAATGTTATATATCTCCCATCATAAAAAAGAAAATTGAGTATACAACTAAATATATTACATCTATCAATTACACTCATGTTCATAATAATAAAGAGCTAAAACTATATGACACTGCTAAGTGCCAAGCATTATTCTAAGCACTTTACAAACATTAAGTCGATTAATCCTCATAACAACCTTGAAGTAGGCACTATTATTATATTCACAATGGATTTAAAATGGCTGCAAATTCTTTGACATACTTCCCATCAAGAGATCTAATTCCTCGTCCTTTGAAGCTGACCTGACCTTAGTCACTTACTTGGTTAATATAATGAAGCAGAAGTAACATTCTGGGACTTCTGATGTTCTGTTATTAAATGCTGTGTTCTAGGGGAAGCCAGATGCCAAGAGAAGAAGCCCAAGTTAGACACGTGGAGAGAGAAATAGCAGAGGAGCCCCAGCTATTACAGCCCTCCTAGCCCAGATGTGAGATTCAAGAGTGAAGGAGCCTACAGATAATTCCATTCCCAGTCACCATATGACTACAAGCATATGACAGATTCCCAAATGAGAACCACCCAGTGAGTTCAGTCATCCCCCTAGACTTTGGAAGATAATAATGAAGAGGTGTTTTAAGTTACCAACCTTTAGAGTGGTTGGTAATGCAGCAATCAGTGATTGGAACGATATTCACTTTACAGGTGAGAAAACTGAGACACAGAATTTTTTGGGGGGGGCCACGTCTCGCAGCATGCGGGATCTTAGTTCCCCGACCAGGGATCTAATCCGCGCTGCCTGCAGTGGAAGTGCGAAATCTTAACTACTGGACCGCCAGGGAAGTCCCCGAGACAAAGAATGGTTAAGTAATTTGTCCAAATCAAAGACAGCTAGCAAGTAGCAGAATCAGGATTTAAGCCCAGGCAGTTTAGCTCCAGAACCTGTTTTCTTAACCACTGAACTGCTCTGCCTTTGCATTTATAAACTTACACACACACAGAGATACATTTTAAAATTTCTAATTTTTTCTTTCTGTATCTATCAGGGATCACACTGGTCATTCTGCAGGTGCTGTTATAGTTACAAAAGAATAAGTTAGTAAGTCAGTGAGGACCATTGGGGGCCACATCACAGAGAAGGACGTCTAAGCTGGATCTTGAAGGATGTCAGAGATTATTATGCAAGAAATGGGGACGAAGAAGTCAGTAGTAGTGAAATACTGTCGGGTACAAGGAGAAAGGTGTCATGAGCTGATGTTGGGAAAGTGCGCTAGAGTCAGGTAGTGAAGGGTCTTTACACCAAACAAAGGAGTCTGGATTTCATCTTATGACCACAGGGAGCAATTAAAGGTTTTTCAACAAAGATATAATGTGATAGATAAGAGATAATTTTGGTGGCAGCGTGGAGACAGCTACAGAGAAAAAATAGAGAACAAATAGATAAACTGATATAGACCAGGTACAAGAGGATGAATACCTTAAGAAGTGGGAAAATTGGAGGAGGCGGGCTTGAGAGATATTCTTGAAGTGTGACTGACAAGACTGGGCAACCAATTAGATAACAGGGATATGAGAGAGGCCATCCTCTTAGATGACTTCAATGACTCTATAGTTTGGCTGACTGGGTGAAACTTCACCTGCAACTCAGTAATGCTTCAAGAGTCAGTGTATTACCTCCTCTCTGAAGACAAACAGATTTTCAAAGCAAAATGATTATTGAGAACAGAGGTACAGATCAAAGGGGTCAGAGAACCAAATTACGACAGTTTCTAAAAACACAGATGCCAAGGACAAACCCTCCTCAATCAGAATTCCTTGGGATAGCACTTGGGAATTTGTTTGTTTGTTTTTTTTTTAACATCTTTATTGGAGTATAATTGCTTCACAATGGTGTGTTAGTTTCTGCTTTATAACAAAGTGAATCAGTCATACATATACACATGTTCCCACATCTCCTCCCTCTTGCGTCTGCCTCCCTCCCACCCTCCCTATCCCACACCTCTAGGTGATCACAAAGCACCAAGCTGATCTCCCTGTGCTATGCGGCTGCTTCCCACCAGCTATCTATTCTACGTTTGGTAGTGTATATATGTCCATGGCACTCTCTCACTTTGCCTACCCTTCCCCCTCCCCACATCCTCAAGTCCATTCTCTAGAAGGTCTGCGTCTCCATTCCCGTCTTACCCCTAGGTTCTTCATGACCTTTTTTTTTTTTTT
>NC_041222.1:61363328-61403869 GCF_002837175.3 Physeter macrocephalus
CTGTGGAGCACAGGCTCCGGACACGCAGGCTCAGCGTCCATGGCTCACGGGCCCAGCCGCTCCGCGGCATGTGGGATCTTCCCGGACCGGGGCATGAACCCGTGTTCCCTGCATCGGCAGGCGGACTCTCAACCACTGCGCCACCAGGGAAGCCCGGGGAATTTTTATTTTTATAAAGTTCGCCAGATAACTCTGCTTGGCCAAGCTGAAGAAGTACCACTCTGAGGGTTCTTCTTAGCTTCTCAGTTCATTGAAGGTTAATATTTCCCAAAAGGTCTATCCCCAATTGTCTTCTCATCCTATGCACTCTGTCTGGACTATCTCATTAGTTTCAACAACTTCAACTATCATCTGAATATTAAGGACTTCCAAATGAAATCCAGGTCTTTCTTCTGAGCTTTATCTTATATTTCTACCCTCAGCCTGAGCATCTCTACTGGGATATGCATTGGCATTATAGAAAGAGCTAAAACCCCAAATAACATCATACTTAATGGTAAACGACTGCTTTTCCCTTAACACCAGGAGCAAGACAAGAATTTCCACTTTTGCCCCTGCTCTTCTTTCACACTGTGCAGCTTGCAGGATCTTAGTTCCCTGACCAGGGATTGAACCCAGGCCCTCAGCAGTGAAAGCGTGGAGTCCTAACTACTGGACCACCAGGGAATTCCTTTGCCGCTATTCAACATTGAATTGGAGGTTCCAGCAAGGGCAATTAGGCAATAAATAGAAAGAAATTAACACAATTTCTGTTTGCAGATGACATGATCTTGCATATAGAAAATCCTAAGAAATCCACAAAACTATTAGAACTAATAAATAAGTTCATCAAGGTTGTAGGGGACAAAATAAATTTTAAAAATCATATTTCTATACACTAGTAAGGAATAAGCCAAAAATGAAATTAAGAAAACAACTGCATTTATCATAGCATCAAAAAATAAAAGAGTTAGGAATACATTTAACAAAAGAAATGCAAATTGTGTACACTGAAAGCTACAAACATTGTTGAAAGAAATGTTAAAAGACCCAAATAAATAGAAAGACATCCCATGTTCATAGATTGGAAGACTTAATATTGTCAAGATGGCAATACTCCTCAAACTGATCTACACATTCAACACAACTCCTATCAAAATCCCAGCTGTCTTCTTTGTAGAAATCAAAAAGATGATCTTAAAAATAATATGGAAATGCATAGGATCCAGAATAACCAAAATAATCTGGAAAAAGAAGAAAAACGTTGGATGACTCATACATCCTGATTTCAAAACTTAGTATAAAGCTATAATAATCCAGACGGTGGGGGTACTGGCATAAGGATAGACACATAAATCAATGAAATAAAATTGAGAGTCTAGAAATCCTGACATTTACAGTGAACTGATTTTCAACAAGGGTACCAGACAATTCGATGGCGAAAGAAAAGTCTTTTTTTTTTTTTAAATTTATTTATTTATTTTATTTTATTTTTGGCTCTGTTGGGTCTTTGTTGCTGCGCGCAGGCTTGTCTCTCGTTGCAGCGAGCGGGGGCTACACTTCGTTGCGTTGCGCGGGCTTCTCATTGCGGTGGCCTCTCTTGTTGCGGAGCATGGGCTCTAGGTCCTCAGGCCTCAGCAGTTGCGGCACGTGGGCTCAGCAGTCGTGGCTTACAGGCTTAGTTGCTCCATGGCATGTGGGATCTTCCCAGACCACGGCTCAAACCCAAGTCCCCTGCACTGGCAGGTGGCCTCTCAACCACTGTGCCACCAGGGAAGCCCAGAAAAGTCTTTTCAACAAGTGATGTTGGGACAAATGGATGTCACAGGCAAAAGAGTATAGTTGGACCCCTACCTTACAACATATACAATAATTAACTCAAAATGGATCATAGACCTAAATGTAAGAGCTAAATAAAACTCTTAGAAGAAAACATAGGTGTAAATTTTCAGGACCTTGGATTAGGCTATGGTTTTTAGATATGACACCAAAAGCACAAACAACTAAAGAAAAAATAGATATATTGGATATTACAAAGTGTATAACATTTTTGCTTCAAAAGACACCTTCAAGAAAGTGAAAAGACATAGATAAGCAGCAAGTATTATACTGTATAGCACAGGGAATTATAGCCATTATCTTGTAATAACCTATAGTGGAGTATAATCTGCAAAAATACTGAATCACTATGCTGTACACCTGAAACTAATATAATATTGTAAATTGACTATACTTCAATTTAAAAAAAAAAAGAAAGAAAGTGAAAAGACAAACCATAGAAAGAAAGAAAATATTTGCAAATCTTATTCTGATAAGGGCATTCTTCATATATTCTAGATATATGGCAAGAATGTAGAAAAATTGGAAATCTTGTGCACTGTTACTGGGAATGTAAAATGGTGCAGCCACTATGGAAAACAGTTTGGTAGTTCCTTCAAAATTTAAACATAAAATTATCATATGACCTAGCAATTCTACTCCTGGGTATATACCCAAGAGAATTGAAAACTAGTACTCACACAAATACCTATATGCCATTGTTCATAGCAGTAGTATTCACATTAGCCAAAAGGTGGAAACAACTTAAATGTCCATCAACAGATGAAGAGATAAATAAAATGTGGTATATCCATACAGCAGAATACTATTTAGCCACCAAAAGGAATGAAGCACTGATAAATGCTACAACATGGATGAACCTTGAAAACATGCTAAGTGAAAGAAGCCAGACACAAAAGGCCACATATTGTATGATTCCACTTATATGAAATATCCAAAATAGGCAATCCACAGAGACAGGAAGTAGATTCGTAGTTTCCAGGGGTTGGAGGAAAGGGGCATGGAGAATACAGCATTTCTTTTTGGGGCAATGAAAATGTTCTGAAATTACATAGGGATGATGGTTGCACAACTCTGTGAATACACTAAAAGGCATGAGTTGTATACTTTGAATTGGTGAATTATATGGTGTATTAATCAGGATTTTCCAGAGAAACAGAATAGGATATATATGTAGATATACATAAGAGGCAGTTTATTATAGGAATTAGCTCACAAGGGCTGAGAAGTCCCATAATCTGCTGTCTGCAAGCTGGAGAAACAGGAAAGCCAGTGGTGTAATTCAGCCTGAGTCTGAAGGCCTGACAATCAGGGGAGTCAATGGTGTAGGTCCTAGTCTGGACATCCCAGCTCAAGACAAAGGGAATTCACCCTTTCCTCCTTTTTGTGTTTTATTCTGGCCCTCAACGGTTTGGGCGATGCCCACCCATGTTCCTCATTCTACTGAATCAATGCTAATCTCTTCCAGAAACACCCTCACAAACACACCCAGAAATGTTTTGCCAGCTATCTAGGCATCCTTTATCCCAGTCAAGTTGATGCATAAGTTTAACCATATGGTGAATGAATTATAGCTCAATAAAGCTGTTAAATTTAACAAGATTCAAGAGAAAATCAGTCAATGGCTATGAATAATTTCCAGTGTAAGGGTTGGAAAAGTACCATGAAAATATAACGGAGATTGAATGGGATAATGCAAGTTCTGTCTTTCTAAGTGTAAATTTTATAGTTTCATAGCATGAGTTGATGACTAACATAAAATTCCACTACTAAGGAGTATTTAATATTATATTTAAATGTTCTAAGTGTCAGACTTCCTTTCCTTAGCTTTTCTACAGATGTAGAATTTTAGATCTGGCTCACACTCTACAATTAAATGAAAGTAGAAAGATATGACTGTGAATTAAGATAAATTTGCAGGCAGCATGGTGAAATAAAATGGTTTAAAATTTTTTTATGTATAAAACTCATTCTTCAAATAAGATATCAGCTGGAAGTCTAGCATGTGGGACAGATGAAAGTATCATAAATAGAGCTCCTTCGGTTAAGGTATGGAGGGAAGAAAGCCTTTGCCTCCACTGCTCCAAACAAAAGCAACTCAGCACAGCCGCGTCTAAGTACCATGGAGCACAATTTAAATGGTGTAGGGATTCAGCATCCCAGTCTTTGGTAAGGTACAGAAACTCCATGGGCTTCTGTTTCCTATCTGTCACATGAAGGGGCTGAAGTAAAACTTGAAAGCGCCTTCCTATTCTCAAAGTTTATAATTATGTGACCCTAAAACAGCTAACACAAAGTCTAGTAGCTATTGGCTTCTGAAATGTTTACCAATCACTCAAGAGCTTAAGGATTTCCAACCGAGATCAAAACAAGGCTTGAGCTATACCCACATTTCCCAAACCTATAAAATAAACAGCAAACTTTGGATGAAAATAGAGAGCAGGGGAAAGGCTTCTATCAAAGTCAGTGAAATATAGTCTGAACAAAGGGCAGCTGGTTTCCATTGATCTTTCTTATCTCTTAGGTAAATGTAATTAATGGGCCATAAATACCAATAGAGGATCTACCTCTCCCAGGAAGAAGGAAGGAAAGGAGGGAGGTGGTACAGTCCTCTCTTCCAGGTGGCAGCACCTCAAGGAAAAGCAGAACAAAGGGGTTCCTACTGAGACTAGGAACTGGCCTCTAGTCAGACAGCCGTGGGACAGGTAAGTACTTGAAGTCCTAAGAACAAGAAACCAGTTGAAGAGTTGGCCAGGGTGGGGTCGGGGTGGTAGATGGAGCAGGGATTGTGGGGCTAAGGTGCTGCCAAGATGGGGAGAGACTGTGTTGAATGAGGAACATGGCCACCCTCAAACAGAAACACCCGAGGAAGAGGCTCAGCAGATCTAGCCCTAGAAATGTGGTCTAAGTCCTTGGTACTCAAAGTGGGGTCCACGGACCAGCAGTGTGGGCAGCACCAGTGCACTTACTAGAAATGCAGAATCTCTGGTCCAAACCACGTCTACTGAGTCACAATCTAAATTTTAGTAAGATGCCTGGTGACTGTGCCTTAAAGCTTGGGTATAGCTGGAATACTAGCTTCACAAAGACATCAACCATACTGGCTATACCTAGTGACAGGGAAAGCTGCGGAACACTCCAACTATTGGATCTGAGTTCCATCAATCTTAAGAACGAAAAGGCTAAAAGTTTAAAAAAAAAAAAAAACAACTTCATGCTAAAAATGACGAAAATCATCCATCAATTCTGGGGAAAGTCAGTATAAGCATAGATTAATTCTAATTAATCCTGGTATGTGATAGGTAAAAATGATATAAGATTAACCAATCCTAAGAGTTCTCATCATAAGGAAAAACTTCTTTTTTTCTTTTTTTTTTTGCTTTCTCCTTTTATTGTATCTATATGAGATGATAGATGCTAACTAAACTTACTGCGGTTATCATTTCACGGTATATGTAAGTCAAATCATTATGCTGTACACCTTAAATTGATGCAGTGATTTATGTCAGTATCTCAGTAAAACTGGGGGGTAAAAGATTAATCACTGTAAATAAAGAAGTGGAATTCTAGCATTCTTACTATCTAGTAAATCTTCCCTGTAAGACTCTTGAGGGTTGGGTCTATATTTATTTCCCTTATCTAATGCACTGCCTTACATGTAACTAGCACTAAATAAATAGTTGAATAAATGAATGAAGACACAATCAGTACTTTAAAGATAAATTTTATGAAATGTGAATTATATCTCAAAAATCCCCACAAAAAACCCAAGATACAATTGGTAAGAGTGGCATGCCAGAAACACCAGACTATAAACTCCGTGAGGGCAGGGCCCACGTCTGGTTTATTCACCACAATATCCCTAGCACAAATTTAGCATATGCCTAGCACACTGCAGGAGATACATGAGTAAATGAATGGATGAACAAGTGAATGGAAGACAGATAAATTTTCCATGAATATATGTGAAAATGCAATAGACAATTAGCTACCCTTGGAGGAAACTACCCCTTCTTTAATCCTTGGATTCCCATGAAATCAAGGATCAATTTACCTGACATTGGAAAGGAGCATTAATCTGATGTGAGTAAATATCATATGATGCTTATCATCACAACTTTAAGTTGAATTTCAATTGTTTAAACTTTACCATAAAATGGGGTAAACTTTAGCCTAATATGGATCTGTCTTACACATTCTAAAGTATTTTTATAAATGCTACTTATATAGCAGCATTATCTATAAAGAAGTCCATCTGCATGAATCCTGCCATGGCAGTGCTGGGCAATACTGGGAAAATAAGTTTATATTTGACCCTTTCAGAATTTTTTTTAACTTAAAAAATATTTTAGTGTGACATTTGATACATACCAAAGAATGTGTTATAAGAATATGTGTTCCGCTTAAAAACAAGAATATTATCAATATCAAGATTTACTTCCTTTGGGATCTTATACCAATTTCTGAAGGAGTCTGGTTTCTAGCTACCTGGCATTAATGTAGAGGGTTTGAGAAATACATATTCAATTAGGTGCTACCTGCTGAGAGTAGCTTTAGATTTTTACCATCCTTCGATGTATAAACATTTTTATAGCTTTTTTTTCTGATAATAAAAGCGTACATATTCAATATAGAAATTTTTGAAAATAGGGAAACATGATGAAAATAAAAATAAGCAATAATAATCCTACTGTCTCCACATAATTGTTAACATTTTGAAATATACAGGCGTGCACACACACATACACACACAAATACATTTTATTAGGTGTCTTGAGTTCCTTTCAGACTTAAAGAAATGAGTCCCTCCAGCGGAATTTCATGCCTTGTGACAGGCTGGTGGGAAACTTAAGGCCGTAAGGTTTTCTCAAATTGTACCAAAGAAAACATTCACATGTACAATATGATAGCATTCTAGTGATACTCTCAGATATTCAGTTATTAAGTAACCCAAACAGCTCCAGGCCTATGTTATGGGTGTTAATAATTTAACATTATAATTCAAACAAATTGGCATTAAATTCATATACTCACAATAAGCTAAGAGTGATTCAACCAAATTCATGCCAAGTAACCATGTACCTGATGCTTCATTATTCACGTGTTCACAGATATAAATTTCTCTGGAGTGATGGGTGGTGATAAAATCAGAAGACTTTAAACAGTGAAATGACACCAGAACAGAGCCAAGGTACAAGGAAACCTTAGTTCCTTAGAATAAACGGAGAACCAGACAAGCTCTGCTGGCCAGTGTGTCTGTATCGGGAGAGTAAACGAGGAGATGAGCGTTGAATGAACGAAAGACAGGTTTCAAGTGTGTATCGTGAATGTCTTTTCTAACTGAGCGATGGCAACTAGTCTAGCAGGTTCTTCTTGTCCCCCTGGGGGAAAAGCCTGGACAAACAGATAATTCTTGCACAATGTTTTTTGGATTAACAAATTTTGGTTTTTATGTGAGGACCCTCCACCTAAGAAGAGATCATATCTAGAGACTAAGAAATACGCTTTTCTAGCTGAACTAATATTTCCCCTGTGGTTTTAGTCTCTAGGACTTAGGAAATAATATCTCAGTTTAAGAGGTGTGTGGGTAGAGCTTGTGGAGGGTGTCAAGTTCAGGAATTTGATTTAAGATACCAGGTCAGAAGGAACAAAAATGAAAAAGTATGACAAAGGTAGGATCCAAAATAAACTAAAATCAGAATCCAAGGCTAAAGTCATAAATCACAGTGCCAAGGCTAAAAACGCCAGCAGTAAGATTCAGACTACAAAGAAAGTACAAGAAGACTGGTGTCAAATAGTAAGCTTCTGTATATTTTTCTAAAGAGAGTTAAAAATGTAAACAATTGCCTATGTGAGTGGATCTGGCAAGTTTAGAGGGAGATGAGTTCACTTCATCTCTCATGAAGCCACAGTTTCCTATCTGGCAGCCAACCTTGACATCTGACTATGTTATGGATATTATGGATTACATCAGCCAGTATAGGTATTTAGCAAACAGTGTTAAGCAAATAAATTAGTAGACCTTACATTTGTTTACATTATTTTATTATATTGAGAAGGAAGTCCTGGGAATTAATTTTCAGTTGTGATATCTGTAGGTAGAAAACACTGCGTGACGCACTTGAAAAAGGTCATCACTTGTAGATTTATCAAACAGAGAATTACCATTTGTATGCTATAACAAGTTATAGCCAAAAATCTAAACATAACAGCCCAACTTGAAAAAGGCACTTGCCCATTAATCATGTATGTGCTTAATAGTTTTGCTGGGTTTGATGTAGCATTAGGTTTCAAATTCAGCATTCTGGTCATTGTTGCTTTGCTTCATGGCTATTAATAATGTTTGGTGTTATGTTGATTAGGGCCACACAATCCAAAAACTGGACTTCAGGAGAAGGGATGGTTAACCAAGAGGTAGATTAACACATTTTTACATCCCTCTTCTCTCTAATATGAAACATAGAGGGGCTATTGTTAAATACTCTGCTTAGATAATACCCCTATCAGGCAAGATTTTACTGAAAGCATACACATAAGCTAAATATAATACTTTTACCACATTTCAAAATATATCATATTTTGGTTTACGCCCAGACCAAGTGGGAAGGCTTCTTTCTAATTGACCCTGAATATAAGTCTTATAAAAGTTCTCCTGCCAAGATGGTCCCCACACTTCAGGCCAAACTAGTCTCAAAATTCCTCTGGTAACAAGAGCTCAATGAGGTTTTTCTCCAGCTTAATGAAGTCTATACTATTCTCCTGCTACACAAAATTACTTCAAGAGTTAATTGAGGTTTAATTTTCTTACTACCCCTTACCCTCCAGATCAGTGATAGGCCCTTACCAGTTTCTTCCTATTGCTTTGTTCTCTTTTCACTTGGTTTTAGAATAAAGAATAAAAGAGATAATAGTCTCAAAGAGAATAAAGAGATAATAGTCTCAAAAACACATCCTTATATGGCAGGGAGTCATTTGCTGTTCTCTTAAAAAGTAAGCAAACCTCTCTTACCAATAGCAATCCTGCTGTTCTCTGCTTGCTTTTGTTTCCTTCACAGTCTACTTCTGATAGACTGACTTATATTTTAACATAGCCTTCATTTAAACATTTTAAGCTTTTGTTAGATGATTATAATATGTGTTCATTGAAAATACAGTTAAGCAAATCGAAGAAAATAAATTTTCCACGACCTCACCAATCTCAGTGGCAGTGTTTTTCTATGCATATGTGTATGCATATGGATATTCCCACTAATTTAAAAAGCAATCATCTGTGAATATTATTTTTTAGCCTGCACTTTTCCATATAAAAATATATTTTCAACATCATTCTTAATATGATGCATAGGAGTCCATCTCATAGACGTTTTACAATTAAGTTGTTGAATATTTACTATTTTAAATTATTTTTAAACTATTGGATTTAAACAATCCTGTAATTACCTTAACTAAAAACTAAGATGTAGCCTTACTTTTTTCGTTAAAATTTCTGCAAATAGACTCATTGGATAAAAGTTATGCATAGTTTTAAGCCATTTAATAAACACTGCCAAATTGCCCTGCTAAAAGTACTACGAATTAGCACTTGTCTTTTAGTTTGTAAAAGTGCCTTTTTCCCAACACCACTACTTCCTCTTTTTTTATTCCTTTTCCCCCTCTCCTCTTTGCTGATCTTCTGGATGAAAGGCAATATCTCACTGTTTTAATTTGTGTTTTTCCCTATTACCGGTAAATGCAAATATTTATTTGCCATATATTTGTATATATTTATTTGCTGTTTGTATTCATCTGAATTGTCCTGCATTGTTTTTGTCCATTTTTCCCATATAAATATCATATTTTATGTTATTTCTTATGTAAATGTGCTGCTTATATTTTTATTATTGATTTGAAAAAACTGGTTATATTAATAATAGTATACCTTCATGTATTTATTACAACCTTTTGTGTAAGGAAGTTTCCCAAGCTAGAAAAATCCAAAATATACATTAGTAAGTGGTTGATTAAATACATTATCATTCATTCATATAATGGAATATACAAGGCAGATGTTAAAAACAGTAGAGTAGCTCTATATATGCTGACAAAGAAAGATGTCCATGATATAGTGCTCAGGGAGAAAGACTAGATGCAAAATATTACTAAGAATGATTCTTTTTTTGAAAAAGTTATGTATTTAGGTACACACACTATATGTGTATATATGTATTGATAAAGGTCTGGAAATACATAATCCACATTATTAAAAGTAGTTACCTATGAAGTGAGGGATTGAAGAAAAGAAGGAGACCCTATTTATTTTATACAACTCTATATTGCTTGATGTTTTTATGTTTTACAATGAATTAACAATGAATATATACTACTTTCACAATTGAAAAATGTTAAACAAGAAAAATGGAACACATTTAAGTGTAATCATATCTTTTCCTGTGTGGTTTTTACCTTTTGCATCAGGCCTGGAAAGATCTTTCTCATGCCAGGATTACAAAGTTATTTTATTTTTCACTTTAGCATTTTTATGGCTTTACTTTTTGACATTTACACCTTTAATCAATTGCAGTTTATTTTGCTGTGGTATGAGTCACAAAGCAACACTAATAAAAATTCATCGTTTTTCAACTTTATCTTAATGTAAATTATTTTCTATCCTTAAATCTGTCACTTGAGTTAAATATTCTGTTTCACTGATCCGTCGTCCTAGTTGAACACTGATACCACTCTTGTTTTAATCTTCATAACTTTAAATAGATTTTAATGTCTGATAGGTAAACAAAAGATAATCTATGGTCTGAAGTGAAAATATTTACAACACATATAATGAAAAGGTGGTAAAGATCCCTAACATGTCAAGAATTCCTTTAAGATGCTTTAGCTGCAAGTATCAGAAACTTATCTCAAAAGGCTTTAAAAAGAAGGAATTTTACTGACTCAGACAAATGGAAGTCCAGAGGTGGATAGGGCTCTAGGTTCAGTTCAATCATACTCTGGCTCCATTTCCTTGTGAATTTCTCTCCTCTTCCCCCCACGTAAGTTTGCTCTGTCATCAGAGACTGGTTTCCCTTATTATCACGAGATGGCTTTTAGCAGACACTAGGACATGTTTCCTCCCAAACCCCACCCTGCAGTCCACTTGTACCAATTTTGGTAATTTGCCAGCCTTGGGCCAAAAACCGTGTCCAGGGTTAATGCTTTGTGCTGATGATTTGTACATGAATTATTCCCTGGCCCTTCAGTCCACGTCCCTAATTACTTCCCTACAGAATTCTTATATCTTAGACACTTAAGACACAGCTCTTCTTTCATGCAATACTTTTGTGAGAATTCTCTTCTATGTGGAAATAATCTCTCATTGTGACTTAATTGATTTGGAACTCTATAGAAAAGCCAAACATGGCTCAGTTTCATGATAGAGCTGCTTTATTTTACTGTACTATTTTTATAACACTTTTATTTCTATGGCTAAATTACACTAATGTGATCTACTGACCTCAAGAAAGCAGATATATTAATTGACAATTTCCTTTTGTATACTGTAGTCAATGTCTAAAAACATATCTTTATTTAAAGGCCCAAGTTGAGGGAACATGAATTAATACTGGCCAACATACTATAATTTTGAATCATGAGTGACTATTAAATGAAATCTATTCAGCATATTACTTGAAATTTAATTGGGGGTAAAAAAACACTTCTTAGACTAATTGAAACTAACAGTGAAAAATTTTAAATTATAGGATATCACATGCAATGTTAGAATTTTTCTCTGTGTTCAGTAACCTGGAACTAACAAATTGCTATTTAATAATGACTTGCAAGAGAAAAGATAAGTACCTTTATATACAAAAACACTAAGTGATACCTAAATCCAAATGAAATAGATTGGAATATTGTTATCAAAAGTGCTTTGGGCATAATATTCTTGGACCGTATTATAAAGGCAAAAAGCTATGTTACAATAAAGTTGAGTTTTAGTTTTTTTTGATAGCAGTTTGCATGTACTATTTGAATAGGCTTGTAATGAATGATCTTCTGAGCTCAGAAGGACATATTGAGGATTCTCTTGCAAATAAAAACACAAATGTCAGGATTAAAGGATATTCATTTGTTACATAAATTACAACAAGTAATATTTTAAATTTAAGTAAGAAATGGCAGCTCCAGGTGTACAAACTTTGGGATAGATGAGAATCACTTGAGGTAATCTGCTCAAGATCCCTGCTTTCACACAAAATGCACCAAACTCTCCTCAAATCTCTTGTCAATTTCTTCTGCCAGTGTTTAGCCACCTCATATGAGAATGTTCTTCCCTAGGAAAGCAATACTGATAATGAGCCAGGCAGAGTCAGATAGACCTGGGATCAAATTTAGGCTCAAGGACTTGAGAAAGTTATTTAATCTCTCTGAATTCCAGGTTCCTTATCTATAAAATGGAGCAAATAATAGTACCTACTTCATGGGTTGCTTGTAAGTCTTAACTGAGTTAATGTATAAAACGCACTTATCAAACTGCCTGGCAGCTATTATAATTAATTATCATTATTTACCAAGTTCTTATTCATGTATAATGCTATGGTCAAAAAGCAAAAAAATACAGTTTCCCTAAATTGATCTTAAATAAATATTCTAGTTTTCTAAAGCTATTCAAATTTTAATCAAAATTGATATTAACTTATGCAAATTCATCTTTTCTACACTTAAAAATCCACTTTGATGTAAATTATAAATATACGCAAAGAATTTGATACATGCTCCTAATGAAAAACATGCCTGGAGACCAAAGACTCATGTAACTCAGTCATAACATCCATATTCTGTTTAATTCATACACAAAACCCAGTTTAATCATCTTAGCCACGAATATTTACTTCCTGAAACAAAAAAGGAAGCTATATTTCATCTAGGTTTATGTAATTAATGACTTGAATTGATTAAAAAAAGAAGAATCACGGCACTTTAGAGTTTCTCAGCTGAGGACCTGATTCCGGTTGCCTAGGTAGGTAGTGGCATACCTGGTACCCCAAACCCAAAACTCTTGACTCATTTCCTTCTAGGAAACTGTGCTATATCTCAAATGGAAATAAATTCTAGGGTGGATTCAGTGATCAGTTTACCTGCAATAGCAAAAGCTATGGGAATTTAGCTCTTATATGGCTTCCATTTCTAGAACTCATCAGAATTTATATTTTTTTTAAAATGCATCAGGCTCAAAATGTAAGCAAAAATAGTTCTAACACTTTTTTTCCCTCTCTTTTCACTTTAATTGGGTAAATTAAAAGCAAGTGGCGGGGAGAAGTGGTAGTGGAGGTGAAGAAGATAGGGAAGGCTGGGGATGAAGTAATGTTCTGCCTATGCATAAGGTCTTAAGTAATCAGATAATTGGGCAAGTTACCACCAGTCCCAATTCCTGTCTCTTGGAACCCTCTTCAAGCATCCAGCTAAGTGTCTTATAAGCCCCAAAGCATTTTACTTTTTAAAAAAATTTTTATTTATTTATGGATGCCTTGGGTCTTCGTTGCTGTGCGTGGGCTTTCTCTAGTTGCAGCGAGCTGGGGCTATGCTTCTTTGCGGTGTGCAGGCTTCTCATTGCAGTGGCTTCTCTTGTTGTGGAGCACGGGCTCTAGGCGCTCAGACTTCAGTAGTTGTGGCATGCGGGCTCAGTAGTTGTGGCGCACAGGCTTGGTTGCTCCGCAGCACGTGGGATCTTCCTGGACCAGGTCTCGAACCCGTGTCCCCTGCATTGGCAGGTGGATTCTTAGCCACTGTGCCACCGGGGAAGCCCCCACCCCCCAAAGCGTTTTATATTAAAGTGTTCAAAGCTGACTGGCGTCCCTGTTAACAATTGTAAATACCCTATCCGCAACAGCCCCCTTTCCCCTTTCCAGCATAATTTTTCTTCTAACATTTACCACCCTCTACCATATTATTTATTTTCCTATTTACCTTGTTTATTGTCTATCTTCCCCCACTAGAATATGCAGGAATTTTTGTAAGTTTTGTCTTGCTGTATCCTCAGTGCCCAGAACAGTGCAGCCGTTCAGTAGATATTCAATAACTATTTACTGAATGAGTGAAAAATTACTAGCCCTTTGCCTTTTCTTTACTTAATATGAATGGTAATTTAGACAGGTTTTCTGGCTGAATTATATACATAATTGTGGGCCTTTCTCTAAAAGTAAACCCCTTTTCTAACATTTCGGTTCAAAAACCTTATTTACAGCACACCAGAACAACATTACTAATAGTGCTGTGATTTAGGTGGCTTCTGAGCAAACCAGTCTATAAGTCCAGTTCTAAAATAACTTTCATATGTTTAAAAAATTAAAGAGCTGAAGAATATTAGGATCAAAGTGAAAAAGAAAATAAGCTGTCATTGAACTTAATCTAAATAGTTAAAGTTAAAAATGCTTCTGAGTTTTGTCCTCAGATAGGATGGAATCTTCAGAAGAGTTACCCTAAGATATTGACTCTATCAATATGAAACAAGTTTGAACTCTGCCTAAAAATTCTGGAGATGCCATGACTGGCAATATGCACAGTAAAAAAAAGCTTGTAAACTCTGAATGATAAAAAAAAAAAACCTAGTAGAGATGAGAGTACATAGTAATGAGTCAGAACTCCCCTGAAACAACACTGCAGGTGGTTCCTTGTTTATTTTTTACACTTTCCAGAAATCATTATCCTTTTACATGACTTTTCTGAAATTAAAAAAGCATTTTAAAAGATGGTGCTATTTAAAAAAAAAAAAAAGAAAAAAAAGCAAGAGCATACCAGAAAACAAGATTAAGAACTTCTGACAGTATGGTTTCACTTTCTTTTTTCTTTTTAACCACTTAACTATTTCAAGTTACCTTTCTATAATCTGATGTTCTGATTGCCATAATTCCAACAGGTTAAAGAATGAAAACGACTTGATTGGTAAACATTGCTGACTACCTATAGTTAAAGGACTAATGTTGTAAGGCTTGTTCATTTCTGGCCTACAAAGTTTACAGATCAGACCATCATCTTCATCAGGCTACTGATTCTCCTACAGCCTGAGCTTCCACCCAAGCTAAAGCAAGTGAATAATAAGAATCCTTTTGAAAATCGTGAAGCCAGATGATACCACCATGTTCATCATTCCTGTCATCATCTTCAGTCACTTTTCAAAATATAAGTCCTTTTTGTAATGGCTTTTTGTGCTGCCCACACTTTTGCTTCCCTTTCCCACTCCCAACCTCCCAATAGTGGAGAGGTTGAGAGTGCCTATGGGATGTTAGGGAGCAGCTTCAGATTTCCTAGGATCTCCTTCAGTTACACCCATTCTTTGGTATGGATAAGTGACATTTTTTTTCAACCAGTGACACTCCTAAGTTCCTTCTGTTATAAACATTCTAGAGCCACCACTGCTCTTGCTCTTCCTTTACAAATCTTTCCACTCTGCCTCCTGAGATTTTCCATGATAAACAGATTTATGCTCTACATCCTTAACCTATTCACTGAGTACTTGGTACCTGGCTCTCTCCAGAGAATTATAATTCTTCTATGAGCATGTTGCTTGCCACTCTCTGTAGTGGAGGCTGCTCACTCTGCAGTAGGCAATGTAGCTGGAAGTCACAAATTAGGGTCTCTATTTACATCCACTTCTGTTATTCTTCCTTTGTTTTATTTTTATTTTTTGGTAAAAATCTTTTCACCCTTGGACTAGTCATTCATGACCCACTATCTAGCCCTGCTCATGTGCTTTATTTTTGTGGCCTCCTGATTGGATAAAAAGTACATCAAACTTGGGGACTTCCCTGGTGGTCCAGTGGTTAGGGTCCCAGGCTTCCACTGCAGGGGGCCCAGGTTTGATCCCTGGTCAGGGAACTAAGATCCCGCATGCTGTGAGGCATGGCCAAAAACAAGGTACATCCAAGTAACTTTTGTTGGTCTCCTACTATAAGAGTTGGTGAATTTTTTCTGTAAAGGATCAGATAGCAAATATTTTTCTCTTTGCAGGCCATATGGTCTCTGTCACAACTCTTCAGTTCTGCCATTATAGTGCAAAAGCAGCCACAGAAAAGAGTAAACAAATGGGCATGGCTGTGTTCCAACAAAACTTAACTTATAAAAATAGGCATCAGGCTGGATTTGGCCCAAGGGCTGCAGTCTGCCAACCCCTGTCCAAGTATACGCCAGTCACTATGACAGAGGCTTTACATACATTATCTCATGAGACAGCACAATGACAATTCACCTGTATGGTTGGAGTAGTAGACAATGAAAGTTCTTAGCATAGTGACTGGCCTATAGTAGATGCTTGATAAATAGTTGTGGCAAATGATAATTAATCTTAAATGACTCTGCAGGATGGATATTTTATGCATGAGGAAATACAGACATTAAATAACTTGCCCAGGGAGTAAAAATACTAGGAACTTATTTACAAAACAGAATAGGCCACGGAGAGCCCAGAGGCACGTGTGAAGCCTCAGTTCTGCCCACTGAGGGGTCCTGGTAGCTTCCAGGCAGAGAACAGTGTTCTGGCAGAGATGACAAGGGTCCCACATCAGCACAGAGAGGACCTGGGCCTGCATGGGCAGGGTTGGGGTGACCCATCTTGCCAGCAAAGCCCAGCTCATTCTCTCTGACCAGCTACCCACATTCCTGCTTCCCACTTCAGGCAAAAAGGCTTTGGCTCTCCCTACCTCTAACCCCAACAAAAGGATGTGCCTCCCTGACTTGCCCCCAAATGGCCAAGGGCAGAGAGAGGGGGCCAGGAGTTCTGGACAGGCTGACTGCACTGGGGGAGTGGCCATGGTCAAGGAACTTCAAATGCCGGCTCTGCCTTTGCCGCTAAGACAGCCCTGGTGGGAGGGGGATCCAGGGTGCTGTCAGTGGGGCAGTGATGACATCTCATCCTGGAGCTCTGAGCGCCCAGGGCCTTCCCTCCCCTTCCCCTCCTGGCTGCTGGCTGGCAGTCGGTCCTGTCCACCAATCTAGATCGATGTTGCTGGGGACCCGCCATGTGTGCCCCGTGGTTCCGTGTATCTTCCTCAAGGATGTTTTGCTGCTGTGGCTACTGTACCTGTGTCCCTCCTGTGCCATCTTCATGCAGCCGTCCATGTAACTCTTCCTTTTGCAGTTTCTGATGTTTGTAACCAGACCCAGCCGTGTCATTAGACAGACTCTTTCTTCCTGAAAAAAAGAAGAAAGAAAGAAAGAAATAGACTTACAGACAGAGAAAACAAACTTAGGGTACCAAAGGCGGGGGTGGGGGTGAGGTGGGGGAGGGATAAATTAAGGATTTGGGATTAACAGATACACATTACTATACACATTACTATACCTAAAGTACATAAACAACAAGGACCTATTGTATAGCACAGGGAACTATATTCAATATCTTGTAAAAACCCATAATGTAAAAGAATCTGAAAAAGAATATATATATATAACTGAATCACTTTACTGTACATCAACTATACTTCACTAAAAAAAATACTAGGATTCAAAAGTCTGTCTGCTCTATTCTTTCCCAATGAATGCAGTTTTGACTGAGTTTGATGTGACTGTAGAAATCTATGTGGAATGATTAGTAAGTCCTAGGAAATATGGATCTGAAGTTTAGGGGAGTAGTGGGAATAGATGTAAATTTTCTGCAGAATCTTGCCTTCTCCTTTTACTTTCTTAATTAATGACCCTCGTTAGGAGATATTAGCACATCAAAAGAGTATTAAAATAGCAAATAACTTTACAACTAAAGTAAACACAATATAATTTTCCTTTTGACATGCTCAAAATGCTATTATTATTATTATTATTATTATTTTGGCCACACTGCACAGCTTGCAGGATCTTAGTTCCCCCACCAGGGATCGAACCTGGGCCCACAGCAGTGGAAACATGGAGTCCTACCCACTGGATCGCCAGGGAATTCCTTCTAATAATTCTTGAAGGCAGCAGTCATCAGTAAATAAACCATTTAGTTGAGAATTAACATGTCATTCAAGTCAGTTAAGACAGAATTTGGTAACTTGCTCTTCTCTTTTTTTTTTTTTTTTTTTCTGCTCTTCTCTTTTAAGCATTAGTCAGTTAATGGTTATTGCTATCATAGAATTGTTTACAATCATATTGAAAGCTCTGGACCCAACTCAAAGAACCTTCTTACATAGATTGCACAGGGAAGAAATATGGATAATAAGAGTCCCAGAGATTTCAGACATGCTCAGGCATATCTGCAGGATTGGAGATGTGGGACCAGTGGGGTTTACCTGTGCTAGGGCTTCAGCAATCCTAAGGACAGAAAAACGACCAGAAACATAAAGGTTGAAAATTGGTGGAGAGAACAGATTCCTAAAAGGGCTGCTTAATTATCCGAATGATTCAGCATCAAATTTATTTTTTATTTATTTTTTATTTTTTTGCGGTTCGCAGGCCTCTCACTGTTGTGGCCTCTCCCCGCTGCGGAGCACAGGCTCCGGACGCGCAGGCTCAGCGGCCATGGCTCACGGGCCCAGCCGCTCCGCGGCATGTGGGATCCTCCCGGACCGGGGCACGAACCCGCGTCCCTTGCATCGGCAGGTGGACTCTCAACCACTGCGCCACCAGGGAAGCCCCAGCATCAAATATTTACGGAGTATTACTATTGTTCTAGGTACCAGGATAGTAAAATAAAATAAAAGTTTTATGAAATAAAAGTTCATATACTTATGGAGTTTACATACTGGTAGGGGAGATAGTAAACACATAAACAGACAATAAATGTCAGTGACCAGTATGGGGAAAACAGGGCAAGATGATATAATGTGAGTGCTGTTTTAAATAGGGTAGGCAGAGAATACTGAATGAGCAAACACTAAGCCATTGTTCCTAGTGGAAATAACGGTTAGGTTTCTGAGAGCCTCTGTTCACAACATTTGTGTCAACCAATCAACACACCACCTTGTTTTATGTGTGTTTTTGCTTAAAGACACCATATTTAATACCATCGATTCATTAACATTGAACTCATGGTCAACAGCACTGTAACTCATGCCAGAACACAGTTTATCTAACATGTTTTCTCTGTAAGGTGGTGGTTTCATCTTTGCCCAGTCCCTCCCAAGTGTTAGTGCTAAGGCTTTTCCTTCTGTACAACCACTGTCCCTGCAAGTGTCAAGTCACCCTGGCCTGTATCCTAAAAATGTAAAATGGGGTAGTTGTTTACATGGACAATGTGGTTAGGGGTTCAAGTCTCAGGATACAGGCTTGTACTCTCGTAGTCAAGAACCACAGCTATGTGCAGGCTGCTGTCAACGGAAGGACCACACCACTCAACCACCAAACACACAGCTAAGACGACAACTTCACATGACTGTATGTTGTGCACCACTGAATGGCAATCAATGCTCTGTAGACACTGGTCCTTGTGTGGCTCCCTGGCACTGGCCCTGAATGTGCTGGACAGTCAGCACAGGGGTCAGTGCTGACCCCTGCTCCACTTCTCCTCGAGCTTGCCAAATGATGTCTTCAATTCAGCTGATCCACCTTTGAATCTGGTGATCGAGGAGGACATCATTTGGTAAGAGGGGAGATGATGGTATCATGTAATGAAATGAGGTAGCTTAAAAAGGAATAGTTTTTTTGTGGGGGGAGATGCAAGACAGGGAGGGAACTAAGAGTTGTGTTTTGACATGTAAAGTGTGAGATGCCATTTAGACATTGGAGGTAGTCTGACAGGTTGAATCTATAACTTAGGGAAAACTAGAGCTAGAGCAGTAAATTTGGGAGTGAACAACACACGGATAGTATTAATGTCATTGAGTTGAATGAGATCACTTAAGGATGAAGAAGAGCTTAAACCTGGAACAAAAAGGGGTTGAAATAATTGTTTTTTATTGATCCCTTTAAGAGACAGCTTCTAGAGTTGACTTTAGTTCATTTTCTCCTTTTCTGTGTGAAAGGAACTATAAAACTAGGGGGAAATTTGAATAGGTATTAAAGGGTATCAGCATCAGATCCCAATTCTTTTTTTGTTATGGCATGTCAAGCATTATTTTGCCATTGCACTCAGATTAAATGTAAGCTGGAAATAGAGTATCACTTTTGAGATTTTTAGGCAATCTCTGATTCTTATGTATTATGGAGTTTTTGAACTGACTAATGAACCATCTTTAGCGGGGGAGACTTGAAAGGAAAGCATCCCTACCCTATATTCTCTGAAGCACGGAGGAAACTAGAAAAAAGTTGGGAATGGGACAGTAACATTCTAGTTACTAGTTCACCAATCAAAGAGGTGTACAGCAAACTCAAACCCTGTGGGCAGGAGTACTATCCAAGGGAATAGATCCATAAGGAGTGGGAAGGGGTGAGAGAGGACACAATATCAATATTTCTAGGTTCTTTGTCACTAAAAAAATTTACAAAGTATTTACTAAAATAAAATGTTGATTAAAAAAATTTTTAATGGCAAGAATGGCCTTGTGGGTATGGTTTTTAAAAAGTCCTTATCTTTTAGAGATACATGCTGAAATACGGATGAAATGAGATGTTGAGTATTTGCTTCAAAATACTCAAAGAAAGAAGTCAGAAGGGCACACATGAAACAAGATTAACTATGAGTTGAACCTGGATGATAGATACAGAAGAGTTCATTATACTGCTATTTTTGTTTATATTTTATTGTTTTTATTGTTTTCTATAATAAAATGTTTTTAAAAATTAATCTTTGAAATAAAGCATATAACTATTTTTTGATCGGTGCTCAGGACAATTTGCTATGATGTGAGGAATATCATAACTGAGGCCCAGAAAAAAAGGGGTTTGGAGGAAGCAGATAAGTGTTGAGCTCAGGATAAGTGACAGTCCTGTGGCCTTTGGGAAACTAGGAACGTGTCTGGATGGATGGATATGGACCAGTGCCAGTTAGGGCAGATGGCCATATTTGGACTTGGTAGGTGCTAAAGTGGTATTCAAGTTAGCACAGACACTGGTTTCCAACAGTGGGGAAAGACTGAGTGAGGGTGGAGGACTATTTCTTCCACTTGAAATACTGTAGGGAGCTCATAAAAGCCAGTCATGGGCAGCAGGTTTTGTGACTCAGATATTCATATAGACTACCTTCCTGTTCAGCCTCTCTGCCCATTATCTTTCTCTGTTTCTCTCCCCCTGCTAAGACTTTAGTTTCTCTAAACTCTTCTTTATGATCTGTTGGGACACTGTTCTCGGGAACACTTATTCTCCTCTGACCAAGAGCCTTGCGTCAGTCCTTCCCACTCCTACTCCAGCCAAGTTTGGAGAGAGCTGGATAAAGAATGTGCTGAGTAACTCTGAAAGACTCTAGATGAGCCTGTTCTGATAAAGTTGAGACAGAGTCCCCAGCCAGATAAGATACTGGAGTGCAGCACAAAGAGAAGAGTGTGCTAGGGCTCCCTGTAGAGAGCAGAACACACTGAGTCATTTAGATATCGTATGAATAAAGCAGATCTAGTGTTTGTTGATGTCATTCTTACTAAAAACTCTTTCTAAAAGAATAACTAAGAGTGCCTACAGGTATGAAGCACCAGGCCTTCAAAGGCTATGTTTTTGAAAACTGATTATGAGGGGCTGGAACCAGTAACTTGTTAGTCTACAAGGTGTGGATTATAGGAAATCTGGAGCAAGTTATTCTGTTTGGGAAAATAAAGAGCCATGAATTTAGTACAGTTGACCCCTGAACAACACATGGGTTAGGGGTGCAAATCCCCTCATGCAGTCGAAAATCTGCATATAACTTTATAGTCAGCCCTCCACATCTGCAATTCCACATCCAACGATTCAACCAACTACAGATGGTGTAGTACTCTAGCATGCATTTATTGAAAAAAACGCATGTATACTTGGACCTGCGCAGTTCAAACCCATGTTGTTCAAGTGTCAACTGTAGTTTCTACTCAATACTCAATTATGAAATCACCAAAACTGAGACTGGGAGACTCTCGGTAAGTCAATAAACTTTGCTGGGCCTTAATTTCCCCATCTATTAAATGAGTTAATTAGACTAGATAATCTCTAAAGATTCCCCTCAGCTCTAAACTTACAATTTCATGGAATACTTAAAACAACTTTTTTAATATGGAAAATTTCAAAAAGACATAAAAAGTAGAGAACAACATAAGGAACCCTCAAGTACCAAACATTCCACTTCAACACATGTCCAATTTTATTTTACCTAAACCCCTACTTACTCACCTTCCTGCTCCCACTGTATTATTCTGAAGCAAGTCCTAGACATCATAGGAAATACATTTTAATGATTCTCTTGAAGCAAAGATAGTTTACAAATAACATAACAGGTAAGTTAGTCTCTCCACTTTTCCTGGCTACTTTCTCTTACTGCAACTGTAAACACTGTCATTTAACTTGGCATTATAGGATGCTAAGTATCACATGCTGAACCCAGATATAATCAATAATGGAGGACCTACCTTTTTTTGGCCATGCCACATGGCTTGTGGGATCTTAGTTCCCTGAACAGGGATTGAACCCAGGTCCTCAGCAGTGAAAGCATGGGTTCCTAACCACTGAACCGCCAGAGAATTCCCAGGAAGGGCTACCATTAATGAGCACTTGCTATCTTCTAGGTATTACTGTGCTGTTTTATTTATCTATTACTGCGCAACAAATTACACCAATATTTTGCAGTTGGAAACAAGAAACATTTATTATCTCATAGTTTTTGTGAGTAAAGAATCCGGGAGCCGTTTAGCTGGATTTTGGTTCAGGGTCTGTCAAGAGGCTGCAATCAAAGTGTTGGCTGTGGCTGCAGTCATTTCAAAGCCCATCTTGGGGAGGATCCACTTCTGAAATCACTTACAAGGCTGCCTGATGACATGCTAGCTGGCTTCCCCCAGAGTGAGCAACCCAAGAAGATGAGAGAGAGAATCCAAGACTGAAGCCCCAGTCTTTTTTATAACCTCATCTTGTTAGAGACATCTCATTGCTTCTGATGTATTCTGCGTGTTAAAGCCAGTCAATAAGACCACCCCACAGTCAGTGGAAGGGGATTACGCAAGGGCATAAACCAGGAGGCAGGGTTCATTACCAGGGTAAGCTATAATGAATGAGAGGCTATCTATCACATACGCTAACTATTGATTACTGAACTGGTCTCTTTGATAATTATAGCTTATTATAAATTAATAAATGAGCTTATTTATGAATATCATTCCACACACTTTAAAGATGAGTAAAATTAAGTAACCTGCCTAAGGACAGAGTAGAAGAAAATGAGGGAAACATAGTCTGATTTATTTCAGTCATTCATCCAGTACTTTTTGAGAGCCTATCATATACTTGATACTCTGCTAGGTACTGGGGATTTGGAAGAGAATGTGACATGTGAATACACATAAGATATCACAGGGCTGTTCATGAGAATGTAAATTAGTGCAGCCACTGTGGAAAACAGTATGGAGGTTCCTCAACAAACTAAAAGTAGGATTACCAACATGATCCAGCAATCCCACTACTGGTTATATATCTGAAGAAAACAAAAACACTAATTCAAAAGATACATGCACCCCAATGTTCAAAGCAGCCCCATGTACAATTGCCAGGATATGGAAGCAACCTAAGTGGCCATCAACAGATGAATGGATAAAGATGTCACACACACACACACACACACACACACACACACACACACACACACAGTGGAATACTACTCAGCCATAAAAAAGAATGAAATTTTGCCATTTGCAGGAACGTGGATGGACTTAGAGGGTATTATGCTTAGTGAATTAAGTCAGATAGAGAAATCTGACAATAGATAGCGATAACAAATGCTATATGTTATCACTTATATGTGGAATCTAAAAAATAAAACTAGTGAGCATAACAAAAACAGCATAGTAGTATAAAGGTCTTTGAATATTTCTATGAAAAGCAATGTTTAGGAGTTTTTGAAGACAACAACTAGGAAGATGAAAATAACGTGGCTGCTGCAGCACTGAAGATGTCTGCCTAAAACATCCTGCTTATTTTAAGAAAAATTTCAACATTTCCATTCAACTCCTTTGCACTGCTGAGCTGCAGAAGTCTGCAGAAATTGACCATGCCCAATCTGACGTCTGTATGCCCCTCTTCAGTGGGCTGATTCTTCTATGCATTCTTGTATCTATACAGACTCTGGAAACTGTGATACCATCACGAAAACAATTATGCTATATGTTATGCTATGCTGGGCTCTCCAGCTCCCTTCCCACTTTTTAGACAGTAAATATTTATGTGTTAAAAATTAAGATGAACTTATTTTAGCCCTGGGTCCATAAAAGTGCAGTTGAAAAGGCTGCTGCTGACTCAAGGACTTTCAGACTTAATAGCTACCTTAGACAAAAAATTAGACCCCAAACATACAAGTTCATCCTATGAAATTTTGGATAGAATATGGCAATGGAAATGTATGGTAAATCTACAGGACAATTAAAATAGTGAAAAAAAAATTAAACACATCCTTAAATCCTACATTGCAAATTGAGAAAAATGTGTCAATCAAATGGAAGAGATATACTGGTTTCTTCCATTTTTCATTTCTGTGGGTGCAAAAAACTGTGAAAAGAGGGAAAAACCCCCCAATCTATGAGGGTTAATGAAATGTACCCATTACGAAATCTTGTAAAGGATTTTAAACTATTAATTAATTTGCCCTTGAGAAAGGAAGGACAAGAGTCAACAAGCTGAATTCTGAAGTATTCCTTCCTTTATAAACTTCTGTCCAGATGGTCACTGTCAAAGACTGGTTTCCACTAGGCTCAGAATGACTCCAAACTATTATTAAATAAGACATTTTTTACTGCTGTGTATTTCTACTGAATCAATTCTTACTGCTAACGTGGTCAGGGAAATAGTTTCTGCTATTGGCTACAAAATTTAAACTATCCATATATGCAATAAACTTTGGAAGTAAATTGACAACAGGACCCTCATGACCGAGGTTTAATCTCATACTTTTCAGCAAAAATACAGATTTAATAAGGAGAGAGTAATTCTCAGGAAAATGATCATTATGTATGCGAATACTCATTAGAAATGCACAAATCTTGCCAATTCTAATTCTGACCTGCCATGGAATCTGTGAAGTCACTCGCCAGTTTTTTTTTGCCAGGAGGTAAAAAAGTTCTCCTAATTTGTTTCAAACCATTCGCTTCTTCCTGAATAACTAGTTGCTATTTTTCCATGTATATATAATTACATATATATAATTATTTCAAAACGTAGTTAACAATATCTCATAAAGTTTGCATTAAGGGAACGGACCATGCATGCAGCCGTGTAGATAAGGAAGCTACATTTACTTAGGAGGCCTGAGAGGACTGATTATTTAAACGAGCGACTTCCAAGTTCCGAGTTCCCATCCCCAAATCTCTGCCGAGGTAGCGACACCGAGCGCGGTCAAGGACTCTCAAGGGCCAATGCAGCCAGGAAGGACTTAGGGAAGCCCCAGTCGGCGGGTCTCTCTACTGCCTGGGAGGCCCCCTGTCATACGTGGGAATTCCAACTCCCATCCTGGGAAGGAAACTTCTCATCCAGAGACCTGCATCTCTCTCAGCACTGTCCTCAGTGACTTTGAGGGACTCGGAGTCCCTTTCCTCGCCTTTGAAAAACCGGAAAAGATCAGCCGCCACCTGCTTGAGGCCAAGGCAATAAAGCCGCACCACAGGCGAGTCTGAGCGCCGCCGGAAGGGGTGCAAAGCAGCGCCTTGAGCCCTTTCTCCCTGGCTCTGTTTCTGCTCGGGACCAGCCGCGCGGACGAGGAGGCGGGGCTCACGGGCTGTCGGCACTGGCACCCCCGCGCCCTGAGGGTGTCGCGGCGAGGTGCGGGGGGGAGGGGAGCAGTGGCCGTGCAGCCTCGGCCCTCCCCGGGGGCGGGGCTCGAGCGCTGCCCCGCCCCCGCGTCCTCCCTTCCCCACCCCTCCCCCACGCCTTTTTCCACCGCCCCAGCAGTAGGAAAGGGAGCGGGAGGGGGGAAGGAAAGTGCTGTTTTGTGGAAAGGGGCGGAAGGAGAGGGAGGAAAAAAAGAAAAAGGGAACAGAAACATGGCCGTCAGCTGTCGGGGCAGCAGTGCAGCACGCAGCTCCTAGGCAACCCGCCGCCCGCACTACCGGCCTCGGGTGAGCCGAGGCGCCGGCGCGAGCTCGCGCTCCCGGCTGTTACCCCTCGTTGCAAGCGGCGCCCCTCGAGACCCAGCCCGGGAGGCGGCGCAGGCGCAGAGCGGGCGGTGGTGGTGGCAGTGGCGGCGGCGGCCGCCAGAGCAAGTACCCCGCCCTGCCCTGCCGAGGGCGCCCAGGCCCGAAGCCGGCGCTTTCATGCCCCAGGAAGGGGCTGTTCCCGGGTGGCGCTGAAGGAGGAGCGGGCGGCAGGTGAGTCTGCGGCGGAGGGCCTTTCGCGGAGGAACCCTGCGCCGCCCGTCACCTAGCCCCGTGCTCCCGGGCCGGGTGGGCGCTGGGCAGGTAGCAGCTCGGAGGGCTGAGTTCCGAGGGCCGGCGTGCAGGGGTCGCCGAGGAGGCGTAGAGTGGCCTGGGCTGGCATTCTCGGCCTAGATTCTCTGCGGTTTCCGGGGGCGGGGAGTCCCCGGAGCCTGCGGGGTGTGATGGGGGAGAGGCCGCTCCGGGAAGGGCCTCCCCGTGCCGCCGCCCCGGCTGCGGAGAGCCACTGCGGTGGAAGGAAGCGCGAGGGGTCTGGGCCTTCGCGACCGCCGAGGAGACTGCCGCCTGGGTGGGGGGCAAGGGGCGGGGACCGGGGTACCCGAGGGGGTTGGGGGCCAGGGCGGGGAGAGAACTGGGGACCTGGGCAGGTGTCGCAGGTGAATTGAGGACATTTCCTCCTCCACCTTGCCGTGGCGGATCCTCAGGGCTTCTTTGTTGGCGATTACTTTTAGGAAGGCAGGTTTCATTCAGCTGCGAGTGACTAAACCAAAAAACCAACTAATGAGCCCCTACTGCTGACTCCAGTAAGGAGCTGTAACTTTTCTGCATTGAGGATGCTGTCATCTGTTCTCCCCTCCTTTTTTTTTCCTGCTTCATAGACCTTTTCCTTCTCGAAGATCGTACCTCATCAGAATAAATACGAAATGACCCAGTTTTAAAATAGTACCCCCCTTCCTATTACCTGTTTGTTTCACACGGGAAAATTTAGGGCAGTTACCGAAGTTACTTGTGTAAATGCGAGGGAAAGAGTCATCTCCAGTAATGAACCCTAAGCTGTCTGTTTTTGCTTCAGAGAAATTGTCAAGCATTGTAGTCTGGGTAATGGATTTACTGAACCTGCTTAATTGTGTGCAAACTCGTGTTAAGATGTTCTCCCTAGACTCTAATTTAACGTAGGAGTAGGTTTTCCCTTCCGGTCTCAGTTTAGAAGGTGAAGGATGTAGTAAGGAGAGAATGTTAGTGCTAAGGAGGTAAGTTTTCAATAAATATTTGATTTGAGGTGATCGTGTGTATTAAGCTATCTGAAATGCAGAAAACTGTAGGATTTTCTGTGTACACGTGATAAGAGAAAAACTGGTTGTAAAAGGAAAACTTCATCTCTGAGCATTGAAGGATACCTGTTCTTTATCAACGTTACCATGAAAAAAAAAACTTCTCTATTTTATTTTTTGCCCTGTTCTTTGTATTACTGTTAAAAATTTGATAAACTGCCTTCTTGGTGTGAGACTGGAACTCAGAAATGAACTTAGATTTGTATTCATGAGGTTAATCTGCCTCTCATACAGCCTTGCTTTGACTCGTTTTTCTAGCAATGGCAAACTCAATCCACACTTTCCCCTCATTGGTATCTCCTGTGGCCATTTTGCTAAATAGTTGATTGGGATTAGGGGTCTATCTTGTGTATTACTGATTTTACTGAACTGATGATATGGCAGTTGACTTTGGTCATAGTACCTCACTTAGTGTCCTACTGTTTAGACTTGTTAATTTGGATAATGGAAAAGGTATGATGTTAGAAATTTTGAAGTTGTGTATTGGAGTCATTTACTCTTGTGTAATTTGTAAATGAGCGCATTCTGTTGTTGAGAGTAAATATAGTATTTTGTAGTATAAACTCGAGCTTTCAGCTGGAGAAATTGGCAGTAGAGTCGGTGTGTGGAGACTGTTCTTAAAACGCAAATGTTTTAAATTACAAGGAACTGCAGTGGTGTGTAAGCTGTAACAATTCATGTTGCCAGATTTGGAAGGTTATTTGGCTGAGGCGCTGCCTATAAAGGAACATGTTAAGTATCTGCAATAAAAGCTAATTTGTAGCTATAGACAAGGGATTTTGCATGATAAATAATAACCCAAGGAGGCACCTTTGCTCTTCTCTATCTCGAGTTGAGACCAAAACACCTCATATTTTCATTGGAGTTTCCTGCCAAGACAAATATTGATTTTGCACTGGTTTTGCTTCTCAGTTTGAAAGTTAGGTTTCAGTCTTCTCCTTGCAACTTAAGTACAGGTTGTAAAGTAAAAAAGCTGCTGAGTCAGAGGCAGGTTGTTTCATTTGGTCTTTTTCATTTGCAACTGGAATTTGTTTTAATTTGTATTTCCAATATAATGTATCTGCTGAAACTTAGATAGTAAGGGCAAATAAGCTTTAATAGCACATGAATTAAAATTTTATCTTCTCTGTGCTGATACCACAAGTTGTACCTCCTCTTTAAGATTGTCAGTTTGACAGACTTGCAGTGATGGGATGCCTTGTTGGAATTGGAGATTCCTCTAAAAGTGTTAAAACGTGGGGAATGAGTTCACATAGTATAGCTGGTGTAAAAGGGTAGGTCTTTAGCATCAGATTGTAGGAAATTCCAAAATCAGATAACTTAATTATTTGAAAGTTAAAACAGTATTTTGTGGGAAAAAATTAGTTTTTAAACTTAAACATTTTGTTTAAATTTATGTCAGTACATAGTACTTACATATAAGTAAGTAAATGTAATACAATTCTCTTCATGTGGTATTTGAAAACTAACTTCTTATTGGAAAAGAATATAACATGATTAAGAGAAATTCAAAACAAAAATATGAATTCTCCCCGCTTACATTTACAATTTTCTGTAGTCTAGTTCTGTTATACTTCTATAATATATATATATTTTTTTAAAGTAAGGTTTTCTTTATTATTTTTTTGCATGCGTTGAGTCTTCGTTTCTGTGCGTGGGCTGTCTCTAGTTGCAGCGAGCTGGGGCTGCTCTTTGTTGTGGTGTGCAGGCTTCTCCTTGCGGTGGCTTCTCTTGTTGCGGAGCACGGGCTCTAGGCGCACGGGCTTCAGTAGTTGTGGCACGTGGGCTCAGTAGTTGCGGCTCGCGGGCTCTGGAGTGCAGGCTCAGTAGTTGCGGTGCACAGGCTTAGTTGCTCGGCGGCATGTGGGATCTTCCCGGACCAGGGCTCGAACCCGTATCCCCTGCATTGGCAGGCGGATTCTTAACCACTGCGCCACCGGGGAAGTCCTCTATAGTATATTAGTATAATACTATACTAATCCTGTCTATACTTGTGTATAATTCTGTGGCTGATGTTCATATAATTGTCTTTTTAAACATAATATTGTGCTACATATTGCTATATTTTATCGTTTTGTAGTAGTCCAAAGTTGTACTGTCACAGTTTATTTAACCATTATTCTTTTATTTTTTTTGAATTTTCTTTATCTTTTATACAGCAGGTTCTTATTAGTTAACTATTTTATACATATTCGCGTATACATGTCGATCCCAATCTCCCAATTCATCCCACACACACCCCCCTCACTTCCCCCCTTGGTGTCCATACGTTTGTTCTCTATTCTGTCTTTTAATATTTTAGTAATTCCACTTTTTCAAACTTAAAATAATGCTATAATGAAATCTTTTCGCTAGTATGATGGTCCAAGCCAAATTAAACTTTTGAAAATGTAAACATTCTTTGAACTACTTCCTTCGCAGTGGATCATGAGGGCTCCTATAGTATGGTATTTGATTGAGAACTGAAAGCAAGGTGAAAACTGTAGATGTGCATTTGTGACTTGAATTCATTGAATAGGGATTAAAATATAAATTTGTAATTTTCTGTTACTTGGTACAAGTTTCTGTAATAATTCTATTAATTTTTTTCAATATAATAAGTAATATTCTTATATATATTTTTTTTTTTTTTTTTTTTTTTGGCCACGACCTATCTTAGTTCCCTGACCAGGGATTGAACCCGCAGCCCCTGCATTGGAAGCGCGGAGTCTTAACCACTGGACCGCCAGGGAAGTCCCTAAAATTTTTAATTCTTATGGTAATATTGTGGGGCATAAATATTTCTAAGAGGACCTCATTTCAACCAAATTTAATATTTACAAATCTAGATTTATAATTATTTGACTTATGGAAGAGTTATTTTATAGGATTTTTAAAATCTTTGAAATATTTTAAAGGATTCCTTGAATCTAGTTTGTCATTGTGTATCCTTACTTTTAGGGATGCTTAGATCCTAAAAGTATAAATGTTAGGAGTCTCTTTTTTTTTAATTATGGAAAAAAGCCTTTGTTAAATAGGTACTGTGCTATCTGCTAGGGATAAAAAGATGAATAACATACAGTCTGCATATTAAAGTCTAGTAGGATAAGCATCATAGTCTTGTAGGTAAGCATCATAACTACCACATCATGACAAATCTAGAATAGAGCAAATGATGCTATAGGAGCAGAGAGAAATACCTAAGTGTGTTTGGTGTGTATTAGAGGTGGTTTACAGAGGAGACATTTGATTTAAAACTCAAAGATGTGAAAAGGCACAAAGTAATGAAAGCATGTGGTGGGTTTTATTAAGATGCAAGTAACTTAGTGTGGGGCCACAGGTAGTTTTGGAGGGAAGTGGGGTGTAAGCTGGAGGGGTAAGTAGGGGCTGTGTCATGAAGGATCTTAAAAGTCAGAAAGGAAATTAAGACTATACATTGTAGGGAACAGGGAGCCATTTAATAATTTTAAGCTGTTAAATATCTTTGGCTCAGTTGTGAAGGACGGATTTGGGAGAGCAGCTTGAGTGAGGCTGCAGGTTCATCAGCTAGAAGGTCTTGTAGGCATCTAGATGAGAATTGAGAACAGCAGTGGTAGGGATGGAAAAAAGTGGATAGAATAGAGAACTATACAGACATTTTCCTCTGGTTGAAAAGCCCTATCTCTGTAGTCTTATCTTCTCCTTGCCTGCTGTGCACCTGTCACACTGGCCTACTTTTAGGTTCCTTCCCTTAGAGCCTTTACATGTACTCTTCCATTTACCTGTTACTTTTCTGAGAGGTCTTTCCTGATCACACTGTCTAGTTAGCAAGATCAGGTATTATCATAGCACCTTGTTATTTTATTCTGTAGAGTTTAATTTTTCTTCCCTCCCTCTGTCTCTTCCTTTCTTCATATTAGTCCCCCTTACTGGTTTGGAGGTTATGTGAGATCTGATTCCTTTTTATTTATTTATTTATTTACTTATTAACCGCGGGTCAGTTTCTGGTCTCTCTCTGTTCCGTTGGTCTAAATGTCTGTCTTTATACAATACTGTATTGTCTTCATTACTGTTTCTTTATAGCAAGCCTTGCAATCAGGTAGTGTTTGTCCTTCACCATTGTGTTTTTATCAAAATTGTTTTGGTTATTTTATATCCTTAGCATTTTCTTATAAATTGTAGAATAAGAGTGTCAGTTTCTACAAAAAGCCTGATGGGGAGAATTGACATCTCAATAATAGTGAGTATTCTGATACTTTAACATGGCTTATCTCTTCTTTATTTAAATATCTTTAGGGTTTTTTTTTTGCAGTGTTCTGTAATTTTCATTTTATAGGTATTTCTCATATTTTGTTCAATTGATCCACCAAGTATTTCATGTTTTTTGATGCTAACTATTGTCAATGATACTGTATTTAAAATTTTCTTTTTCAAAATTGTTTCTTGATAGTATATAAAAATGCAATACAAAGTTGACCTTGTATTCTATCTTACTGCATTCACTTTTCAGTTCTGGTAGCTTTTATGTGGGTTCTTTAGGATTTTCTTAATACATAATCATCATGTCTACAGAGAAAGCCCATTTTGCTTCTTCATTCCCAATCAGTATTCCTTTAGTTTTTCTTGCCTTATTGCACTAGCTAGATTAGTGCTCTTCACCAGAAATAGTGTAAGCCACATGTGTAATTTTAAGTTTTCTACTAGCTCCACACTAAGAAGTAACAAAAACTGTCATTAAATTTCATACCTTTAATACATTTTTCATTCTACTACGTCCAAAATATTAACATGTGTAGTAGTTTCTCTAGGGTGGCCATAACAAATAACCACAAACCATGTGCTTTAATTAACAAATTTATTCTCTCACAGTTCTGGAAACTATAAGTCTAAAATCAAGGTGCCCCCTCTGAAGGCTCAGGAAAGAGTCCTTCCTTTCCTTTTCCTACTTTTGGTGGTTATTGGCAATTCATATATATAGGACTGTTTGGATTTTCTGTTTCTTCTTATGTCAGTTTTGGAAATTTGTGTCTTAAAAAAAAATGTCCATTTCATCTATGTTGAAAATGGAATGAAAGTTTTTATAATACTTCCTTGTTATTTTTTAAATGTTTAAAGGATTTATAATGATGTACTTTCTTTCATTACTCATTGGTAATTTCTGCCTCCTGTTTTTTTCTTGATTTAGAGGCATAGATTTCTATTGCTTGTCCATTTTCAATTTTACTGATTTCTCTTCTTTTAATTTTTTCCTGTACTTACTCTTGGTTTAATTTGCTTTTCTTTTTCTAACATCTCAAGGTGGACACTTAGATTACTGGTTGAAATCTTTCCTCTTTTCTAATACAAGTAATAGAATAATAAAATTTAGAAGAATTCCCTTCTAAACATTGCTTTAGCTGCATCTCACAAATTGATTTCTGTTATTTTCATTTAGTTGAAAATATTTTCTAATTTCTCTTACAGTTTCTTTTTTAATTAATGGATTATTTAGAAGAACGTTGTTTAGTTTTGAAATATCAGGGAAATTTTATAAGATATCTTTCTGTTATTCCAAATTTAATTCCATGTTCTGTATGTTTTATAGTCTTTTATAGTAAGTCCCCTACATACAAATGAGTTCTGTTCCGAGAGCACGTTCATAAGTCCAGTTTGTTTGTAAGTCAAACAAAGTTAGCCTAGGCACGCAACTAACACAATCAGCTATATAGTACTGTACTATAATAGGCTTATAATACTTTTCACACAAATAATACATAAAAAACAAACACAATAAATAAAGAAAACAGTTTTAATCTTACAGTACAGTACCTTGAAAAGTACAGTAGTACAGCACAACAGCTGGCATACAGGGGCTGGCATCAAGTGGACAGGCAAGAAGAGTGGCATACAGGGGCTGGCATCAAGTGAACAGGCAAGAAGAGTTACTGACTGGAGGAGGGAGAGGAGGAGGGAGATGGTAGAGCTGGAGGATCATCAGCAATAGGGGACGGAGGGCAGGCTGGAATTTCATTCATGCCTGATGTTGATGGCACAGGTTCTGGTTCCTTGCTGGATTCAGTTCTATCTACCCTCTTGAGAAAACGTTCCAGTGATGTCTGGGTAGTAGCTCTTTTTTTCTGTCATAGTTGACACGGTAGCACTGGACTGCATTCTGAACAGCTGCTGCAACCTTCGTGTACCATTCTATGTTTGAGTCCTGTGCCTCAAAAACTAACAGTGCCTCCTCAAATAAAGAAAATCCCCTTGCCATTTCCTGCATCGTCAGTCTCTTCAGTTCTTCAGTTACTTTTTCTTCCTCTTGTCTCTCTTCATCCTTTCTCTGGGCCTCCAATTCCATCAGGTCTTCATTAGTAAGCTCCTCATGTTGCACAGCAACAGTACTGTACAGTAAGGTACACAAAAGCACAACCACTTGTAGAGGATGCAGGCACATGACAATGTACACCAGACACTTGAAATAATTTACGTGATTGGACATGTGTGTAGTTGAAGAGATTGTGGATTTTTGCTGTTGTTGGATGGAGTGTTCTATAAATACTAATTATGTCAAGTTAGTTGATAGTGTTCTTCAAATTTTATGTGTCCTTACTGATTTTCTGCATACCTGTTTTATGAATTACTGAATGAGAAGTGTTGAATTCTCTTTAATTATGGATCTGTTTACTTCTCCTTTAACTTGTCAGTTTATGCATATATAATACTCTCTTGTTAGATGTGTACATGTTTAGGATTATGTCTTGATGATTTAACTTTTATTGTTATTATGAAATGTTTCTCGTTATCCCTGCTCCGAAGTCTACCTGTTATTAATATGGCCACTCTAGCTTTCTTATGATTAAAATGTACATAACATATATTTTTTCATCCTTGTACCTTTTCAAAAATACTTTATTTTTTAGAACAATTTTAGATTTACAGAAAAATTGAGAATATAGTACAGAGAGTTCTCTATACCCCAGACCCAGGTTCTTAACATTTTATATTAGTATGGTATGTTTGTTACAATTAATGAACCAATATTGATACATTATTATTAACTAAAGTCTATAGTTTATTCAGATTTCCTTAGTTTTTAGCTAATGTCCTTTTTCTGTTCCAGGATCCCATCCAGATACCACTTGGTTACATTTAGTTGTTGTGTCTCCATAGACTGCTTTTGTGTGTAACAGTTTCTTAGATTATCCTTGTTCTTGATCACCATGACACTTTTGAGGAGAACTGGTCAGGCATTTTGCAGGATTTCCCTTTATTGGAATTCTTCCGATTTTTTTTTTTTTAGGGTTAGATTGTGAGGAAGATTGCAGAGATAAAGTGCCATTTTTGTTACATCATCTCAGGGGTGCATACTGTCAACATGACTTGTGATTTTGATGTTGGTTATGATTACCTGGCTGAGGTAGTGTTTATCATGTTCTTCACCGTAAAGTTACTCTCCTCCCCCTTTCCATTCTGTACTCTTAGGAAAGAAGTCACTAAGCTTATCACACACTTAAGGAGTAGGGGATTACACACTCCTTGAGGACAGAGTATCCGCTTAAGTTATTTAGAATTCCTTTGCATGGGAGAGTTGTCTCTTTTCCTTAATTTATTAATTTATTCATATCATTAATTTATATCAGCATGGACTTACAGATACTTGTTTTATGCTTTGGGTTATAATCCAGTACTACTTTGTTTGTTCAAATTGTTCCAGCCTTGGCTATTGGGAGCTTTTAGTTGGCTCCAATGCTCCTTTGACATACACCCAAAATGTGGGTTTGTTGTTGTTCTTGTTTGTTTGCATGTTTGTTAATTCTGGCACTAAAAAAATGCTCCAGGCTCATTTTGGGTTTTTTTGTTTTTATTGTTTTTTTACTTTGTTTTTTAAATTTTTTTCTCAATTTTTAAAAATTGAAGTATAGTTGATTTACAATGTTGTGTTAGTTTCTGGTGTACAGCAAAGTGATTCAGTGATTGTGTGTATGTGTATATATATATATATATTTCAGATTCTTTTCCCTTATAGGTTATTAAAAATATTAAGTGTAGTTCCCTGTGCTATACGGTAGGTCCTTGTTGGTTATCAATTTTATATACAGTAGTGTGTATATGTTAATCCCAAACTCCTGATTTGTCCCTACCCCCCCTTACCCCTTTGGTAACCATAAGTTTGTTTTCTATGTCTGTGCAGGCTCATTTTGTATAAAGGTTTCCCCTGCTATATGAAAGTACTAGAGTGTTCCTATGAAACCTTTCCTAAGCCAGAATGGTGTAAAGTGAAGAAACAGTTAATTTAAGACACATCTTGTTAACGGATGCACAAAATAAGTCAAGATGAAGCACAGATGCTTACACAGTTCAAAGCTATGTCAGCTTGATGCTGAGATGTGGAGTATAGTTCCTGGGTAAGGAGCTTGGTGGTGCCATTCTCCTCTCTCTGCTTGGGGTGCACACTGCCTTTATAACTGCTTGCTGTAAAACAAATGCTGACTGAGTAATATTCCATTGTATATATGGGGATATATGTGTATGTATAGCTGCTTCACTTTGTTATAAAGCAGAAACTAACGCACCATTGTAAAGCAATTGTACTCCAATAAAGATGTTAAAAAACAATAAAAAATAAAACACGCTGAATGTTATTTTTGCTTTTCACCTCTTTCCATAAAAGTGTAAATTTTTTTCAGATTTCTTTTGGATTAGCAAAAATAGGTGCTTATGTAGGTCTTTTGTAAAAGTGAAGTGGCATCTAGTGAACTTTTGAAAAGCAAAGGATACCTGTATTTCCTGTCCCAGTCCTATAATCAGTCATTTCTTCAAGAAGCCTTGGTTCCTCTTGTTGGAGGATGGTGTTAGAAAGCAAGATCTACATGCTTGGTGTGCTGATTGCTACTGGATGTCGTTGCTTCTATGTCTTCTTAGTTGATTGAGCAAGGAAATATACTTGTGTATAGTAACCCATTGTATACCTATATCTATAACTCTTCCTATATGTCACCATCTGTATTTGTATTAAACTAAATATGAATTCATAGTGAGCTCCAACTTTAATCCTTTACTGCATGGATACTCCTCCCCTTGCTTATCTGTAAATACCTGCTCCGACAATGAGAAACCTGGCTCCCACCATCTGTCATCCATTTATGTAATTGTTCAGTTCCAGTATATATGTATAGCAGCATCAGAACTGTTAACTCATACCCCTGTGTGAAACAGTTTTATCAGCTAGAGTGCCTATTTGCAGTTCCTGTTGCTTTTATTTGTTTCTTGTTTTTTTTTATTTTTGCGGTACACAGGCCTCTCACTGTTGTGGCTTCTCCCGTTGCGGAGCACAGGCTCCGGACGCGCAGGTTCAGCGGCCATGGCTCACGGGCCCAGCCGCTCCGCGGCATGTGGGATCTTCCCAAACCAGGGCACGAACCTGGGTCCCCTGCATCGGCAAGCAGATTCTCAACCACTGCGCCACCAGGGAAGCTCCCTGTTGCTTTTAGTTTTAAAGACTACTCATTTCTAAAGTTACTTTGGCCAGCATCTCCACCCCAACCCCTTCAGTGAGGTTGTTTTCAAACATTTGTAGTAGTTATGTTCTCTTGACCTACTCCACATTCCTTCAGGGGATCCCATGACCTCCTCAATGGTTTTGATAATTTTGCACACATTAAAGCTCGCTCTCTGTGTTGTGAATTTTGACAAATGTGTAATGTCATGTATCTACCATTACAGTATCATATTGAATAGTTTTATATCTGTAGAAGTTTAATTCTTCAGCCCTCTCTGCCAAACCCCAAAACCCTGGAAACCACTGATCTCTTTTTACTGTTTCTGTAGTTTTTGGCTTTTCTAGAATGTCATGTAAAAGGAATCATATTAGCCTTTTCAGACTACCTTCTTTCACTTTGCAATATGCATTTAAGGTTCCTCTAAGTCTTTTTGTGGCTTGATAGCTCATTTATCACTGAATGTATCAGGTTTTTGTTTTTGTTTTATCTGTTCACCTATTGAAGGACATTTTCTTTGCTTCCAGTTTTTGGTGATTATGAATAAAACTGCTGTAAACATTGTATGTAGGTTTTGTATGGACAGAAATTTTCAAATCAGTTGGGTAAATACCTATGCGTGTGATTGGTGAATCATACAGTAAGCTTATGTTTAGCTTTGTAAGAAACTGTCAAACTGTCTTTCAGAGTGGCTGTTCCATTTTGCATTCCCATCAGCAACGAATGAAAGGTTCTGTTCCACATCTTCATCAGCATTTGGTATTGTCAGTTTAAGAAATTTTTTAGCCATTCTAATAAGTCTGTATTGCCATCTCATTATTTCAGTTTGCATTTCTCTAGTGACTAATGATGTTGAGCATTTTTTCATATACATGTTAGCCATATGTATATATTCTTTGGTGAAGTATATATTCAGATCTTTTGCCCATGTCTTAATTGGGTTGTCTGTTTTCTTACTGTTTAGTTCTGTGTGTTTTTGGTGTATTTTGGATACCAGCTCTTTATCAGATATGTTTTTTGCAAATATTTTATCACATTCTGTGGCTTGTCTTTTCATTCTCTTAACAGTGTCTTTAACAGAGCAGAAGTTTTTAGTAAAGTCTACCTTGTCAGTTTCTTTTTCGTGGATTGTGCTTTTGGTGTTGTATCTAAAAATTCATCACCAAACCCAAGATCACATATAGATTTTTCTCCTGTGTTTTCTTCTAGAAGTTTTATAGTATTGTATTTTATATTTAGGTATATGATTCATTTTGAATTATTTTTTGTAGAAAGTGTAAGGTCTCAGTCTCTTTTTTGCATATGGGCATCTAATTTTCCCACTACTACTTGTTGAGGTTATCTTTTCTCCATTGAACTGTCTTTGCTCCTTTGTCAAAAGTCAGTCATTCTTTTACTTTTAATGCATTTGTGTCTTTATATTTAAAACTTGTTTCCTGTAGATGGCTTAGAATTGAGTCTTTCTTTTTTATAACCCAGTCTAATAGTTTCTGTCTTTATTTAGGAGTGGTTAGACCACTTGACAATTTGTTTTTTAAAATCAGCTTAATTGAGATATAATTTATACACCATAAAATTCACCCATTTAAAGGGTTCAATTCAGTGGTTCTTAGAATATTTACAGAGTTTTACAGCCATTGGCATAATCTAATTTAGAGCATTTTCATCATGCCAGAGGGAAATCTTATGTCCGTTCATAGTCACTATCCAATCCCCCTCTCTCCCACCCCAGCCCTAGGCAACCACTAATCTATTTTTTGTTTCTATAGATTTGCCTATTCTGGACATTTCATTTAAATGAAATCATATAGTATGTGTTCTTTTGTGACTGGCTTCATTCATTTAGGATAATGTTTTTGAGGTTCACTCATGTTGTATGTATCAGGACTTCATTCTTTTTTAAAAAAATTGTGGCAAAACTCACATAATATAAAATTCACCATGTTAACAACTTGAAAACCTACAGTTCAGTGGCATTTAGTACATTCTCAGTGTTACGCAACTGTCATCACTATCTAGTTCCAGAATGTTTTTATCACCTGAAAGGAAATCTTTTTCCCTTTAATCAGTGACTCCCCATTCGCCTTCCCCCCTCCTTCCCCCTCCTGACAACCACTAGTTTGCTTGCTTTCTCTGTAGATTTGCCTATTCTGGATATTTACTGTAAATGGAATAGTACAATGTTTGACTTTTGTGTCTGGCTTCTTTCACTTAGCATAATGCTTTCTAGATTCATCCACGTCACAGCATGTATCAGTAGTACTTCATTCCTTGTTATGGTTGAATAATACTCCATTGCATGGAAATTCCACATCATGAGTTGATGGACATTTGGGTTGTTTCTACATTTTGGCTATTTTGAGTAGTGTTGCTATGAATATTGTATCCAAGGTTTTATATGGACAGTTTTTTTTCAGGTTTATTTGTATTTTTAAAAATTGAGGTATAGATGATGTACAATGTAAGTTTCAGGTGTACAGTGCAGTGATTCACAATTTTTAAAAGTTATACTCCATTTATAGTTATAAAATACAGGCCGTGTTCCCTGTGCTGTACAGTATATCCTTGTAGTTTATTTATTTTATACATAGTAGCTTGTACCATTTGATCCCCAGCCCCTATCTTGCCCCTACCCCCTTCCCTCTCCCCAGTAGTAACCACTAGTTTGTTCTCTACCTCTGTGAGTCTGTTTCTTTTTTGTTATATTCACTAGTTTATTTTATTTTTTAGATTCCACATATAATGCCATACACTATTTGTCTTTCTCTGTCTGACTTGTTTCACTAAGCATAACGCTCTCTAGGTCCTATCCACATTGCTGCAAATGGCAAATTTTCATTCTTTTTTATGGCTGCGTAGTATTCCACTGTGTGTGTGCTCCCCGCCCCTGCCACACACACCACACGTCTCCTTTATCTGTTCATCTGTTGATGGGCACTTAGGTCGCTTTCATATTTTGGCTATCATAAATAATGCTGCTGTGAACATTGGGGTGCATGTATCTTTTTGAATTCGTGTTTTCTTTTTTCTTTTTTCAAATATATGCCCAGCAGTGGAATTGCTGGGTCATATGGTAGTTGTATTTTAGTTTTTTGAGGAACCTCCATAGTGTTTTCCACAGTGGTGGCACCAGTTTACATTCCCACCAACAGTGCGCAAAGGTTGCCTTTTCTCCACACCCTCGCCAACATTTGTTATTTGTTATCTTTTTGAAAATAGCCATTCTGACCAGTGTAACGTGATATCTCATTGTGGTTTTGATTTGCATTTCCCTGAGGTGAGCAATGTTGAGCATCTTTTCAAGTACCATGGACATATATTTTCATTTGTCTTGATAGACTACTTAAATTTAGTGAAATTTTTGGTACGGTTGGGTTTGCTTGTATTATTTTTCTATCTTTTTTTTTTTAATCATTGAAGAAAAGTCACTTTATTTGAGCTAAGAAAAGGGCACTTGACCACTTATATTTACCAAAGAGAGAGTTCAGTACAACTCCATCATGAACTTTGTTCTGCTAATGGGAGCAGGATAGGTATCACTGTTTGAGACAACTATGTTTTCTTAAGGTTTTTTTATTTTTTATTTTTTATTTTTATACAGCAGGTTCTTATTAGTCATCAGTTTTATACACATCAGTGTATACATGTCAATCTCAATCACCCAATTCATCACACACACACCCACCCCCCCTCCTCTTTCCCCCCTTGGTGTCCATATGTGTGTTCTCTATATCTGTGTCTCAATTTCTGCTCTGAAAACCGGTTCATCTGTACCATTTTTCTAGGTTCCACATATATGCGTTAATATACGCTATTTGTTTTTCTCTTTC
>NC_041222.1:61406646-61467809 GCF_002837175.3 Physeter macrocephalus
TTGTTTGTTCTTCTTTCTCTAGTTCCTTTAGGTGTAAGGTTAGATTATTTATTTGAGATTTTTGTTTCTTGAGGTAGGCTTGTATAGCTATAAACTTACATCTTAGAGCTGCTTTTGCTGCATCCCATAGGTTTTGGATTGTTGTGTTTTCACTGTCATTTGTCTCTAGGTATTTTTTGATTTCCTCTTTGATTTCCTCAGTGATCTCTTGGTTATTTAGTAACGTAGTGTTTAGTCTCCACGTGTTTGTGTTTTTTACGTTTTTTCCCCTGTAATTCATTTCTAACCTCATAGCATAGTGGTCTGAAAAGAAGCTTGGTATGATTTCAATTTTCTTAAATTTACTGAGGCTTGATTTGTGACCCAAGATGTGATCTATCCTGGAGAATGTCCCATGCGCACTTGAGAAGAAAGTGTAATCTGCTGTTTTTGGATGGAATGTCCTATAAATATCAATTAAATCTATTGTGTCATTTAAAGCTTCTGTTTCCTCATTTATTTTCATTTTGGATGATCTGTCCATTGTTGTAGTGAGGTGTTAAAGTCCCCCACTATTATTGTGTTACTGTCCATTTCTTCTTTTACAGCTGTTAGCAGTTGCCTTATGTATTGAGGTGCTCCTATGTTGGGTGCATATATATTTATAATTGTTACATTTTCTTCTTGGCTTGATCCCTTGATCATTATGTAGGGTCTTTCCTTGTCTCTTATAACATTTTTTATTTTAAAGTGTATTTTATCTGATATGAGTATTGCTACTCCAGCTTTCTTTTGATTTCCATTTGCATGGAATATCTTTTTCCATCCCCTCACTTTCAGTGTGTATGTGTCCCTAGATCTGAAGTGGGTGTCTTGTAGACAGCATATATATGGGTCTTGTTTTTGTATCCATTCATCAAACCTGTGTCTTTTGGTTGGAGCAATTAATCCATTCACGTTTAAGGTAATTATCGATATGTATGTTCCTATGACCATTTTCTTAATTGTTTTGGGTTTGTTTTTGTAGATCCTTTTCTTCTCTTCTGTTTCCCACTTAGAGAAGTTCCTTTAGAATTTGTTGTAGAGCTGGTTTGGTGGTGCTGAATTCTCTTAGCTTTTGTTTGTCTGTAAAGCTTTTGATTTCTCCATCGAATCTGAATGAGATCCTTGCCAGGTAGAGTAATCTTGGTTATGGTTCTTCCCTTTCATTACTTGTAAGTATATCATGCCACTCCCTTCTGGCTTGTAGAGTTTTTGCTGAGAAATCAGCTGTTAACCTTATGGGAGTTCCCTTGTATGTGATTTGTTTTTCCCTTGCTGCTTTCAATAATTTTTCTTTGTCTTTAATTTTTGCCAATTTGATTACTTTGTGTCTCGGCGTGTTTCTCCTTGGGTTTATCCTGTATGGGACTTGCTGTGCTTCCTGGACTTGGGTGGCTATTTCCTTCCCCCTGTTAGGGAAGTTTTCGACTATTATCTCTTCAAATATTTTCTCTGGTCCTTTCTCTCTCTTCTCCTTCTGGGATCCCTATAATGCGAATGTTGTTGTGCTTAATGTTGTTCCAGAGGTCTCTTAGGCTGTCTTCATTTCTTTTCATTCTTTTGTGCTTAATGTTGTCCCAGAGGTCTCTTAGGCTGTCTTCATTTCTTTTCATTCTTTTTTCTTAATTCTGTTCAGCAGCAGTGAATTCCACCATTTTGTCTTCCAGGTCCCTCCCTTATCCGTTCTTCTGCCTCAGTTATTCTACTATTGATTCCTTCTAGTGAAGTTTTCATTTCAGTTATTGTATTGTTCATCTCTGTTTGTTTGTTCTTTAATTCTTCTAGGTCTTTGTTAAACATTTCTTGTTTCCTGGGTTTTATCTTGTTCCTTCATCTGGTACATAGCCCTCTGTCTTTTCATCTTGTCTATCTTTCTGTGAATGTGGTTTTTGTTCCACAGGCTCCAGGATTGTAGTTCTTCTTGCTTCTGCTGTCTGTTCTCTGGTGGATGAGGCAATCTAAGAGGCTTTTGCAGGTTTCCTGTTGGGAGAGCCTGGTGGTGGGTAGAGCTGGGTGTTGCTCTGGTGGGCAGAGCTCAGTAAAACTTTAATCTGCTTGACTGCTGATGGGTGGGGCTGGGTTCCCTCCCTGTTGGTTGTTTGGCCTGAGGCAACCCAGCACTGGAGCTTACCTGGGCTCTTTGGTGGGGCTGATGGTGGACTCTGGGAGGGCTCATGCCAAGGAGTACTTCCCAGAACTTTTGCTGCCAGTGTCCTTATCCCCATGGTGAACCACAGCCACCCCCCACCTCTGCAGGAGACCCTCTGACACTAGCAGGTAGGTCTGGTTCAGTCTCTCCTTGGTTCACAGCTCCTTCCTCTGGGTCCCGATGCACACAATACTTTGTGTGTGCCCTCCAAGAATGGAGTCTCTGTTTCCCCCAGTCCTGTCAAAGTTCTGCAATCAAACCCCACTAGCCTTCAAAGTCTGATTCTCTCGGAATTCCTCCTCCTGTTGCCGGACCCCCAAGTTGGGAAGCCTGACGTAGGCCTCAGAACCTTCACTCCAGTGGGTGGACTTCTGTGGTATGTGTTCTGCAGTCTATGAGTCACCCACCCAGCAGTTACGGGATTTGATTTTGCTGTGATTGCGCCCCTCTTACCATCTCATTGTGGCTTCTCCTTTGTCTTTGGATGTGGGGTATCTTTTTTGGTGAGTTCCAGTGTCTTCCTCTTGATGATTGTCCAGCAACTAGTTGTGATTCTGGTGTTCTCACAAGACAGAGTGAAAGCACATCCTTCTACTCCGCCATCTTGGTTCAGCTCCTGTTTTCTTAAGGTTTGTCTCTCTGTTTTTTTTGTGTGTGTGTGGTACGCGGGCTTCTCACTGCTGTGGCCTCTCCCGCTGCGGAGCACAGGCTCCGGATGCGCAGGCCCAGCGACCATGGCTCATGGGCCCAGCCGCTCTGCGGCACGCGGGATCCTCCTGGACCGGGGCACGAACCTGTGTCCCCTGCATCAGCAGGCGGACTCCCAACCACTGCGCCACCAGGGAAGCCCTCTCTCTCTGTTTTTTGTTCGTTTTGGGTTGAGTGTATTTTAGTATTCCATTTATCTCCTCATTGGTTTATTAACTATACATCTTTTTTATTAAGTAGTTGCCTTAGGGTTTATTATATGCATGTTTAACTTTCAACAGTTACCTACAAATAGTGTTATACTACTTCTTGTACTACCTATGACTTTTAATTTTGTATACTTTCATTCTCTTCCATTCTCCTTCATCTTTAAAAAGGGGATAATACTAGTTATACCTTGTTGGGTTGTTAGGAGTATGAAATGAGTTAATGCATGTAAAATATTTAGAACATAGCTCATGCTTTCATTTATATTGGGAGTAATAGAAGAAGACTTCATTAGAAGTTCTTGAATCTGCAGATTGCAGGTTTCTTTTCTAACTTGCCTCAACTACCCATTTCTATGATCACACCCAAGACTATTGGTTCTCAATTCTGACTGTATATTACAATTAACTGAGCAGCTTAAAAATTTTTGGTGGGAGTGTGCCACCCTCAGAAATTCTTATTTTCTTTGTCTGATTAAAAAAAAGTATTCTATTAGATTCTAATGTGTAGTTAGAATAGAGAACCATTACCCTAGACTTTATCATCATGATCTATAACTTAAAGTATTTTAAGCGTCTAATTCTGACTTTCATCTCTTTTTCTGCCAGCTGACATACTTTGATACCATATTTTGACACTTCTTGGATTCTATCTAGACCACCAGGCCATTAGTGACACCACTCTTTCACTGTCCGTCATGTGCCTCATACAGTAACTTCTCTCCTTACCCAATTAAATGGACTCATTGAATAAAAATGTTAATGGCTGCTAATGTTCTCTACTATTTTGTGGGATCAGATTATCATCTCTCTTGTTTCTTCCTTCACCGTAATTAGGGCAAAACTTCAGCCCTGATAAAACACAATTCGTTGCAAACTCTGTGTTCCCTTGAACCTGAGCAGCTGAGTGTGATTGGAGAAAACAAACAACGGTGCTGACTGGTCTCACTTTAAATTTATGGCCACGAATATCCCTTGTGCCCTCAGCATTACCTAGTCATTTTGCTCTTCCACTTTCATTACTAAAAAGACTACTTAATTTCTTTTCTTTCCTTACTCTTTTCTCTCTCTTGCTCTCTCTATGTATGCCAAGTCCTCCATGTGTGCTGCGTTCTCTTGTCTATTTAAGGATTTTGCCTTTGGTGTTATCCTTTCTCTGCCCTGCATCATCTTTCTGTCCTGCTGAATCATATTTGCAAGCATAAGAACATGCTGTAACATCTCAAACTCTGTCTTTGTCTGTCTGTCTGTCGGTCTGTCTCTCTGACACACACTCACACACACACACCTTTCTCATGTAGAGAAAAATTTGTTGCAAAGACTTGCTCATACTTACTGTCTCTATTTTCTTACTTTGCGTTTTCTCTCCAACTCGCTCCAGGCTGGCTCTTCTCCACCTTCACCAACTAAACCCATTCTAGTCAGTGTTCTCAGTCTTAAAGTTCTCTACCTCTCATCAGCATTTGACACGATTGATCAGTCCCTAGTTTTGGGAAAACCTCAGTTGGTTTTCTGGATGCCGTATCATCCTGAATCTTGTCTGATTTATGACAGTTCTTTCTCAGTCTTGTTTTCTAGCTTCTCTTCCCTCACCTCAAAAGTTGGAATGCCCTAGGCTTAGGCCTTATACCTTTTCTTTGTCAGTATTTGTCACTTTTTAGGGTATCTTATTTAATTTTGTGGTTATAAGTATCATTAATTCACTGTTGACTCCAGCCTTGATAACTTTATCAAACTCCACACTGTATTGGAGTGCCTTCTCTGCTTGAATGTTTTAGTAGGCATCTCAGACTTAACTTGTCCAATACAGAATGTTGGATTTATTTACTCAAACTTACTCTTTCCTCAGACTTTACCATTTCAATATATGGCACCACCATTCACCCACTTGGTTAGGCCACAAACTGGGCGTCATTCTTAGTTTCTCTTTTCCCTCATACCTCCAATCCATCAGTAGCAGTTTTACCTTTAAACTGTATCTCAAATCTTGCCGTTTCTCGTCACTCCCACTCCTTTGCCTTAACATAAGCCATTATTATCTCTCTTCTGGACTGCTGCAGTTACCTTCTAACTGCACTCCCTGCTTCTGCTCTTTTCTCCCTCTACTCTGTGTACAGCAACTACTGTGATTTTTTTTTTAAAGACACAGCACTGTCATCTGGAGGCTGCTAGTTGCTTCCCAGCATGTTTAGAATAAAATCTAAAGACCTTACCTAGCCTAAAAGTTCCTGTATGATTTCCCCCTTCACTGAACTCATCTTTCAATAGGCCCCTAAGCTCCAGAGCCATGGCTTTCTTGTTGTTCCTCAAAGGTCAAGGTATTTACTTGCCCTTAGGCTTTTAAAAAAATTTTCTTCCTGCTTGGAATGTTTTCTATTGTCATATGATTTACTCTTTCCTATCACTTCAGCCCCTGCTCAGATTTTACCTTCTTACTTCTTCAAAGAGATCTTCCTTGACTGCACTATAAAAATAAGCATTTCCATTATCACTTTCTTTCCCTATATCTTTCTTTATTTTTATTTATAGCATGTATGCTTTCTGAAATTATTTATTTATAAGTTTATAGTTATTTACTGATTATTTCCCAACTATAATGTAAGCTCCATAAAGACATGACATTTGGTATTTTCATTGCTTTAATTCCTTGCATTTTTAGAACAATGTCTGAGACTCAGTCATAGGTTATTAATGTACCAGTAATGATTGTTAAACATAAGAGCTCCTTCCCGTTAGCCACAAAACTGTAAAATACTTATGAATAATCCTAACAAACAATGTAGAAGATCTGGGTGAAGAAAATCATGAGACTTTACTTAAAGGCTTAAAAAAAAAAAATGACCTAAATAAAATGGACAGCCATACCATATGCACTTGAATGGAAAACTTAATATTGTAAAGTTGGCTGTTCTCCTTAAATAATCTGGGTTTTAGAGTTGTTCCTAACAAAGATCTCAACTTTTTGCCTCCTGAAACTTCATAAGCTTGGATGAGTAAGCCTGGAAAGTTTTTTTTTTTTTCCACTCTTCCAATGAGTATTTATCATTAGTTAAGCCATGTTTCAGGATCCCAGGGTGGGGATCACCATGTACCCAGGTCCCCCTTCACCACCCTGAGCAGAAGGGTGGAGGACAGAAGAGGAGAGGTGGAGCCAGTTCCGATCTTCCCTGGAAACATGCCTTCTGCCCGGCGGTCATCCCAGGTTGACACTCAGGCTACGGGGCAGAGAGACTTGTACACACACCAGTATCATTCACACATGAATGATGGAGGTGATGGAGACATCACCTCCTTTAGCACACATTGCCTTCTCACAGTGGTGGAAGCCTAGGTAGTTCTGCCAGCAGTTCCTGGTCTGGCTCTGGTTGGGAAGTGGCTGTCAAAAGGAGCAGGCTGATAGTTCTTGATTTTGGAGTTGATGTCTTCTGCCATAGTGCTGACTCCTAAAGACACCCCTGAAGCCGCTGGAAGCTCAATGTGACCCTCATCAGAGATGCCAGTCAAGCCTGGAAAGTTTTTAAAAGGGTGAAGAGGGAGTTTATCTACCACATCAAAAAACATATAGAACTGTTATAATTAGCTGTGGGTGGTACTAGCTTGGAAATTGGCTAATGAAACAAAATAGAGGTTAGATTTTTTTTTTAGGATTATATAGGATTTTAGTATATATGATTTTAGCATTTAGTATGTAGATAAAGGTGAGAAAAGAATTCATCAGTAAGTTAACCCTTCCATTATAAGTAGATGACATGATTATACATGCCATAGAGCATTTGTAAAGCAGTATTACCCATTAGGTATATTTGAGGTGTGTAGGGCTCAATTAGCTGTGGGTGGTACTAGCCTTGGAAATTGGCTAATGAAACAAAAAAGAGGTTAGATTTTTTTTTTAGGATTATATAGGATTTTAGTATATATGATTTTAGCATTTAGTATGTAGATAAAGGTGAGAAAAGAATTCATCAGTAAGTTAACCCTTCCATTATAAGTAGATGACATGATTATACATGCCATAGAGCATTTGTAAAGCAGTATTACCCATTAGGTATATTTGAGGTGTGTAGGGCTCTTGCAGTTAAGGATCTAGTTAACGTATGCCTTTAGGTCATCTTCTGTTTCATAAAATATTTCCCTCACTTCTTCACAGATTCATTTTTTGATCTGTTAGTGTGTTTACCTCTCTTCCTTTTAATTTGTTATTACTTCCACTGTGTATTTAGTAGTCAAATAAACTTAACAGAATTTAAAAAATAAACTCATTAAACGGACTCTGAATGAGAGACTGAAATGCATTAAGTATGTATGTTTTGCTGCTTTGTGATATCTATTGCAGTTCTTAATGGCTGGTTCTTGGCTGTATATGGATTGGTGAGGTTGCCAGATAGCTGAGTTTCAGAAACTTGTGAAGTGTTATTTTACTCTGTTACTCTGTGCTCAAAGTGAATAAAGTTTAGGTTTGATTTAGCTTTTAAGGAAAACAAAGGAAAAAACTCCCTGGGGGAAAATTGATCAGGTCCTTGTATTTCTCTCTCTCTCTCTGTGTACATGTACACATATATACATATATGTATATACAAATATATGTACATATATATACAAAATAATTTAGCACATTTTATATTCTAGTTTTCCAACATTGTAGAGAGTGTAGCTAAAATTGGGAATATTCAGATTAGCAATGTTGCTTTTCTGTATACTTCTTGAGTTGAAAGCAGTGTTATTTCACTCTTATTTTCATACTTTTTCCACTTTCCTCCATTTCCCCCTATACTTTTGTTGAAACCTCAAAGGACAGGAACTACTTTAATGAAAACTTTTTACTTTGAGCAAGAGTTGGACTATCGTAATGCGCTCCATTATACCCTTCACTGAGATTTATAGGACCATGATGAACCATTTACCACATTAGCACTTTCTCTTTATGCATATTATTATTATTATTTTAAAAATCTATTTTACTTATTTATTTTTGGCTGTGTTGGGTCTTTGTTGCTGTGCGCGGGCTTTCTCTCGTTGCAGCAAGCGGGGCCTACTCTTCGTTGCAGTGTGATGGCTTCTCATTGCGGTGGCTTCTCTTGTTGCAGAGCACAGGCTCTAGGTGCGCAGGCTTCAGTAGTTGTGGCACGTGGGCTCAGTAGTTGTGGCTCACGGGCTCTAGAGTGCAGGCTCAGTAGTTGTGGCTCACGGGCCTAGCCACTCCGCGGCATGTGGGATCTTCCCAGACTGGGGCACGAACCTGTGTCCCCTGCATTGGCAGGCGGACTCGCAACCACTGCGCCACCAGGGAAGGCCCCTTTGTTTCTTTTTAGTGTATATTATTTTCTTCCTTTTGCTTTCTTTGGGTTTATTTTGCTGTTCTTTTCCTAGTTTCTTAAGATTGAAGCTAGATTGTTAATATGAGACCTTGCTTTTCTTCTGTAAGGGCTCATTGCTACATATATCTCTATAAGCACTGCTTTAACTGCACCCACAAATTTTGATATGTTGTCTTTTATTCTTTGTTCACTTCAGAATATTTTGTAATTTTCTTAAACTCCCTCTTGAACCATGAATTATTTAGAAATGTGCTTAATTTCCAAGTGTTGGGACATTTTTCCTCTTACCTTTCTGTTGTTGCTTGTTTTGATGCTGAGATTTTAATCTCCTTTAATCTGGAATAGTACCTTGGACTTGTTTTTCCCTTTCATTATATTGACTTTTTTTTTTAAGAATTCTGTTCTTTGTTTGAGTTTGTTAGCCTAATTCCTCATGATTTGATTAAGGCTATGCATTTTTGTCAAGAATAACTAAATTACTAATAACTAATACTAATAACTAATATTACTCAGGCATAAAAAGGAACGAAATTGGGTCATTTACAGAGACGTGGATGGATCTAGAGACTGTCATATAGAGTGAAGTGAGTCAGAAAGAGAATATTGTATATTAACGCATATATGTGGAACCTAGAAAAATGGTACAGATGAACCCGTTTGCAGGGCAGAAATTGAGACGCAGATGCAGAGAACAAACGTAAGGACACCAAGGGGGGAAAGTGGTGGGGGGTGGTGTGGTGGTGGTGGGATGAATTGGGAGATTGAGATTGACATGTATACACTAATATGTATAAAATGGATAACTAATGAGAACCTGCTGTATAAAAAAATAAATAAAATTCAAAAAAAAAGAATACCTAATGACTAAGGTGGTATCCTTCTTAGTTTCACATCAAAAGGCATGTAATATCAGTTTGAACAGTTGTTAGTGATGTTAACTTTGATTACTTGGTTAAAGTGGTGGTCACCAGATTTCTCTAGTGAGGTACATTTCATTCCTTTGTAATTATTAGTATCTGTGGGGAAGACTTTGAGGCTGTATAAATATCCTATTTCCAATGGCCTTGTACCCACTGGATTGACTGATTGCTCTTTTTTTCTCATTTTATTGAGATATAATTGACATATATCACTGTGTAAATTTAAAGTGTACAGCATAACAATTTGACTTACATACATCATGGAATGATTACCACAGTACATTTAGTGAACACACATCATCTCATATAGATAGAAAAATTAAATAGAAAAAAATGTTTTTCCTCATGATGAGCACTCTTAGGATTTACTCTCTTAACAACTTACGTATATGACATACAGCTGTACTAATTATATTTGTCGTGTTGTATGTTGCGTTCCTTGTACTTATTTGTCTGATAACTGGAAGTTTGTACCTGTTGACCACCTTCATCCAGTTTCTCCTCTTCCAATACCCCACCTCTGGTAACCACAAATCTGATCTCTTTATCTATGACTTTGTTTCATTTTGAAGTACAGCTGACCTGCAACATTATGTTAGTTCCTGGTGCACAACATTGTGATTTGATATTTCTATACGTTTCAAAATGATCACCATGGTAAGTGTAGTTACGATATTCACCAAAGGTATTACATAATTATTGACTATATTCCCCACACTGTACATTTCATACTTGTGACTCATTTCTTTTTGCAACTGGACGTTTGTACCTCTTAATCTCCCTCACCTATTTTACTCATCCTTCTACTTGCCTCTCCTCTGGAAACCACCTGATTGTTGTTTGTATCTATGACTCTCTTTCTGTTTTGTTAGGTTTGTTAATTTGTTTTTTAGATTCCACATATAAGTGGAATCATAACAATATTTGTCTTTCTCTGACTTATTTAACTTAGCAGAATACCCTCTAGGTCCATCCATGTTGTTGCAAATGGTAAGGTTTCATTCCTTTCCATGGCTGAGTAATATTCCTTTGTATGTATATAAATACCACATCTTCTTTCTCCGTTCATCTATTGATGGAAGCTTAGGTTGCTTCCATTTCCTGGCTATTGTAAATAATGCTACAATGAGCATAGGGGTACATATATCTTTTTGAATTAGTGTTTTTGTTTTCTTCTGATAAATACCCAGGAATAGAGTTGCTGGATTGTGTGATAGTTTTATTTTTAATTTTTTGAGGAATCTCCATACTGTTTTCCATAGTGGCTGCACCAATTTATATTCCCACCAACGGTGCACGAGGGTTCCCTTTTCCCCACATCCTTGCCACCATTTGTTATTTGTTGTCTTTTTGATGATGGCCAATCTGACAGGTGTGAGGTGATATCTCATTGTGTTGGTTTTTTTTAAACTTTTTATTTTATATTGAATAATGTGATAGTTTCAGATGTACAGCAAAGTGATTCAGTTATACATATGCATGTATTTATTCTTTTTCAGATTTTTTTCCCATTTAGGTTGTTACATAATATAGAGTTCCCTGTGCTATACAGTAGGTCCTTGTTGTTTATCCATTTTAAGTATAGCACTGTGTACATGTCAATCCCAAACTCCCAAACTATCCCTTCCCCCAACCCTTCCCCCCAGTAAGCATAAATTCATTCTCTAAGTCTGTTTCTGTTTTGAAAGTAAGTTCATTTGTATCATTTCTTTTTAGATTCTGCTTATAAGCGATATAAGTGATAACAGATGATATTTCTCTTTCTTTGTCTTACTTCACTCAGTATGACCATCTCTAGGTCTGTCCATGTTGCTGCAAATGGCATTATTTCATTCTTTTTAATGGCTGAGTTATAGTCCATTGTATGTATGTGCCACATCTTGTTTATCCATTCCTCTGTTGATGGACATTTAGGTTGCTTCCATGTCTTGGCTATTGTAGACAGTGCTGCAGTGAACATTGGGGTGCATGTATCCTTTCAGATCATGTTTTTCTCTGGATATATGCCCAGGAGTAGGATCGCAGGATCACATAGTAGCTCTACTTTTAGTTCTTTAAGGAACCTCTCTACTGTTCTCCTTAGTGACTGTACCAATCTACATTTCCACCAGCAGTGTAGGAGGGTTCCCTTCTCTCCACACCCTCTCCAGGATTTATTGTTTGTCGAGTTTTGGATGATAGCCATTTTGACTGGTGTGAGGTGATATCTCATTGTAGTTTCGATTTGCATTTCTCTAATAATTAGCAATGTTGAATATCTTTTCATGTGCCTCTTGGCCATCTGTATGTCTTCTTTGAGGAAATGTCTATTTAGGTCTTCTGCCCATTTTTTTGATTGGGTTGTTTGTTTTGATGATATTAAGCTTCATGAGCTGTTTGTAAATTTTGGAGACTAAATCCTCATTGGTCACATCATTTGCAAATATTGTCTCCCAATCTGTGGGTTGTCTTTTCATTTTGTTTATGGTTTCCTTTGCTGTGCAAAAGCTTTTGAGTTTAATTAGGTCCCATTTGTTTATTTTTGTTTTTATTTCCATTACTCTGGGAGACAGATCAAAAAAGATATTGCTGCAATTTATATCAGAGAGTGTTCTGCCAATGTTTTCCTCTAAGAGTTTTAAAGTGTCCGGTCTCACATCTAAGTCTTTAATCCATTTTGAACTTATTTTGGTGTATGGTATTAAAGAATGTTCTAATTTCTTTTTTTTTTTTTTTTTTTTTACGTGTAGCTGTTCAGTTTTCCCAGCACCACTTATTGAAGAGACTGTCTCTGCACCATTGTATATAGTCTGGCCTCCTTTGTCACAGATTAATTGACCATAGGTCAATTCACCCATTTAAAGTATACAATTTATTGGTTTTTAATGTAGTCACAGATTGCTCAACTATCATCACAATCAATTTTAGAACATTTTTATTCCCTCAGAAAGAGACCCCATACCCATTAACAGTCATTCTCCATTTCCCCCAACACCCAGGCCTAGCAGCCAACAAGTTTCTCTTTCTATAGATTTGCCTATTCTGCACATTTCATATAAATGGAACCATACTATATGTGGTCTTTTGTGACGGACTTCTTCTACTTAGCATAATGTTTTCACGGTTCATCCATGTTGTGGCATGTATCAATATTTAATTTCTTTTTATTGCCGAACGATAGTCCATTGTATAGATGTACTACATTTTATTTATCCCTTTATCAGTTGATGGACATTTGGGCTATTACTGTTTCTTTTCTGTTATCAATAATGTTGACACATGTGTATTTAAACATTTTTATTTTTGAATTATTTTGGATTTACAGAAAGGTTGAAAAAATAGTACAGAGATTTCCTATATTTTTCGATGGCTAACATTTTATATTACCATAGTACATTTGTCAAAACTAAGACATCAGCATTGTTACATTGTTGTCAACTAAAATCCAAATTTTAATTTCACTAATTTTTACATTAATAAAAGTTTTTCTATTCTGTGATCCAGTTCAAGGTACCACATTGCCTTCAGTGCATATATATTTTAAAATCATGAGTTCATACTGATACCTCTAATTTCATTCTAAAACAGAGATTCTTGTCTTCTCCCATCCCTTATTTGTATCTCCCTTTTCTCATAGCAAGAGCTCTGGCCTCCTACAGTTATGCAATCATAGAGTACATATATTGATAGAATAATTTCAGAATTGCTACAAATATACCAGTATTAAAAAAAAAAGCCTTTTAAGTAAAGGTTAAGATATATTTTCAGTTCTTCACGTCGGTCTTTTTTCATTCCCTTCTATGTGATTACATTATCAATTTTATATACAGTTAGGTTCATTGGCTCACATAGCTTTCATGGTGAAGTTAGGTATTTAACCAGGTCAGTATTTTTTAAAAAAATAAATTTATTTATTTATTTATTTTTGGCTGCGTTGGGTCTTCATTGTTGCACACAGGCTTTTCTCTAGTTGTGGTGAGCAGGGGCTGCTCTTCGTTGCGGTGCACGGGCTTCTCATTGCGGTGGCTTCTCTTGTTGCAGAGCACGGGCTCTAGGCGCGTGGGCTTCAGTAGTTGTGGCTCTCAGGCTCTAGAGCGCAGGCTCAGTAGTTGTGGCTCACGGGCTTAGTTGCTCCGCAGCATGTGGGATCTTCCCGGACCAGGGCTCGAACCCATGTCCCCTGCATTGGCAGGCGGATTCTTAACCACTGCACCACCAGTGAAGTCCCTAACCAGGTCAGTAGTTTTTAAATGAAATTTAGAAATTGTTCTTTTCTCCATATTTAATCTTTAGAGTGAATATAACCTGCTTATATGTTTTGTTTGAACTTACTAGTGTTTAAGGATTTTGAATTAGTTGCTGATATTTAAAAACTTGGAGATTTACATTAAAAATCTGGATTATTCCTAATGCTCGAGTCTGTACAGTCAGGGTAAAGTTGGAAAGGAACTAACTGGGCTCTCTAAGGCCCTGGCAGTCACACTTGGCACGAGAGGTAGATGACACATGTTTAGGTCACAAGAGTTCTATCCTGGAATGTTGGGGAAAAAAATCCGGATTATTTTGACTTCCCTTGAAAAGACAAAAAGGAAATTCTGGTTTTGCCCAGTCTGTTTGGCAACAGTTGGATGGATCTGACCAGTAGGGGCTGCCTGTGGTCTCTAGTTCCCACAACTCTTTTATCCTGTATGACCCCTTTAAAGCATTTGTATTTTCAGCCTTTCTTTACAGCCCTCCTTCTTTACAAAACTTTCAGCTGCAGGTGCAACAGTAGAGAATTACACTGCTTTGTGTTCTTAAAAAGAAACTGATTTTATCTGAAATGAGTTGCTTTTTCAATTTTGTAGCTCCATGATCCAGCCAGCATAACTGATGTTGATAATGCTTTCTAAACGGCATCACTAAGGTGCTATTTCAAATTGTTTTAATGTAGCAAATAACTTTGATAATACTCTAGTTTCTTTGTGGTTTAAACAGTGTTCATTTTTCATTCTGTATGGCCTGGAACACCAAGGAACACATAGTTTTGAACCTTTAAAAAACTCTTTTTGTTACAATGAGAGGAATTTTTTAAACTACATTTAGCTTTGTAAATTGAAGTTAATACTATTTTGTTGATATTAACAGTATTTAATTATTAAAATGTATGCCATTCTAAACAGTAAGGTGAAATGAAATTGATTCTGAAAGGTTATCTTGGCTATAGTTGGAAAATGAAGTCTAATGATATTTAACTATGTATCTAAGTTTTTAATAAATATTTTAATATTTTTTAAAAGGTTTTGTTAATACAGACTCATTTTTACCAGAGATAAAGAAGGTCGTTTCGTAATGATAAAAAGGTCAGTTCATCGAAAGGACGTAGTAATTCTAAATAGTTATGCCCTTAATAAGAGAGCTTCAAAGTACTTGAAGCAAAAACTGATAGAACTGAAAAGAGACATCAACAGATCTATAATTATAGTCAGAACTATAGTTTCAATACCACTCTGTTAATAATTGATTGAACGAGTGGACAAACTCTGCAAGGATATATAGATTTGAACAACACTAATAACCTTGTTGACCTCTCTCCAACAACAAAACACACATTTTGCTAAAATGCACATTGTATAATTATCAAATAGACTATATTCTTAGCCATAAAACTAATCTCAATAAACATAAAAGACTTCAAGTCATACACAGTATATCCTCTGAGCACAGTGTAATTAAGTTAGAAGTCAGTAACTGAAAGATTCTTGGAAAATTTCCAAGTACAAAATTTGGAAACTGAAAAACATACTTTAAATAGCCCATTGGTCAAAGAAAATAAGAAAGAGAAATTTAAAAATATTTTGAACTGAATAAGAAGAAAACATACCTGAATCTGTGGGATGCCACTAAAACATTATTTGGGGGGGGTGCATTTTAGCTCTAAATACCTACATTAGGAAAAGAAGATCTCAAATCAATGGCCTCCACTTCCACCATAGGAAACTAGAAGAAGAAGAGCAAATTAAAGTCTACATAGGTACTTCCCTGGTGGTCCAGTGTTTAAGACTCTGGGCTCCCAATGCAGGGGGCCTGGGTTGCATCCCAGGTCAGGGAATTAGATCCCACATGCTGCAACTAAGAGCCTGCATGCCGCAACGAAGATCCCGCATGTGGCAACAAAGATCCCATGTGCACACAACTAAGACCCAACACAGGCAAAGAAATAAGTAAATATTTAAAAAAAAAAAAAAAAAAGTCGACATAAACAGAGGAAAGGAAGTAATAAAGTTCAAAGTAGAAATCAATGAAATAGAAAAGCATTAGAAGAAAACCAGTGAAACTGAAAGCTGGTTCTTAGAGAAGATCAATAAAATTGACAGTTTTCTAGCCAGACTGATCAGGATAAAAAGAGAGAAGACACAGACTTACTGATATCAAGAATGAGATATGTGACATCACTACATAATCTACATATACTAAAAGGATAATAAGGGAATATTATGAAGAATTTTATACAGTAAATTACACAACTTAGATGAAATGGACAAATTCCTTGCCATAGACTCAATGTGTATGCTATGCCCTCCCCCAATTCTTATGTTAAAACGTTATCCCCAGTGTGATGGTATTTGGAGGTAGGTCTTTGGGAGGTGCTTTGGTCATGTGGATGAAACCCTCCTGAATGGTATTAGTGTCTTTCTAAAAGAGACTCCAGGAAGACCCCTTGTTCCTTTCCACCCTGTGAAGTTACAGTGAAAAGACAGCCTTCTATGAACTAGGAAGCCAGCCATCACCTAGACACTGAGTCTGCCAGTGCCTTGATCTTGGACTTTCCAGACTCAAGAAATAAATGTTTTGTTGTTTATAAGCCACCCAGCCTATGGTATAGCAGCCTGAATGGACTAAGACCTTCACAAACTATGAAAGTTTACTCAATAAGAAATACGTAATCTGAATTGCCCTATGTGTTAAAGGAAATGAATTTATAGTTTAAAACCTACCCTCAAAGAAAACTCTAGACCCAGATAATTTCACAGGTGAATTCTATCAAACATTTAAGGAAGAAATAATAACAACAATTCTATACAAACTCTTCCTGAAAATTGAAGAGGGGGAAAGTCTTCCCGTCTCATTCTGTGAGACTGACATTACCTTGATGTGAAAACCAGATAAAGACATTACAAGAGGAAAAAACAAAACAAAACTATAGACCAGTATCCCTCATTAACATATATAAAATTTCAAACAAAATTTTAGTGAACAGAATCCAAGAATGTATGAAAAGGATAATGTATGCATGGAAAATAAGCACATGAAAAGGTGGTCAACATTACTAGTTATTAGAAAGATACAAATTAAAACTATAGCTAAGTATCACTGTAGACATAGTAGAATCTAGTTTAAATTAAAACGACTTACCTTATAGAGTGTTGGAGAGGATGTGGAACAGCGGCACTCTCATATGCTGATGATAGGAATGTAAAACGGTATACTCACTCTAGAAAACTATTTGGCACTTTTTTAGAATTGCATATGCCTACCAGGTGATCTAGCCATTCCATCTTAGAATTTACCTAAGGTAAATGAAAGCATACGTGCACAGGGCTCGTACGTGGGTATTCACGATAGCTTTATAATAGCCCCAAACTGAAAATAACCTATATGTTTATTAACATGGGTGAATGGATAAACATTTTGTAGTATATTCAACAGTGGAATATTACTCAGCAATAAAAACGAATGAACTTGATATAAACAGTAACATGGGTGAATCTCAGAATAATTAACAAATGAGTGAAAGGACCCAGACAAAAAAGAATATACTGTATGATGTCGTTTATATCAATTCTAGAAACTAATCTATAGTGACAGAAAGCAGGTCACTCCTTGCCTGGGGAGGGAGGGATGATGAAGGGGTATAAGAATATTTTGGATGTTGATGGATGTGTTCACTATCTTGATTGTGATATGGTTTCACAGGTGTATGCATTTGTGAAAACTTACCAAACTGTACACTTTAAAATATGTGCATTTTATTGTATGTAAATTATACCTCAGTAAAGTTTTTTAAAAAGCACATAAAATCCATAGAAATATTTAAAATTCCAGGGACTTCCCTGGTGGTCCAGTGGGTAAGACACTGTGTTCCCAGTGCAGGGGGCCCGGGTTCGATCTCTGGTCGGGGAACTAGATCCTGCGTGCATGCCGCAACTAAGCGCCTGCATGCTGCAACTAAAGATCCCGCATGCCGCAATGAAGACCCGGTGCAGCCTAAATAAATAAATAAATATTTAAAGAAAATAAAATTTCAAAAGCTTAATTTTATTTTTAGAGGTATTGAGTTTAAAGATCATAGAAATCTTGACTCAGTGTTCATATTCTCTAGGTTTCTACCATGTATTACCTAAGTCTCTTAATATGTATTTTGTATAACTTTGTCATCTTTGGTTATGGTTTTTTATGCTCTGTCTGGTATCTATATATGAAATAGTTAATGACCCCTAAACTTACTTAGTTTACACAGTGTTTACATAAAGTTTTTAAACTATAGGGACAGACTCCTGATTGGATTAAGAGACTGGTTTAATTATGCTTATTACTAGTACCTTTATCTTTTCTGTTAGACTTTGAATGATTCATGATGAACTCATTTCGTTTGTTTAAATGTGAAGTTCGCTCTAGGAATTCTGTAACTCAAAAGAGAATGACTTTTAAAAAATAGTATGAATTTTGTACGTTATGTGAATTTTGCTGAAAGGAAAGCACTGTAGCCCACTTCTGATAGTTTGATTATCCTTAACAGGGCCTTAGGCACATAATAGGATCATAGTTGCATTACAGATGAATCGATGCCGTAAACTTGTACTTCATACGGGGTAAAAGCTGACAAGATGATATCAAAACAAGCTTCTTGGGTTTCCCTGGTGGCGCAGTGGTTAAGAATCCGCCTGCCAATGCAGGGGACACGGGTTCGAGCCTTGGCCTGGAAAGATCCCATGTGCTGCGGAGCAACTAAGCCTGTGTGCCACAACTACTGAGCCTGTGCTGTAGAGCCTGTGAGCCACAAGTGCTGAGCCCACGTGCTACAACTACTGAAGCCCACCTCAATGAGAAGCCTGCTCACTGCAACGAAGAGTAGCCCCGGCTTGCCACAACTAGAGAAAGCCCGTGCGCAGCAATGAAGACCCAAAGCAGCTAGCAATAAATAAATAAATAAATTTATTTATTTTTTTTAAAAAACAAAAATACAGTCTTCTTCTACAGAATAACAATTTGATTATAAATCTAACTGGGAAGTGTGCCTGTTAATCACTTGTTAACTCAGGATTATTTTAATTTAGTGAGTTAGGATAAAGCATTTTATTTAATTGATGTCTTTTTTTTTTTCTTCCTCTCTTCTAGGATATATAGAAGCAGCCATGATAGAAGACAAAGGGCCAAGAGTGACTGACTACTTTGTTGTGGCAGGTCTCACTGATACATCTACTCTTTTGGATCAAGAAATAAATCGTTTAGATACTAAGTCTACTGGACCTAAAGCTCCAATTACAGACATTGCAGTTATTAACAAATCAGCTGGGGAAACAGTACCTGAGGGTTACACCTGTGTTGAAGCCACTCCGTCAGCTCTGCAGGCAAACTTGAACTATGGAAGTCTGAAAAGCCCAGAACTGTTCCTCTGTTATAAGAGAGGGAGAGATAAACCACCCCTTACTGACATTGGGTACGGTGACTTATTTTCTTTTGCTTTAGTGAAGAGAATAAAATTTATTTAAGGTTCATGGCAATAGAAATTCAAAATCCTTGATAGTTCTATTATTACTTGTTACTTCAAAATCAAGTATAGTAAGATATTATGTATCTCTGTCCATCCTTACTGAATTTCTCTGTATAGGATTGAGTCATTAGATTATTTCCTTTCAAAAGTATATTGAAATGAAGGCATTAGAGCCTGAAATTAGATTTCATTTCTGTTTGCACGTATCAGATAAGCTTATTAATTAAACATAAAAGAACAAAAAGCTATAATAAAAGACAGTATATTTTTAAGGAGCTAGTTGGGTTACGCAATGAGCTTTTGTGAAGCTCTGAACTCATTTAACAAAGGAACATTCCTGTTTTAAAAAATACAGTTGGGACTTCCCTGACAGTCCAGTGGTTAAGACTCCCTGCTTCCTCTTCAGGGGGCACGGGTTTGATCCCTGGTTGGGGAACTAAGATCCTGCATGCCCTGGGGCATGGCCGCACACGCAAAAAAAGATGAAAAATACAATTGCACTGTGTGGTTTTTAATGCCAGGAGCAAAGCATTTACGGTTTAGAAGGAGTGTAGTTGTTATGAGGTATTTAGTGTCTTAGTCCACAGCCAATGAAGATCATTCTTCTTTGTAAAAGCTTTTTCTCCAAAAATGTCTATGTTGACTCTTCTTTAAATAAGATGTGCTTTTAGAATACCTATAATACTTTACCATATATACACGTCATGTATTAAGCTCTTTTGCTCATTATAATTACCATCAGTTAGTACAAACATATGTATTTGAGAGCATGTTGGGAAATATTCGGGATCAATTTGTTCATTTATGCAAAACACGCAGTTGGAATTTTGATGGGGATTGCATTTAATCTGCATATCAATTTGGGGGAAGTATTGCCATCTTTACCATATTAAGTCTTCCAAACTATATGAGTTGTCTTTCCATTTTTTCAGGTCTTATTTCTTTTAGCACTGTTTTATGGTTTTTAGTGTACAAGTCTTTCACTTCCTTAATTAATTTTAAAAAATATTTATTTATTTAATTTATTTGGTTGCGCCGGGTCTTAGTTGAGGCAGGTGGCCTCTTTAGTTGTGGCTCTCAGGCTCCTTAGTTGTGGCTCACCCGCCTCCTTAGTTGTGGCATGCCTACTCTTAGTTGCAGCATGCATGTAGAATCTAGTTCCCTGACCAGGGATCGAACCCAGGCCCCCTGCATTGGGAGCACAGAGTCTTAACCATGGCACCACCGGAGAAGTCCCTCCTTAATTAATTTTATTAAATATTTCATTCTTTTGGATTCTGTTATAAACGGGATTATTTTCTTAATTTCTTTTTCGGATTGTTCATTGCCGATGTGTGGCAACACAGGTGGGTTTTATCAACTTCATGTGTTAATCTTATACCCTGCAAGTTTGCTGAATTTGTCAGCTCTAATAGCTTTCTTGTGGATTTTGGGGGGATTTTTTATTGTATAGGATCATGTCATTTGCAAATAGAGATAGTTTTATTCCTTCCTTTGCACTTTGATTTATCCCTCCCAAACACACCCCCCTTGTCTTATTGCTCTGGCTAGAACTTAACAGTATGGTGTTGAATAGCAGTGGTGAAAGCAGGCATCCTTGTCTCATTCCTGATCATAGGTGGAAGGCTTTCAGTCTTTCACCATTGAGTATGATGTTAGCCATGGGTTTTTCATAAATGCTGTTTATCATGTTAAGGAAGGTCCCTTCTGTTGCTGGTTTTATGAGGGCTTTTACCATAAAAATGTGTTGGGTTTTGTCAGTTGCCTCTTCTTTTTTAATTGATAACGATCATGTGGATTTTTCCTTCATTTTATTAATGTGATGTATTACATCGATTGCGTTTCTTAGGTTGAGTTCCTCTTTTAATGTAACCATTAATACCATGCCTAAAAAATGATTAATTCTTGAATATCATCATATATCCAAACTACCCTGATTGTCCCACGAAATGTTTTTTTTTTAAACAGTTGGTTGCTGGTGGTTCTGTTCATAGTTGTTCTGATATTAAGAACGGTAGTGAGCTGCTACATTTGACCACCACTTGTTTTGCTCATCATTTCCTTTACTGTTCCAACAGAGCTCTGGTGAAATTGTCCCAAGGTCCTCATTATGTTCAAATTGCCAAAGCCAAAGGATGTTTTGTCCTTATCTTACTTTACTTTAACTCCTTTAGTATAGTACATATCACCCTATTTAGCTTCTACAATTTTCCTTCAAGTCAGTACAGTTGCAGTGGGGGTCATACAACTTTAGAAGATTAGTGGACATAAGAGCCAGTTTAGAAAGGACAGAGCATGACTGGGAATTGGAGTTATAGAGGCTTCTTTTTGAAAGTGTGACTTTAAGGGAAAGAGAAGATAGTTATGGGCCTTGCTATTTTGTCCATGGACCAGTATTGTCCATAGGGCCTGTGAGTGTGTTAGAGAGTCAGAATCTCAGGCACTGCCCTAGACCTACTGAATCTGTATTTTAATGAAATCCCCAGCAGCAATGGTTTAGGATACCTGGAAGGTGAGGGGATACAGAGTCCAGGGCTATTTTTTAACATTTCTCCCAGGAGAGAACCTTGAACATCTTTATATTGAAGGGAAGAAACCAATGGAGAAGGAAGGGTTGACAATATAGGACTGAGAGGTTTTTACTGTCAGTTCTTTTATTTTCTCTATGGTTTTCTTAAAAGATAGGTAATATCCATAATAGGATGGGTATAGGATAAAAGTTTGATAATATTCATGTCAGTTGAAGGGAAACCAGCCCCAGGGACTTACCTTGTGTTCCAGCCCTCACTGTTCTCTCTGTTAGCCATCCTTTAAAGGTTATCTGTTCACATCCTCATCCCCAGACCTCCCACCATATAGTTGTAATTAAAAGGGTATAAGTCTCTGAAAGATGGTTGTTCCTTGTGATTCAGGGGCATAACTTAAAAATGATGACTTAGATAATTATACTTAGATGCTTTCAGGTTGCAAGTGGCTCTTTCATATATATATCTTGCAGTTCACTAAGGCTTCTAATTTCTGTTAACTGATCCAGGTTTGCTTGAGTGTGCGGTCGTCTTTTAGCTGATCATGGTGGTAAAGTTTCTCTCCAGATCAAATAATTGTTAATATCTGGTGATTTGGTCTTTTTTCCCCCTTTCCCCTCAATTAAGCATACTAGTGAGGTTTGGAAAAACCTGTTAGCCAGTATAAAGACAGGTACCCATCTCATTCAACTAAATATGAAATAGAGTTGTCAAACTTTTGACCTTTTGGACTGTTTTATAAACAAGATGAGTTATTTATAAAAATAACAGTTTTTGTTTCCTGGAAAAGATGTTAAGTTAAAATATGTAAAATCTGATTTTCCCTCATAATTTCAAATACTCCATAAAGTGTAATTTAAACAGGTCACTATATTATTGTATATGTCAGATGTGTTTTTGAGATAAAGAATCACAGACTACTATACAAAGTTCTTATCTTCCTTTGCTTATCAGATTGATTGACTTTCATATGAATTTTTTTTTCCTGCACTTTTGGTTTTTGAAAATTTTCAAACATACGGAAAAGTTAACAGAATATTGTAATAAACACCAGTATCCTTTTCTTCTAAATGGTAAACTGTAGTATAATGAACAATATGCTGTCCATGGAGATTCAACAAATTAACATTTTCCAATATTTTTGTTAAACTATTTGAAACAAGTCTGAAGCTATCATAACAATTCTCCTATGAATACTTCACCATGCATCCCTTAAGACATGTTCCTAATGACCATGGTGTATAGAAAATTAATAATTCCATCATATTTTTCGGTATCCGCTCCCTAGCCAAATATTTGCAGTCGTCTCAAGAATGTTTATTTATAGCTTAAAAAAAAAATCCAGGATCCTGTCGTGGCTTACCTGTTGTATTTGGTTATTGTACCTCTTTAGTCTGTTTATCTAGGACGTTCCCCAGCATTTTTCTGTGATATATAGCCATTTTGAAGAGTCTGGGCCACTTGTTTTATAGAATGCCCTACATTCTAGATTTATCTGATTGTTTCCTCATCAAGTCATTTAACTTGTTCCTTTATTGTCAGTATTTCCTGTAAACTGGATGTTAGGTTTAAAGTCTGTATTAAATGCACATTAAATATTTTTGGCAAGAGTACTTACAGATAGTGCTAGCATCAGGAAAGCATGTAGTGACAGATTGTCCCATAATTAGTGATGCTAAGTTCAGTCACTTGGTTAAAATGGTTAATTGCTTGCTATCTATTGTAAAGGAATTTTTATTTTTTCTGTTATTTAAGTAATTTGTGGAGTTGTGGGCATTGTTTAAATATCTTGTCCCCTAACACCTTTTCACTTACTGTTTCCATTGATCATTGCCTGGATTAGATCTTGTATGGGGGGATGTAAAATGAGACTTTTCTAATACTGTCATTTAAAAAATACATTTTTAATTGGCATTTTATTATAATGAAGAGCTTTCCTATTCTCTTGGCCTCATTTTTTTTAATGAGACAAATTTTAAAATTTGTTTTGAGTATAATTGAGGAACTGTGAATTTTAATTTATTCCGTTTGATAAAAGCAATTACAATCCTTATTCTTTTGCCCAAATTGTCCCAAGTTTGGCCAATGGGAGCCCTTCCCAGCTGACTGCTATGTCAATCAAAATTTGGAGCTATGTGTATTCATTGTTTACTAAGGTGTCTATTTTTTATATAAATAAATATTTATATAAATTGTGAGTTCATACTCATATTTCAACTTCAAATTTTAACATTAAAAACTTACTGAACTCATTTTGGATTGTATCTTGTTTCTCTTATGCTGAAAATCTTGGTTTCTAAATCATAAATATGTTACTTATTACTTTATCTTATTTACATAAGGTAATCTCAAGTTATAGTATCAGTTTTACTACCAATAGTAATTCTGTTACTGAGTTCCTTGTCCCTAGAATAAAACCCATTAAGCATTTACAGAGTACTGTGTTAAAAAATTATATGAAATAGTTTTTCTATGTGGTTATATTACCAATTTGCTATGCAGTTAGGTTCATGTGTTCCTTTTTGTGTTTCATTTGTTTTAAAATTCTTTCTTTTAATATGGAAAATATTGTTGCGGTTCAAAACACATAAAAAGATATATTTAGAGAAGTATTGCTTCAGTTTCTGTTTCCTCTACTCCTTTCTCCATACTTTCTGCCCTCTCCTTCCCTGTTGTTTAGTTTCTGATTTATCCTTTCAATGTGTGTTTTTACAGAAATAAACAAACACATATGTGTGTATAGTTTTATTTCTTCCTCTTAAACAAAATGCAGATACTGTGTACACTATTTTATACTCTGTTTTTTCACCTAACAACATCTCCTGGGAACCACTTCATTTCTGAACGTGAAGATCTTTCTCACTCTTTTTTTTTTTTTTTTTTTATAGCTTTGTAGCACTTATTTGTGTGGATGTATCATACTTTATTCAGCCAGCCTCTATTGATGGACATTTGGGTTCTTTCCTATCTTGTGCCATTAAAGAATGCTTTGGTGAATAATGTTGTGCATATGTTGTTACATATTTGTGGAGTTATATTTTCAGGTAGATCCTAGAAAGGAATTGCTGGGTTAAAAGATACATACACGCATAATTTTGTTAAATGTTACCAAATTTCCCTCCATTGTGATTGTGCCATTTTATACTACCATCATCACTGTATGTGAGTGCTTCTTTCCCCACAATGCCATCAACAAAGTATGTGGTAAGATTTTTGAATTTTTGTCAGTCTCGCAGTAGAGAAATGGTATGTCAGAATAATTTTAATGAGGTTAAGTATTTCTTCAATGTTTAAGGACCGTTTTTTCTTTTGTGAACTGTTAATGTCTTTTGGCATTAACTGTTAATGTCTTTTTTAAAAACAGGTTTTTGATTAATTTATTCTTTTAAAATTCAAGATAGTGGTTTTCCTTAATGATATAGTGATTAGAAGGGAGAATAATGAGAACCATTGGTGATTGTCTGTTTTTTGGTCTGGAGCTGGTTATACAGGTTTGTACACTTTATGTCAATAAACTGAGCAATATGCTTAAGTAAAAAAATAAAATAAAATAAAAACAGGTTTTTGGTCTTTTCCTTGTTTTTTTAATGAGATTTTTATGTGTTAGGAAGATGAACTTTTTGTAAAAATAGTCTCACCAGATGTTTTCTCCAAGTTTATCAATTTGTCTTTTTTTAAAATTGAAGTATAGTTGACTTACACTGTTATGTTAATTTATAAGATATACAGTGTAGTGATTGAATATTTATAGATTATACTCCATATAAAGTTATAAAATATTGATTATATTCCCTGTGCTGTACATTATAGCCTTGTAACTTATTACAAGTAGTTTGTATCTCTTAATCTCTTTTACCTATTTTGCCCCTTTTCCATTCCTCTCCCCTTATAATTTGTCTTTTGACTTGGTTTACAGCGTTTTTTTGTCATGTAAAGTTTATTTATTTATTTTTTTAATTTTTTTTTTTGTGTGGTATGCGGGCCTTCCTCTGCTGTGGCCTCTCCCGTTGCAGAGCACAGGCTCCGGACGCGCAGGCTCAGCGGCCATGGCTCATGGGCCCAGCCGCTCCGCGGCATGTGGGATCCTCCCAGACCGGGGCGCGAACCCGGGTCCCCTGCATCGGCAGGCGGACGCGCAACCACTGCGCCACCAGGGAAGCCCCAAAGTTTATTTTATGAAGTTTATTTTCTTACTCTTTTCTTTTATTGCCTCTAGATTTTGAGTCATAGTTACATTTTTCTTACTGCTAGGTTTTCTTTTAGTATGTTTTCATTCTTTACATTTACATATGTGATCCACTGGGAGCCCTTTCTGTGTTTAGTGTGAACTACAGATAGAATTTTGTTTGTTTATTTTTCCCAAATGGCAATTTGCTTATTCAAGCACTGCTTATTAAATTAGAAAGTCCATCTTTCCCTCAGTGTATTGAGGTGTCACCTTTATCATATACTAGATTTCTGTTCAGTGTTCTTTCTATTTACTCATTTGCCAATACTATTTTGATTTAAATATGGAGGCTTTATAGTGTTATATTTAGTTGGGCTTTAACAACTTCATTGAGCTATAATTCACATATCATACAATTCACCCACCTAAAGTGTACAATTAAATGGTCTTTAGTATATTCACAGAGTTGTGTAGCCTCAATCCATTTTAGAACATTTAGAACATCACTCTAAAAAGAAACCTTATACCCTTAGCAGTCACTCTCCAATACTCTTTCCTACGCTCTAGTCCTAGGCAACTACTAAATTACTTTCTGTCTCTGTAGATATACCTGTTCTGGACATTTCATGTAAATGCAATCATACTATATGTGGTCTTTTTTGTCTGGCTTTTTTCACTTAATATGTTTACAAGGTTCATCCATGTTGTACTATGTATCAGTACTTCTTCATTTTTATTGATCCATGATATTGTTACATGGCTATACTACAGTCTACATATCCATTCATTAGTTGATGGACATTTGATTGTTTCCACTTTTTGGCTGTTGTAGATAATGATGTTATAAGCATTTGTGTACCAGTGTTTGCATAGATGTGTTTTCTTTTCTCTTGTGTATATACTGAGAAGAATCTATGTTTATTTTTCCTCTTGGGTCATGTGGAAAATCTATGTTTAACCCCCTGAGGAACTGTCAGACTGTTTTCCAGAGCTGTTGATTTCCACCAGCAATGTATGAGGATTCCAATTTTTCTGACACTTGTTATTATCTGTCTTTTTTATTCTAGCCATTCCCATGAATGTGAAGTGGTATCTCATCATGGTTTGATTTGCAGTTCCCTAATGGCTAATAGTATGTTCAAGATCTTTTTATCTGCTTTTGGACATTTGTATATCCTCTTTGGACAAATGTCTATTTAGATTCTTTGCCCATTAAAAACAAAGAAGATGTTTTATTTTAAAATAATTTTACTTTTACAGAAGAATTGTAAAGATAGTACAGAGAATTCCTATATATCCTTTGCCAGTCCTGTGCCCATTTTTAAATGGTGTAATTTTTTTATATTGATTTGTAAGATTTTTTTTACATATTCTGGAAAGAATTTCCTAGTTAAATATATGATTTGCAAATATTTTCTCACAATCTGTGGTTATTTCACTTTCTTGACGGTATCAGTTGTAGCACGGAAGTTATTAATTTTAATGAAGTCCAGTTTATCTGTTTTTCTTTTGGTGTCATATATAAAAAGGCTTAGTCTAACACAAGGCCACAAAGATTTATTCCTGTGTTTTTTCTAGGAATTTTATAGTTTTAACTCTTACATATAAGTGTTTGATCCATTTTTGGTTTTCTGGTGTGTAGTGTAAGGAAGGGGTCCAACTTTGTTCTTTTGCATTTGGATATCCAGTTGTCCCAGCACCATTTGTTGAAAAGATTATTCTTCTCTCATTGATTTATCTTGCCACTCTTGTCAAAATCAATTGACTGTAAGTGTATGGGTTTAATTCCAGACTGTCCACGTTATTCCATTGGTCTGTATGTTTATCCTTATTCTAGTACTGCACTGTACTGATGACTAGATTGGTAGTAAGTTTTGAAATGGGGGAGTGTGAATCCTCCAACTCTGTTGTTTTTTTCCAGATTGCTTTGGCCTATACTGGGTCCCTTGCATTTCCATATGAACTTTAGGATTTTGTTGCCTATCTCTAAAAAAGCAGACAGCTAGGATTTAGATAGTAATTTGACATCTAACCAATATTAAGTCTTCTTATCTACGACCATGAGATGACTTTTTATTTATTAGCTCATCCCTAAGTTCTTTAAACGGTGTTTTATAGTTTCAGTCAGGGGATTTTTAAAGGTGAAATTTTTTTTTTTTTTGTGGTATGCGGGCCTCCCTCTGTTGTGGCCTCTCCCATTGCGGAGCACAGGCTCCGGACACGCAGGCCCAGCGGCCATGGCTCACGGGCCCAGCCGCTCCGCGGCATGTGGGATCCTCCCAGACCGGGGCGCGAACCCGGTTCCCCTGCATCGGCAGGCGGACGCGCAACCACTGCGCCACCAGGGAAGCCCTAAAGGTGAAATTTTGACAGGAATTATGAAGGTAAATTTTGTGAAAACATCTGAATACTAGATAAAACTTCTGAGAATTGACCTGAGGATGATTGTGGTATTGCCCCTTTTTTGTTTCATATGTTTCTTGTAATAAGCAATAAAAAAAATCAAGTTGTTTGATCCTATTTACACTTCTAAAATTGTATTCTAGCTGTTGAAAAATAGTAGGAGATTTATAATTCCCAAAGTAATTATTTTAGTTTTGGTTTGCAGTTAAGATTTGGGAAACAACAGGGGAGACCAAAAAAAATTTATTTTGTTCTCAAGGAGAAAACTAGCATTAACCTGACATATGTTTACTTATCTATTTATTTCTTCCCTCCCTGCCATGCAGAGTTTTATATGATGGGAAAGAAAGACTAATTCCAGGATGTGAAGTGATCCAAGCCACACCCTATGGTCGCTGTGCCAATGTCAACAATAGTTCAACTACTTCACAAAGAATCTTTATCACTTATCGAAGGGCTCCTCTAATTCGACCCCAGAATTCGTTGACTGTAACTGATATCTGTGTTATCGTAACCAGTAAGGGAGAAACCCCTCCTCATACCTTCTGCAAAGTTGACAAAAATTTAAATTGTGGAATGGTAAGAATAAAGTTTCATTTCCAAAATTTCATATGAAAATTAAAAAAAATTTTTGTACTTCTCTTTATTATTGGGCTTATTATTTATTCTCAGTTTATATTGTCATGGGTTTTTTTTTTATTACTTTTAGCTCTCTAATTTTTATGGTTCATAATAACTTAAAAAAATCCTTAGCTACCTGATGTTTTAGAATAATTTCATCCAGAAGATAGATACTTAAAGTCAGGGATTTTTTTTTTTTTCTGATATGTGCTAATACATTACACTAATATACAGGTTTTGTTAGCTTTTGGGGTTTAGTGGTGTCTTCAAGGACAATTGCAGGGAGATTGGGTCAAGACACCCTTTATGTTTATTTATTTATTTTAAATATTGTAGTTTTCATATTTATTTTAAAAGGGCTCTACTGAAGAAGAAAATGCAACATATACATTGGATTTATAGTTTTATGACACTAAAGTTTATTGTTGGGTTATGTTTATTTTGAAAAACAACTTAAAGCAAACTAATATTAGCTTAAATGAGGTATAGGCAGAGATGACCCATGCACCCAAGGCTATTAGTCAAGACATGTTTGCCTCTGGAGATGATGACTTCTTAGCAACTAGTGACCCCGGTCTTCCCTAGTTTGGGCTCAGCCACGTTTTGTGCTGTTTCTTTCAAATAGAGGCAGCCTCTGCATGATTACAGAATTGTAAAATTTTTGAAACAAGCTTTGCATCAGTTTAATTTTCGTGGCAATTTTTTTTATTCCTTTTCTTCTAGTGTTTTCAGTTTCATGTTTTGCTATATTGTATACTATATAGTCTGTTTGATAAACCTGTTTTAAATAGACTTCCCTGAGGAAATAATCAAAATCTTTAGAAGACATTCAACAAAATCAATTTATTATCACTCTTTTGTCTTTTTTTTAAACCTAATTTATATTTTACAGTGGGGTTCCAGTGTGTTTCTGTGTTATAAGAAGTCTGTGCCTGCTTCTAATGCAATAGCATATAAAGCTGGTAAGTAAATGAAAAAAAAAAGGTCTCTGTATTGTTGCACACTAACATTTGGTTAGAAGAGACAGTGTATGCTCCCTTATACAGTTCGTGGAATTGATCTATTCATAAATTGAATTATCTGTAACTTTAGCATGTAAAGGCATAAGTTTTCCTAAATACATTACATACTACAAGATACATTAATATTACCCCCCACCAACAAAAATATACTGTTAATTAAATGGAAAATTTTATTCCAAACAAGCATTTTTGGAATAAACATTCAATTTTAGTCTACACTAATAGATTTAATAGTTGAGTGGAAGATATTTACTCTCTGACCTTTTATATTTTGGCAGTCAGAAAGGTGTCAAACTACATCTTTACTTCTTATATATTTCCTTCTCTTATCTCTGTGTGTCTGATTTGAAACCACATGTTACTTGCCATAAAAGGTGGAGTTGCTTCCTTTCTCCCTTGTTGCAAAGAATCAGCTATATGGAAGAGAGGAGGGCCTGAGAACCTTTTCTGCCATGAAGTGTTTGAGAAATCTATCGCCACATTCTTACTGCACAGTAAAGTGTCAAGGGCTGTAAAGATTTAAGTGTGACCTCTTCATCCCACTGGTATGGTGGGATAAAAACTGAAAATACAGGTATGCTCCAGTTGTAAATAAAAGAGATACTGGAATACTTCTTTGTGAAAAGAAGCAGTGTCAATTACTTTTTATTGTGCACAATTTTTGGAATAAAGTTTTACTTCAGGGAAGTCAGGCAAATCCATATATGAGAAATCTTAATTGTCCTCATAAAGACATTCATACTAATGTATCAAACCATTTAATATAAAAATAAAGGCAGCAATTAACAATTATAAATTTCAGTATCACTTTAAAATGTAATACTGTTAATATTGCTGTAATGTGTTGATTATATGTGATTTCCTTAGAAGTTTTTGTTTGTTTTTGGTGGTGAGAAAGTGTCAGTTAAAGAAAACGTATAGAAACGAGTTTTGTGAAGGTGTTCAGGTATTTGATATAAGACACATATTTTAGAATAAAGAATTTTGGAGACTGAATTTGGACTCAAAATTCTGCTACTGACTTTCAAGTGTTTAACCTAGATGTGGTCTGTGTATTAGAGATATTAGAGGCTAATGAATTGATGCCACGTAGCTACTTTATTCTGAAGGGTCTTTGTTATGCTTCTCAGAGTGCCCCCTGCTCCTGCTTCCTTGATCTCGCATACTCTGTACAGAAATAAGAGTTTCTGTCTCATTTACTTTTCATGTTACATTCATTTTACACTGCTGCTCTCTCAAGAAAAGTTTAGGGGCTGTGATAATTTCTGCTGCCTTGGCATTATTTCATAACACTTGTCCCTTCCCTGAATTTTTTTTTCTCCCCACAGAAGACTAACTGAAAGAGTTGATAAATTTCCCTGTATGTTTCTTGCATTCTCTAAGATGTTGGCAGTATGTAGGGGAAATACATTAAGATTAATGAACCTGTTGAATAGAGTTTTAACTAGTATATTTAATACATTTTAATGTTACAGTGAACTTTAAGTCCATGGGTAAAAATAAATGGTAAATTTGTTATTTATTTTAATTACTGATATGGCAAGAGAAAAGTTGATCTTGAAATTTCACAAATATTTCTGTAAAATGTACCATTAAAATATCCTATTAATATGTATTAATATGTAATATGTAAAATATCCTATTAATATGTATCCTGTTAATATGTAATTAGTAACTATTTAAAAGTAACTTTAAAAAAAATTATCGGGAGTTCCCTGGCAGTCCATTGGTTAGGACTTGGCGCTTTCACTGCCGTGGGCCCGGGTTCAATCCCTGGTCAGGGAACCAAGATCCTGCAAGCTGTGTAGCACAGCCAAAGAATAAAAAATTAAAAAATAATAAATAGATAAATAAATATCATTATGTCCTTTCTCCAATAGGTTTAATTTTTAGGTATCCAGAAGAGGACTATGAGTCATTTCCGCTCTCGGAATCTGTCCCTCTCTTCTGCCTTCCGATGGGAGCTACAATTGAATGTTGGGATCCCCAAAGCAAATACCCACTTCCAGTTTTTTCAACTTTTGTCCTCACAGCCTCTTCTGCTGAAAAGGTATATTTTTTCCTCTTTTATTAAACTTATTTTGTCCATGTTTTTAATCCATAAAATGATTACTGTAAGTTTAATGTGAATGTTAGGATCATTTGGACACAATACATTTCTGTTTAAATTTGTACTATAATGCCCAAAGTGAGACATCTACATGAAAATTGGGATCAGGATGCTGATACCCCTGGAGTGTCTATAGGAGCAAATATAAAGTCTCTGGAGAGATACCCTCAAAACCCAGGCCTCAAGATGAGATTCTAGTAAAAGTTAGAAGACATATATACCATAGGAAGAATCAACAAGACACAGAGCTGGATTACACCCTTAAGATATTGAAATGATAGAATAACAATATTAAAGATATTATAAATTGAATATATAATTGAAATGATTCAAGACCTAATAGAGGGGCTCAGAACATCAAGGAAAGAACAGGATATTTTGAAAAACGAGTAGACAGGTTGGAAAAAGAATCAAATGTCTAGAAATGAAAATATCCATAAAATTAAAAATGTAATGAATGGTTTAAACAGCAGATAAGTCATACATGAAGGAAGAATTAATGAAGTGGAAAGTAGGTTATCTTGAATGTGGCACAGGAATACATAAAACATAAAAGGAGTTTAAAAATGCAGAGGATAGAATCAAATGGACCAATAGATATTTAATGAACCCCAGAAGGAGAGACTAGAAAAGGGAGAGACAGCATTTTAAGAGCTAGTGGTTGATTGAGAGTTTTCCAACGTTGATGAAAAATTGAGTTTTTCAGGTTAAAGGTACACTCTGAATCTTCAGCAGAAAAAAAGTAAAAGTATAAAACCACCTCTTTTCATATTATAGTAAAATGATAGAATACCAAAGACAAAAAACAACCAGAAAGAAAAGACATACTTACTTACAAAAGTATAACTATTAATTGATGGCTAATTTCTCAGCAACAACAGTGAGGGTCATAAGACAAATAATACATTAAAATTGAGGGAGTAAGTGAAGATAGTTTAAACAGTATGCAGAAAGTGCTAGCCGTAAAAGAAAAGATGAGTAATAAGACCTCATTGGAGTTAAGGACATCTGTTCATTCAAAGGTATCATTAAGAAGGTGGAAAAGCAAGCCCCAGGCTGGGAGAAAGTAATGTGATACTGTAGGTATTCCATAAGGGTCTTGTATTCAGAATATTTAAAGAACTTCTATATTGTCAGCAAGGATAAGAAATAACTCTGTGGCCCAACAGGTATACACCTGAGCATATCCCAAGAGAAATGAGTGTATATATAGTCTCCAAAACACATGTATATTTGTATACTTTATTGGTAATAGCCAAAAATTCAAAACATGTATAAACAGTAATAATAACATAGAATGATAATTTAAAATGAAAAAGAGATGGCAAAACAATATTGGGAAATAAAAAGTAAATAAAACTACAGATCTAGTAGAAATTTAAAAATTGAAAACTTTCTTAGGAAATTTGATAGAATAGCCAATTTTATTGAAGTGTGTAACTAACCAGGGCTGACTCTTGTGGAGCAAACAAAAATACGTCTGTGTCCTCATTCTCCAGTCTTCAAGTTTACAGCCACTGTACTGAAGATGATAATTAAGGTTAAGTGTCCAGCAGAGTGTCTGGAACATAGTAAAATACTCACTAAATGGAAGGCCAGTACTATATTGACTGGATTGCTTACAAGTAAGCTAACCCTTTAGCTTAATAATCATTTATAGTTTCTTGCATTGAAAGCAATAAATGAATATTTTAATATCTTCAAACACTTCAGCGTTACCAAAGTTACTTTGACCAGTAGAGAACAACAAAGCCTCATTGTGATGCTTTTGACATATTGCTTGTTAAGAACCCCAGAGATGACTTTGAAATAATTGTATCTTAGAGTGTTATTTGTATCTGTAAAGACAAGGGTTAATGTGATATAACAGACACACGTATATATGACATATATACATACACATATGTATATAGTGACTAAACAGTTAAAAGATTTATAAAAGTATCACTTAACCATTTCCAGAGCGTTTTCATCACTCTAAACAGAAGTTTCTTCCACTCCTATCCTATGTCCCTCTTTTCTACTATCTGTCTCTACCAATTTGTCTATTCTAGGTAGCATATATAAATGGAATCATATAATATTTGTCTTTTTGTGTCTGGCTTATTTCACTTAGCGTAATGTTATCAGGGTTCATCCATGTTGCAGTATTTGTCAGAATTTGATTCCTTGTTAATGATGAATAATATTCTCTTGAGTGTCTGTATAGTCAGCCCACTGTATCCAGGGATGCCCAGCCTGTGGATCTGGAGGGCCGACTGTACTACATCATTTTATGTAAGGGACTTGAGCATTCATGGATCTTGGTATCCGCTGGGGGTCCTGGAATCAACCCCTCTCGAATACTGAGGGACGACTGTACCACATTTTGTTTATCTGTTCGTCTGCGGATGGACATTTGGGTTGTTTCTATCTTTTGGTTATTGTGAATAATGCTGTTATGAACATTGGTGTACAAGTATTTGTTTGAGTCCCTGCTTTCACTTCTCTTGGGTATATATCTAGGAGTGAAATTGCTGGATCATAGGGTAATTGTTTAACTTCTGGAGGAGCTGCCAAACTGTTTTCCCCCATATCTACACCATTTTACATTCCCATCAACAATGTTTGAGATTTTTTTTTTTCATTTACCTGTCATATGCACTCTAAGCAAATACTTCTTTTGGAATAAGAGAAAAAGAGAAATTAATTTTTAAAAACACTCAAATTTTACAATGGAATTTTTTTACTCTGTAGGTATATGGAGCTGCCATCCAGTTTTATGAACCTTACTCTCGAGAACTTCTAACAGAAAAACAGCTTATGCAGCTGGGCCTGTTGACACCTGTGGAGAGAAAAATGGTCTCCAAATCCATCAATTCAAACAAATGCATTTGTTTACTCTCACACTGGCCTTTTTTTGAAGCTTTTAGAAAATTTCTCATGTTTATCTACAAACTTTCTGTGTCTGGACCACATCCTCTTCCCATTGAAAAGTATGTATAATGATTTGAAGGATGTCTGGTGGAAAAATTGGATATATATATGTACATTTCATTGTTTACCTGACTTTAAGCACCAAAGTTGAAAGGGAAGGAGAGTCACAGTCATCCTACTTTTTATTTGCTCCCTTCTTCACCTGAATCATTGACTCTGAATTTAAAATTGAGGAGTGGTGGTGAGGATGACCAGATAAAAATCTTCTGAGAATTCAGCTGAGGAAGAAACTTATATATATACATTATATCGTATGTGTTCTTCCTACTCATTCTTAAATAACCAAGAGAAAAATAGCTGTTGTTGCACACACACCCCAAGTATCCAAATGACCATTGCAAGTTAAACATCTCTAAACTGATGTAGAAATTAATGGTGTTAATTGATGTTAATTGATTAATTGATGTTAAAACTAAGGTTTTGGTTTTAGCATTGATAGAACTCTACATGCTTTCCCTTTGATTTATAATTCTCTTCATCATGGAAATGTCTTGTAAGCAAGAAAAATAGATGTGGAACCACTGTCTTTTTAAAACCACATCTTTTCTGACTTCTAGTAGCACGTTGACTTGTTTGTTATAGTAAATAACTCATGTATCCTGCTAACAAAGCAAGTCAAGATCTTTGGTGGAAATGTGTTATACTGTGTGTAAACAGATTTTTCTTAAACTTTGCAAAATTTCACATTATAGCAAAAAGATTATCAGTGAAGCATACTAATTTAGTGGACAAGAGGGGGCCAGTTACCTGTAGGTTTTAAAGTAATGCTGCTCAAAAATCAGCTTTATAAAATAGTAAAAGTACTATGCATAAACACATCAAAATTTGGTATAGCAATATGGTTTCCGCTTTCTTGTTGTATTACTGGCATGACAGTCTAATGGTTCGTAAGTCTAGATTTAACTTTCAGCTGTCAGATTAACTTAAAATTGATTGGAGTAAATTTACTCTTAATAATAAGTTACCAGCCTTTTGAAAAATTAAGGTTCTATGAAATTTGTGAAAAAAAAATCAGTGCGTATCATCAATTCTTTTTTTTCAGTTGAAGTAATACTTTGCATTTAGTGGCTCCTAAGAGCTCAAAACTTTGGAAAAACTTGAGTTATTATGTATAGGTGGAGAAATAGGACAAGTGATTTGTCCTATTTGTCCAAAGTTATAGTGTAAGAACTATATTAATTTAATTAATATTATTAGATTGAATTCTGTATTAGTTTTGATTCATTATATCACAGTTAGTTGCTCCCCCTACTGATACTGATAACCAGGGCAATAAATGTTAGCTTCTTTCATGAAAACTATTTTCATGTTATTCTTATTTTCCTGGTGATAATAGGGTATGTTAATCTGGACTTTTAATCAGGAAATACATTTTGCATTTTAGAAGTTGCATTCCACTCATAGTGGAATGAGTACATTTATTTACACTAAGTAAATTTATTTATTTATTTAACTTAAGTTTTAGGTAAGTGGCTTTGTCAGGTCCAGGATGATGAATAATGGTATTTAAGATCTGTTAAAATCCATGAAGCATTTTAGAAAAGTAATTGTCTTTATTTCAAAAATTTTTTCTAGGCACATTTCACATTTTATGCAAAACATCCCTTTTCCTTCACCACAAAGGCCAAGAATCCTGGTACAGGTAATAAAAAAGAGTATGTTTGAAGGGAGTGCTGCATATGTTCATTCCAGTCATTGCAGTGTGGATGCTATGGCCCTTTCGGTTTGAGGTGGAGCAAGATGCATCCATGAAATCCTTGAATTTTCTGTATTTTATATCTTTAGCTAATATTCTTTTGTACTGTTTTTTTGAATTTTGGGTATACAGAATTGGAATAATTACAATACTTGGTTCATGACATCATCATTGGTTCATGTTTGGCCTTTATGTAGCCAACTTTAATAACGTAAAACCCAAAATGATGGTGAGGGCATGTTTTTAACATTCGAGTGGCTAATAAATATCAAATGTGAAATTGGTTATGGTTGGAAGGCGGAAGTGAAGCAGTCTATAATAGTGTTGTTAAAGGACCAGTTTCTTTTTATTTCCAGTCAGTGGCAGACCTATATAAGTATATAGCTTGTGACTTAAGCAGCTTACCATATGAGATCAGTATAGACGTGAACAGGTCTATATCCTGTCCAAAGACATGAGTTCACTGATAATGTACTTGGATATGAGAGCAGTGTCAGAGTGCCATGAAAGTTTCTAAATCGCTTTCTCTCTATTTATATACTATTTCTTCCTGGACCAATAACAGTTTGCAGACTGATCTATAGAGGAAAGCTATTTAAACATTTTTTTCTAAGTTGGTTATTAACATTATATGTGTTAGTCAAATATTGTTAATCTTGAATGTATTTCAGTTCAGCAAGTATTAATATATATTAAGCAATTGCCAAATAGTAAATATATTGGAGGCTTTTAAAAAGCAGTTATTCCATAATTTTTAAACAGCTGTATTTTAATCAATTAACTGAATCAAAATTCAGTTGAATTAACCATTTAATTTTAAAGAACTATATACTTCTAAGTAAATAACAGCTATTGTTTTATATTTTAGTACATGTTTCCAAACTGTATCAGTCTGCCTATTAAACTATTTTCCATTTTACCCTTGATCTAAATATTTAGGTTTCAAAATTGGCTTGGTTAATTTATCATTTTTTTTCTTTTTTTAAGCTATCAGTCCATGATGCGTTAATATTATCACAACCAGTTTCTACACCTTTACCACTAAGGTAATTAATGGTATATAAAATAATACATTTGTTCACTTGGAGCAGAATGCTTTAAAATATTTTAAGGGTTAGTATAATAAAGTTGTGTTATCTTTACAAACTAAGAATAGCCTTAATGTTTCTAACTTTGATAGCTGGGGCCATTCAGCGTTTTAAAAATGGAACACTTAAAGAAAGTTGCAAGATTGAACGTAGGGAATACCTCCCTTTTCCTCTCATCTCCCCTGCGCATATCCAGTTCCTTACTAAATGTTCAAGGTGAACTGATTTTACCTCCTGAAATATCTTGAATCTATTGGCTTCTCTTCATCTGTGTCACTAGTCCAGGCTAGCATGATCTTTTACCTGGACTACTTCATTATGAGCCTCTTAATTGGCACTCTTTTGCTCTTGTCTTTCAGTTTTTATCCACACTGCAGCCAATGTGTCCTTTTGAGAATGTAAATAAAAAATTGTTGGAGAATGCAAATATTTTTATTTTGGGCATAATCTCTTGTTGTTTTCATCCCTTCCTTTAATATGCTTTAGTCACAGTAGGTTTATTTCAATTTCTTGAACATGACAGTTGCTTTTCCTTGCTTCAGGACCTTTGCAAATGTTGTCTCCCCACCAACCCCTACCTTTTTCCTTTAGAGCTCAGCTCAAATGGCTGTTCTTTAGGAAAATCTTTCCTGATAAATGCCCTTGTTACCAAAGGATGAGTTTGAATCATTCTGCTATACCATCTTATTAAATTTGCTACTTTTCAGTGATGACTAAATCAGGACTTGAAATTAATATTAGATTCTCAATTTATTAATATTTAGGAAATAATTTAATAAGCAAATCTTAGCACCTTTTGGTGAAATAGTTCATAATCACCTCTTTTTCTCTCCTTTTCTAGTGGAGCCAACTTTAGCACCTTGTTAATGAATCTGGGTCCTGAGAATTGTGCAACACTGCTGCTCTTTGTTTTACTTGAGAGCAAGATTTTGCTGCATTCTCTTAGGCCAGCTGTGTTGACTGGAGTAGCTGAAGCTGTTGTAGCTGTAAGTATAGAATTTTCTTTTTAGTGCAGAATTCTTGACAAAGAATTTTTACTCTAAAGGGAAATTTCCTTCAACCAAAGCTTTGAAATTACCACTAAATGTTTAACATAAATGTAGGGTGGCAAAGAGAAATACTAGATATAAAGAAAAAAAAGTGTGATTTCTATTGAGAGAAAATTTCAATTTCTAATTTTTCATATTTTAGAGTTCTTCAGAGAATCTATATGATTACATAATAATAGAACTTGTAAATGAAGCTTACTGTATTAAATGAGAAGCTCTGGTCAATTTCAGCTGCCCTAAAATTGTGGACATGAATTACATGACTAATTTCTCCCAATTTTAATTTTTAATCATTGTGAGCCAGTAATGTATAGGAAAATCTAGGTGATTGTGAAATTGGATAATGTACAAATGTTTAGCTATTGTGAAAAGCATAAATAAAAGTTAAATCAAGTCCTGTTTTAAAACCTCTTGATGGCTTCCCATTGCAATTAGAAGGAAGTCTGATCATGTAGGGCTTTATAGGTCATAATATAGAATTTTGGATGTTCCATTTCTCTATTTTCCATTATTTGTTTAATTTAAAATAGCTGACTCTCCTCTCTGCCCTTCCCCATTTTACTCTCATGGAAGTAAGGATCTTTTTTAGGTCTCTTTTTTACTCCTGTGTCCTCAGCATTTATCACAGTTAAATAGCATGGAGTAAACACTCAATAAGTACTTGTTAAATCAACAAATGGGGTATGTCTCCAAGATATTAATCTGGTCAGAGAAATGCTGCTAGGACTGAAAACAGTAATAACCATTTGAGATGGTTTATGGGGGGCAAAGATCCTAATTATGTACTAATTTTCCAAACCTCCACAGTTGCATGTAAAAGCAAAAGTTGTTATAACATGAAAATATTTTGTTAATGAACTGACCAGTTTTAGAAAGTTCCCACTCAAGTATTTCTTCCTATAAAACTTTAGGGATTATCCATGCCCCTCTGTCTGAATCTCTGTGGCCCAGTCTCTTGCAATGTGAAATTGGAAATCTTATTAAAATGCAAGATTGTGTGAAATTTATGTAACCGATGTTGGAGAACAGCCTGAATTGCTTGCAAAACTATTGATAAATGAGGATTTGATAGTATGGCAAATTACCATTTAAAGAGGAGAAAATTGAAAAGAATCGTGACAGGTTAAATTCCTCAAAAGGAGAGTGATTTGAATATCAAAGAATATTGAAGAGTTAATGGAGCCCCATAGCAAAAATTGATGGAACCAATGAGTATTCTTGTAAAATTGACATTATTTATGATTGTGCACAAGTCAAAGGTGAAGACAAGGGTGTCATATTTTGTTGTCCAGTAGTTTTATTCTGAAATTTCTTATGTAGTTAGAGGTGTAATGTACCTTTTGTTGAATGGTAGATAGTCAGTTTTCCCTGGAGGAAATCTGAAGTCCTTGCAAAGTCCTTTGCGAGTAGTTCTAGCCCTCTGCTCTCTGATACCATTTTCTACTTCTCTCCCTCTCACGCACACTGCTCCAGCCACGCTGGCCTCTTTGCTACCCCTGGCACATACTAGGCAGTCCCCACACCTTAAGGCCTTTGCTCTAGCTGTTCCTTTTCTTCGAAGCGCTCTTCTCCTAGATACCCCCTTGACTAAAACCCTCACCTCCTTCAAGTTTCAGCTCAGTGTCACTTTCTTAATGAAGCCTACCCTGTTTGGCCTATATAATAATACAGCCTGCTTTCCCCCCTCCTCTCTCATGCTCTAAACTCTGATCGCCTTTACTTGGCTTTACTTTTTCTTTTTTTCGTAGCACTCTCTCACATGGTATATATTTTATTTATTATGTCTTCTTTTTGTTTTCTCTCTTCCTGCTAGACCAGGTGTTGGCAAACTATGGCCTGTGAGTCAAATCCTGGCTGCCACTTGTTTCTGTAAATAAAGTTTTACTGGAACATAGGCCATTTATTTACATAATGCCTATGACTGCTTTCATACATGAAGACAGAGTTAAGTATTTGTGACAGAGACAATATGGCTTGCAAGGCATAAACTATTCTTTATCTTTTACAGAAAAAGTTTGCTGGCTCTTATGCTACACTGTACATTTCATGAGGGCAGGGATCTTTGTTTCATTCACTGTTACAGCCGCATCATCTAGAACAGTTCTTGGTACATATTAAGTGCTCAGTTACTAGAAAGTAAATAAATGATTGAAGACAGAATTCCAATTCTGTTTAACCATCTGGAATAACTGGCAGAGGTAGTAAATGCTATAGGTAATTATTTGGGGTGAGTAATGATGGGTAAGGTAAGAATTGAACTAGATCTTGAAATATAGCAAGGATTTTTGTAGTAGAGGAAAGATTTTGTCATCAATGATTAAAATTTTAATATTAGTTGATTATTAAAATTAAAATTTTTTTTTTTTACTTATCAAAACTTGTCTTTTTTCCTTTTTAAAAAGAAGACATTGATACAATTAAGGTAGAGCTTTATAAAGGAAAGCTGGTAAAGATTGTTGAGGTATGTTTTATATTGACTAATATTTTTAAGATGCCAAGATTCACTGAAGTTGGATAATATTATGTTTATTTGGGCAGTTACGAAATTTTTTTTGTTGAATTTTTTAGTTGACTATTACTATTCCCAAGAGAATAATTTAAATTTTTTTAGTTCTTGGTGCTCTTAGTTGGATTTTAGTCAAAGGTTATCTTGAAAATTAACAGATGAATGAAATGCATCAGAGTTAAAGATCATGAGTTTGTTTTATAAAAGTTTGGGCAATTTTTTCTCCTTTTTCACTTTCTGCATAAAATGGGAATGTGGATTTTCTATAGGCATTAGAAGAATTAACATGCAAAGAGCTGTTAGCATTTTAATTGTGCTTATGATCATTGTCATTCTTGAAGATTTTAATCACATTGGTTCATAGTATTGCCTAGCAGTGTTTTATAGTCATTTAGTTTTTGGAATGAAGTTTAATATAGTCATTTAGTTTTTGGAATGAAACTAGACTTAAATACTCTGTAATGGTCCCTTTCAGTAGTATTAGTTAATTACTAATTCTCACTGCAAATTTAAAACTTGGTTAATTTTTTAAAACTTTTTTTCCCAGATGATCTTTCCATTTCAGTGGCAATGCCCATATATTCCCCTTTGTCCTCTTTCACTGGCAGCAGTGCTTAGTGCACCTTTACCATTTATAGTTGGAGTTGACTCAAGGTATTTTGATCTTCATGACCCACCACAAGATGTTGTTTGCATTGACTTGGATACAAACATGTTATATGTGTAAGTTGATTCTTTTTATATTATCTCCATTTATATTTTTCCCCACATGTAGTTATAGCTCATTGAAAGCATATACAAATATGCTACTTTTAAAAGTTGGTAATAAGTCTTCAGATTCAATACAATGATTCTCAATCAGGACAGGTATCAGAATCCTGGAATGTTGTGTGATTTGAAAAAGGTTGTGTTCAATATTATAATAGTTTATATTGGATAATAATGTTAACAGTAGGCAGGAGATATTTATGTTTATCAGAAGAGAATATGGATTATTAAAAAAAAAAGGTTAAAAACACTGCTTTCAGAGCTCAAGAGATGATATGCTATCTAGGTTTAATTCAAAATCCGTGTGTAAGCTCTTAAAAAATGGTTTTACCTGTTTGAGTTTAGTCACAATATAGGGTAATATGCTGTTTTCTTAGTTTTCAAGGTTTGAATTTTATAGGGATTACAGAGAAATTGATATTAAAAATCAGAGTTTGTGTTTACTGGAGGTGATAAATATGTATAGCAGTGGTGTAACTGAGGGTTCAGAGAGTAGAGCACCACACTAATAAAAGAAGATTCATCCATCCAGCTCTAGATGGATGTTTAGGAGTGCCCTCTGCAACCCTGCCCTCACAAAAACAACAAACAACGTGGGTAAGGGCAGTAAGTATTGAAACTTCCCTAGTATTAGTGCCAAATTCCAGGTCCTGGAGTGCTTTTATTCTTTACTGTTTGATAGTGGCAGAAAATGAATGGAGTAAGAATTTGGGATGAAACTTCAGTGGTCACAGCAGTAGAATTGGTTGGGAAAATAACCTTGAGTGAACCAGAAGAATAACTTAAGGAAGGAAGAAAACATTTAATGTACCTTAAAAAAATAATTTTGAAATGGATCTACCATTGTATTTTGAAAACTGTGTAATTGTGGTAGCTCTTTACTATGTTTGTTTGTTTATTTATTTGGGTTTTCAGTACTTTTTAAAAATTGAAGTATAGTTGATTTACCATATTGTACTATTTTCAGGTGCACAGCATAGTGATTCAGTATTTTTACAGATTATATTCCAATAAAAGTTATTAAAAGGTAATGGCAATAATTCCCTGTGCTATGCAGTATATCCTTGTTGCTTATTTATTTTATACATAGTAATTTGTATCTCTTAATCCTGTACCCCCTATCTTGCCCCTCCCCCCTTTCCTCTCTTCACTGGTAACCATTAGTTTGTTTTCTATATCTGTGAGTCTGTTTCTGTTTTGCTGTATTCATTTTTGTGTTTTATATTTTAGATTCTACATATAAGTGATATCACACAGTATTTAACTTTCTCTGCCTAATTTCACTAAGCATAATATTCTCTAGGTCCATCCATGATGCTGCAAATGGCAGAATTTCATTCTTTTGGTGGAGTACTATTTTATTGTATGTATATATATATATATATATATATATACACATATCATCTTTATTCATTTGTCTGTTGATGGACACTTGGTTTGCTTCCATGTCTTGGCAATTGTAAATAGTGCTGCTATGAACAATCAGGTGCGTGTATCTTTTCAAATTAGTGTTTTCATTTTTTCTGGGTATATTATATACCCAGGAGTGGAATTGCTGGATCATATGTAGTTCTGTTTTTAGTTTTTTGAGGAACCTCCATACTGTTTTCCATAGTGGCTGCACCACTTTACATTTCCACCAACAGTGTATTAGGGTTCCCTTTTCTCCATATCCTCGCCAACATTTAGTTTTTGTTGTCTTTTTGCTGATAACCATTCTGACAGGTGTGAGGTGATATCTCACCATTGTTTTGATTTGCATTTCTATAGTAACTAGTGATGTTGAGCATCTTTTCATGTGCCTGTTAGCCATCTGTATGCCTTCTTTGGAAAAATGTCTTTTCAGGTCTTCTGCCCATTTTTTTATTGTATTGTTTGCTTTTTTTTTTTTTTTTTTTCAGTGTGCAGGCCTCTCACTGTTGTGGCCTCTCTCGTTGCGGAGCACAGGCTCCGGATGCGCAGGCTCAGCGGCCATGGGTCACAGGCCCAGCCGCTCCGCGGCATGTGGGATCTTCCCGGACCAGGGCACGAACCTGTGTCCCCTGCATCGGCAGGCGGACTCTCAACCACTGCGCCACCAGGGAAGCCCCTGTATTGTTTGCTTTTTTGATAATGAGTTATATGAGCTGTTTGTATGTTTTGGATATTAACCCCTTGTTGGTTGCATCATTTGCACATATTTTCTCCGATTCCATAGGTTGTCTTTTTGATTTGTTGATGGCTTCCTTTGCTGTGCAAAAGCTTTTAAATTTAATTAGGTCCCATTTGTTAATTTTTGCTTTTATTTATTTTGCCTTAGGGGACAGATCCAAAATACTGCTATGATTTATGTCAAAGAGTGTCCTGCCTATGTTCTCTTCTAGGAGTTTTATGGTTTCAGGTCATCTATTTAGGTCTAATCCATTTTGAGTTTATTTTTGTATATGGTGTGAGGGAATGTTCTCATCTCATTGTCTTACCTGTAGCTTTCCAGTTTTCCCAGCACCACTTATTGGAAAAAACTGTCTTTTCTCCATTGTATATTCTTGCTTCCCTTGTCATAGATTAATTGATTATAGGTGCGTGGGTTTATTTCTGGGCTCTCTGTTTAGTTCAACTGATCTGTGTGTCTGTGTTTTGCCAGACACAAAACATGCTGTTGCTGTTTTGATTACTGTAACTTTGTAGTAGAGTCTGAAGTCTGGGGTGGTGATACCTCCAGCTTTGTTCTTTTTCCTCAGGATTGCTTTGGTAATTTGTGGTCTTTTGTGGTTCTTTATGAATTTTAAGATTATTTGTTCTATTTCTGTGAAAAATGTCGTGAGTATTTTGATAGGGATTGCATGATTGCTTTGGGAGGTATTGGTCATTTTAACAATATTAATTCTTCCAATTCCAGAAGAGCAAGAGGTATCTTTGCATTTCTTTGTATCATCTTCACTTTCCTTCATCTGAGTTTTCAGAGTGTAGGTCTTTCACCTTCTTGGTTAAGTTTATTCCTGGGTATTTTATTCTTTTTGATACAATTTCAAATGAGATTTTTTTTTTAACTTTCTGATAGTTCATTATTATTGTAGAGAAAAGCAACAGATTTCTGTATATTAATCTTGTATCCTGCAACTTTGCTGAATTCGTTTATTAGTTCTAATAGTTTTTGTGTGGTGACTTTAGGGTTTTCTTCATTTTTTTAAAAAAATTGAAGTATAGTTGATTTGCAGCTCTACAGCCAAGTGACTCAGTTATACACATACAGACATTCTTTTTTTGTGTTCTTTTCCAGTGTTGTTTATCACAGGATGTTGCATATAGTTCCCTGTGCTATACAGTAGGACCTGTTGTTTATCCATTCTAAATGTAATAGTTTGCATCTGCCAACCCCAAACTCCCAGTCCTTCCTCTCCGTCCCCCCTTGGCAACCACAAGTCTGTTCTCTGTGTCTAGGAGTCTGTTTCTGTTTTGTAGATAAGTTCATTTGTGTCATGTTTTAGATTCTAGGGTTTTCTATGTCATCTCTAAATAGTAACAGTTTGACTTCTTCCCTTCCAATTTGGATGCTTAATTTAATGGGAAGGATTTCAGCTTTTCACCATTGAGTATGATGTTACCTGTGCATTTGTCACATATGGTCTTTATTATGTTGAGATATGTTCTCTCTGTACCCACTTTGATGAGAATTTTTATGATGAATGGATGTTGTATTTTGTCAATTGCTTTTTGAGTGTCTGTTGAGATGATCATGTGTTTTTTGTCTTTCTTTTGTTAATGTGGTGTATCACATTGATTTTAACGTATTTTGAACCATCCTTGTGTCCCTGGAATAAGTCCAACTTGATCATGTGTATGATCCTTTTTATATATTGTTGGATTTGGTTTGCTAATATTTTGATGAGGATTTTTTCATCTATATTCATCAAAGATATTGGCCTGTAATTGTCTTTTTTTGTAGTGTCTTTGGTTTTAGTATCAGGGTAAAGGTGGCCTTGTAGAATGAATTTGGGAGTGTTTCATCCTCTTTAATAATTTGGAATAGTTTTAGAAGGGTAGGTATTAGCTCTTCGTTATATGTTTGGTAGAATTCCCCTGTGAAGCAGTCTGGTTCTGGACTTTGTTGGCTGGGAGTTTTTTTTTAATTACAAATTCAATTTTACTGCTAGTGATTGGTTTGTTCAAAGTGTCTGTTTCTTCTTGATTCAGTCTTGGCAAGTTTTGTGTCTAGAAGTTTATCCATTTCTTCTAGGTTGTCCAATTTGTTGGCATGTAAGTGTTCTTAGTATTTTTACCTTTTTTTTTTTTTTGTATTTTCGTGGTGTTGATTGTTATTTTTCCTTTTTTCATTTCTTATTTTTTTAAATTTGGGTTATCTCTTTTCTTCTTGGTGAGCCTGACTAAAGGCTTATCAATTTTTTTTTCTTTTTTCAAAAAACCAGCTCTTGGTTTCATTGATCTTTTCTAAGTTTTAAATCTCTTTCTTATTTATTTTCTCTCTGAGTTTTATTATTTCCTTCCTTCTGCTGACTTTGGCCTTTGTTCTTCTTTTTCTAATTCTTTTAGGTGGTGGGTTATGTTGTTTGTTTGAGATTTTTCTTGTTTCTTGGGGAAGGTCTGTATCGCTATAAACTTCCCTCTTAGAACTGCTTTTTCTGCATCCCATAGATTTTGGAGCGTAGTGTTTTTATTTTCATTTGTCTTGAGGTATTTTCTGATTTCCTCTTTGATTTCTTTATTGACCTGTTGGTTTTTTTAGTAGCATGTTTTTAGTCTCTGCACGTTTGTTCTTTGCTTTTTTCTTTCTGTAGTTAATTTCTAGTTTCATACCATTGTGGTTGGAAAAAATACTTGATAAAATAATTTCTATCCTCTTAAATTTGTTAAGACTTGTTTTATGGCCTAGCATGTGATCTATCCTGGAGAACGTTCCATGTGCACTTGAAAAGAATGTTAATGATGCTGGTTTTGAATGTAAATGTCCTGTAGACGTCTGTTAAGTCCAGCTGGTCTGTTGTGTCATTTTAGACTGCTCTTGCATTACTGACTGTCCATTGATGTAAGTGGGGTTTTAAAGTACCCTACTATTACTGTCTTAGTCTCAATTTCTACCTTTGTGTCTGTTAGTATTTGCTTTATATGTTTAGGTGCTCCTGGGTGCACATATGTTGAGTGTAATATCATTTTCTTGTATTGATCTCTTTATCATTTTATAATGCCTTTCTTTCTCTATTGTTATAGCCTTTGTTTAAAGTTTATTTTCTGATATGAGCATTGCTACCCCCACTTTCTTGTCATTTCTGTTAGCATAAAGTATCTTTTCCCATCCCCCCACTATCAGTCTTTTTGTGTCTTCAGCTCTGGAGTGAGTCTCTTGTGGATAGAAGGGTCTTGGTTTTTTGTCCAGTCAGCCACCATATGTCTTTTTAAAAAAAATATTTATTTATTTACTTATTTTATTTTTGGCTGCGTTGGGTCTTGGATGCAGTACGTGGGATCTTCGTTGTGGCATGAGGGATCCTGCACTGCAGTGTGCAGGCTCCTCATTGAGGTGTGCGGGCTTCTCTCTAGTTGTGACACATGGGCTCAGTAGTTGCGGCATGCAGGCTCTCTAGTTTGGGTGTGTGGGCTTCAGAGTGCATGGGCTCTGTAGTTGCAGCATGCGGGCTCTCTAGTTTTGGCCCACATGCTCAATAGTTGCAGTGCACGGGCTTAGTTGCTCCGTGGCATGCGGGATCTTAGTTCCCTGACCAGGGATTGAACCTGCATCCCCTGCATTGGGAGGTGGATTCTTCTTTTTTCTTTTGTTTTAAAGTGCTTTCTTGTCTTTTTTAACAATAACTTTTTTTTTTTCTGATTGCAATCCATGGAATTCTTTTTTTTTATGGTAAATTTTATGTTATATGTATTTTACCATGATTTTATTTTATTTTTTTTAACATCTTTATTGGAGTATAATTGCTTTACAATGTTGTGTTAGTTTCTGCTGTATAACAAAGTGAATCAGCTATATGTATACATATATCCTCATATCCCCTCCCTCTTGCATCTCCCTCCGACCCTCCCTAATTGTAAATAGAGCTGCAGTGAACATTGTGGTACATGTCTCTTTTTGAATTATGGTTTTTTCAGGGTATATGCCCAGTAGTGGGAATTGCAGGATCATATGGTAGTTCTGTTTTTAGTTTTTTTAAGGAAGCTCCATACTGCTCTCCATAGTGGCTGTATCAGTTTACATTCCCATCAACAGTGCAAGAGGGTTTGGGAGGTGGATTCTTAACCACTGGACCACCAGGGAAGTCCCACCATATGTCTTTTGATTGGATCATTTAGTTCATTGACATTTAAAGTAATTATTGACAGGTATGTAATTATTGTCATTTTATTACTTGTTTTCCAGTTGTTTTGAGGTTTTTCTCTGTTCCTTTCTTTTTAGTTTGTGTAACTATTGTAGGTTTTTGATTTGTGTTTACTGTCGGGTTTATGTATTGTTGACCTATATGTCTACTTTTTCTTTTAAACTGGTAGTAATTTAGTTCAAACACATTCTAAAATATCTACATTTTTTTTACTCCCTCTCCCCACATTTTGTGTTTTTGATGTCATATTTTGTATCTTCATGTTTATCTCTTAACTTTATTGTAGTTATAGTTTCTTTTACAGTTTTTTGTCTTTTAATCTTCATATTGGCTTAAGTGGTTGATCTTCAGTCCTTTCTATACATTTGCTTTTCCTAGTGGGATTTTCCCTTTCCTGTAGATTCTTACTTTTTTGTCCATTTAGAGAAGACCCTTTCACAATTCTTTTAGGGTAGATTTAGTATTGATGAACTCTTAGTTTTTGCTTGTCTGAGAAGGTCTTTATCTCTCCCTCTAGTCTAAATGATAATCTTGCTGGGTAGAGTATCCTGGGGTTGCAGACTTTTCCTGTTCTGCACTTTGAATATATCATGCCACTCCCTTCTGGCCTATAAAGTTTCTGCAGAGAAATCGGCTGATAGCCTTATGGGGGTTCCCTTGTATATGACACTTTGCTTTTTTCTTGCTGCCTTTAGAATTCATTGTTTACTTTTAACTTTTGTCATTTTAATTATGATATGTCTTGGTGTGGGCCTGTTTGGGTTCATCTTGTTTTGACCCTGTGTGCTTCCTTTACTTGGATATCTGTTTCCTTCCTCAGGTTTGGGAAGTTTTCAGCCATAATTTCCTCAAATACATTTTTGATCCCCTTTTCTGTCTTTTGGGATCCCTATAATGTGAATGTTGGTATGTTTAATGTTATTCTATAGATCTCTTAAACTGTTTCCATTTTTTAAAATTGGTTTTTCTTTTTGCCTCTTGTTAGTCCCAGTGGTCCTCCAGCCAGCCAAGGGGGCTTGTCTACCCTGCGTAGGACTCCAGGACTGGGGTGCCCTATCTATGGCTCTCACCACTCACTCCCCTGAGACGGGGTCCACCTGTGTAATCTCCCATTTCCTCTGAGTCCCCTCCCATGGGCACAGGTCCCAACCCAATCACTTTTCTTCCCTTCCATGTGTATCTTTCTTACAGCCTTAGTGATACAGGAGGAGTCCATCTGCCAGTTTTCAGTTAGTTTTTCATGAGAATTGTTCCACATGTAGATGTATTTTTTGATGTGTTCATGGGGGGAAGTGAGCTCCATGTCCTCTTAGTCTACCATCTTGATCAATCTCTACTATGTGTATTTAGATTTACTTATAGCCTGGAAATAATGAACTACTTGGAAGCACTAAATATTTCTTGTCATATACACATTTCATTGTTTTTCAGTAACTATCCCTGAAAAACAGTTATTTCAAGATTATATATATTGTGGTGCCTTTGGAAATGATCTTGAAATTTTAACTCAAATGTTTAACTCATTTTATGTACTGTTCTGAATAAAAGAATATTATAGAGATTCTTAATTTTGCCCAGGTTTAAATAACTTCTATATAATTTCTATTGATCAAAGCACTGTTTTGTAAAATAATTTTGAACTCTGCTTAATTGTACTTACAGAATTACGAAATGTTCTAGATACCGAAGAATTATAGACAATAATGTAAATAACTTGCATGAATCTTCCACCCAGATTCCAGATTCCACCCACTAATACATATTATATATGTATTGGTATAAATGACATTTTGTTTTGCATGCTTTAAAAATTATGTTTGTATAGTTTTCTGTGAATTGCTTTTTTACTCATCATTCTCTATGCGGTTCATCCATGTTGATACACGTAGCTCTACTTTGTCTTCAGTGTTTATTAGTGTTGATGGGTATTTAGATTGTAGATAGATTTTGCAATTATGAACAAAACTTCTCTGATCATTATTATGCATATTTCTTTGAGTACATGGTTAAAATTCCTCTGAAACATATACCTAGAAGAGCTAATGTTGGTTGGTATGCCATATTACTCTCTCCCCTCTTCATCAGCAAACGAAAGTTCTCTTTGTTCCATATCATTGTCAGTACTTGTTATGATCAGACTTTCAAATTTTTGCCAACTTGATGGTAATGGGATGTCACTGTGGCTTTAATTCACATTTCCCTAATTAGTAGCAAATGAGGCGTTTTAATTTCTTTTTGCCCTTTGCTTTTTCCCTCCTTTTTTGGTACATTTTCCTGTTGGGTTGTTTGTCTTTTTCTTTTGATTTGTATAAGGCCTTTATATAATCTGGAAGTAATTCTTAGTCTGTTATATGCATTGCAAATAGCTTGTGCCACACTGTGATTTGTATTTTCATTCTGTTGTGTCTTTTGATGAACAGAAGCTTATATTAATTGATCACAGTTCTCAGTTTCTCTTTATGGATTGCCATTTTTGGTTCTTGTACATGAAATCCTCTGCCTTGAGGTCATGAAATATTATCCTGGATATTCTTAAAGTTGTGAGGTTTGACTTTCTCATTTAGGCCTTTAATTTAGTTAAACTTGGTATTATTAGTGTATGATGAGACATAGAGATACCATTTTATTTTTGTTAACATGAGTAAACAGTTGTCACATAGCACTATTTATTGAATGGTCAGTTCATCTCTTCCCCACCTGTCTTCAGTGTCAGTACCATCACATATCAGTTTTTATATTTGTGTGGGTATGTATCCAGGCTTATTTTCTGTTCCTTTGGTTTGTTTTAGTCTCTTGCCAGCATCAGATTATTTTAATGACTTGAAAATTAAGTTGTCTGCAACATGGATAAAACTTGAAAACCTCATGCTAAAAGACCTTATATGACCCCATTTATTTGAAATGCCCAAGGCAAATCTGTAAACACAGAAAATAGATTAGTGGTTACTTTGGGATGGAAGGATGGGGGGAATTGTGGGTTAGTGACTAAGAGGGTGTGGGGTTTCTTTTTGAGGTGATGAAAACACTCTAAAATTGTGGTGTTTGTTAAAACAACTCTGAATATACTGAAAACCATCAAATTGCACACTTCAGATGAATGAATTGTATGGTATGTGAGTTATATCTCAATAACATTGTTTAAAAAAAAGTGATGTGAAATGGCAAGTCTCTACTGCTTATTCTTTAAGATTGTTTTGACTATATTTGGTCTTTTGCTTTTTCATATAAATTTTAATTAGTTTTTTAAATTCCATGCAAAATTTTGTTGTGATTTTTTGTTAGAATTCTGTTGAATTCATAGATTAATTTGGGGGCAAATAAGATCATTTTGACATAAAGTCTCAGTACCCGTGAATGTGGTATTTTACTTCACAGGTGTTTTTAAAGTTTTTCAATAACTGTTTCAGTTTTCTCTGTAAAGATCGGGCACACCTTTTGTTAAACTTACTTATTCCTAAGTACCTTATGGTTTTTATTGCTACTGTAAATGGTATTTTAATTACATTTTTTACTAGTTAGTTGCTGGAGTATAACTATGCTATTGATTTTTTATGTAGTGGTCTGCTGTCCAGCAACCTACTTGAATTCTCTTATTTTCATTTGCTTGTAGATTCTCTTCAATTTTCTGGCTATAAACAATCATATCCTCTACAGTCCTTATATATTTAAGAATTTCTTGTCTTAATTCTCTGGCTAGGATCCTAGTGTAATGTTGAATAGAAATATTCATAGCTGGTATCTTGTCTTGTTCCTAATTTCAAAGGGAGTTGTTTGAGCAGTTCATCATTAAGTATCTTTATGCTTTAAAGCAAGAATTGACATCTGGCCCAAGGCCTGTTTTTGTAAATAAAATTTTATTGTATCATAGCCACACTCATTCAATTACATGCGGTCTGAGGCTGCTTTCATGCTGCAGTGACATATTTCAGTAGTTGTAACAGAGGTCCCGTGGTCCTCAAAGCATAAAATACTTACTATCTGATTCTTTATAGAAAAGGTTTGCTAGCCCCACTTTAGGGTTTTGATTGCTTAATAATAAATTAAGGAACCTTCCTTCCACTTCTAGATTAAAAGTAATTTCTTTTTTTAAATCATAAATAGGTGGTGAACTTTATAATGCTTTTGTACAACTATTTAGATGAGTATTAAGTTTTTCTCCTTTAATCTTAGTGTGGTAAATTACATTATAAAATCAGTTAGTAGTAAACAACCCTGCATTCCTAAAGTAAACATTTTTCTCTTTTTTTAAAAAAAATACGCTAGTGGATTAAATTCTCTAAGAATTTAAGATGCTAACATTGATGTTCATAAGTGATATTGGCCTGACATTAGCTCCAGCCCATGGTTGGTATGTAGTGCTTTCATCTTTGTAACGTTTTAAACGTTTCTAATTCTGTAAAAATATTTGATTTGACTCATGCATTATTTAAAAGTGTTCTTTTTGAACTTCCAAAGTAATTTCTTTTTCTTAAATGGTGACTCGTTTGAATTGTGGTGAGAACATGCTCTGTATGTTACTGACTCTGATATTTGTCGAGATTTGCTTCTAATAGGTAGTTTGAAGTCTCAAGTCAATTAAGTTTGACACTTAAAATATTATAATTCTAAAATGTAACTTTGAAACAAGACTTGTGTTGTATTCATAACTCCAGTTAATGAAAATCTATGTTGGAGGGTTAGAATGAGATGACCAAATTTGACTGAGGTTGGTTAAAATGAAAAGAGAACGTCTTGAAAACCACTTGTTCAGATTCTCAAATTTTAACTTCAGTAAAAATACCCTTTCCATTTTCTTTTTTAGTTTGACATAAGAATTTTGTTTAAGTAAAAACAGATTATAATGGACTTTATTAATCATGTTGTTATTTAATAGATCTGATGAAAAGAAGAACATGAACTGGAAGCAGCTTCCCAAAAAGCCATGCAAAAATCTGATTAGCACTTTGAAGAAATTGTATCCCCAGCTATCTTCGGGTAAATGTGAGGAAAAAGGAAGGGATTTTTTTTTTTTTTGGTGATGCTACATGTCTTGTGGGATCTTAGTTTCCCAACCAGGGATTGAACCCCGGCCCTCTGCAGTGAGAGTGCAGAGTCCTAACCACTACACTGCCAGGGAATTCCCAGGAAGGGATATTTCTAATGAAAGAATGTATATAAGAAAATTCTTAAATTTAGACATAATTTTGCTCTGCTTAAAGGGAGTCTCATTACAGAACAGAATTCCAGTAGTAAGAAATTACTGTTGTGGTTCATGGTTTTTTGTTTTGTTTTTTATTTATTTTTGGCTGCGTTGGGTCTTTGTTGCTGCGCAGCGAGCAGGGGCTACTCTTCGTTGTGGTGCGTGGGCTTCTCATTGCGGTGGCTTTTCTTGTTGCAGAGCACGGGCTCTAGGCACGTGGGCTTCAGTAGTTGTGGCACGCGGGCTTAGTTGCTCCACGGTGTGGGGCATCTTCCCAGACCAGGGCTCGAACCTGTGTCCCCTGCATTGGCAGGTGGATTCTTAACCATTGTGCCACCAGGGAAGTCCCATGGTTTATGGTTTTTTGAACATGTTTTCTGTTCCCCGTCTGTGCCTCCCTGTTAGCCCCTGCCAATGATCCCTTTACATTAATAAAGAGGAATTTCAGGAAGTCATGGGCTTTATTTTGACAATTCCCTTGTCGAATTATTATATATATAACATTATGTATTAATGCCATTTTCTCTTCTTTCTTCATTTGTCAGTTCACCGAAAAACTCAGGAAGGTTCAGCAATTGAGATGACTCCAATTGAAGCAGATTTCTCCTGGCAAAAGAAGATGACACAACTTGAGATGGAAATTCAGGAGGCATTTTTGCGCTTTATGGCATCCATTTTAAAAGGATACAGAACATATCTCAGACCAATCACAGAGGCTCCTTCAAATAAAGCCACAGCTGCTGATTCATTGTTTGACCGACAGGGTGAGTGGCATTGAAAATATAAATACTTTTTATTGAAATTAAAAAATTTTCTGTTTCGTAGTGGTACCAAATATAGTGCTACTATATAAGTTCTTAGAAATTCATATTAAATATGATGGTCTTCTGTGTATTTGTAATCTAGCTCTATGAATAGAATTTCTTTTAATTTTTATACCCCATTTTTTTCCTGAGAAATCTGAAACTGGAGGTGTTTAATTATGAAATGTCAAAGATGTTGCTGATATTTATAGTACTCTGTAATCAGTTATCTTAATAGAATAAAGCTGGTGGTTGTTTTTAGGTGTTTTCTCAACTTTGCATGATTCTTGACTTTATACACTCTGGGCTTTACAGTATTCTCTAATAAAGTTTTTGGAATAAAGCCACCAGTTTTAAAAAATTTTTGAAAAATACAGCCTTGTTCCAGGGGAAAACACCATACTCATTCTTTTTAGTATTTGTTATTTTTTGGAATTACAAAGATTTTTGTTGTTACTCAGCAGCTCTTATATATGTAGTGGCAACCTTACAGATACATCAGTATTCATATGATAATTATTTTACATTTGTTTTGGAAGACTTCATGGAAGAAGAGCATGACTTTAAAGAATGGGTAGAATTTATAAATGGAGATGAGCAAGAAAGACTTTCTAAAAAACAATAGGCATTAAAAGTCAAATCTGAATTAGAATTTCCACTTTGCTATTTATGAAGCCTTCCTGGGGTTCTGTTTTGTCATTAAATGTCATTTGTCATTTTGTCATCCTCATTAAAATGAGGATGATACCTAATTCATGCATAATTGTGAAGATTAAATGAGAAAATGTATGTGAAGCAACTAGAAAAAGTACTTTACAATACTCATGATAACAGTATTATTGCTAGTGGTAATAATGAAATGGAAGAAAGCTCAAGAACAAAAGCACAAGGCATGTGTATTAGTTTGCTGGGGCTGCCATAACAAAATGCCATTGATTGGCTGGCTTAAACCAGTGGTCCCCCACTTTTTTGCCACCAGAGACCAGTTTCGTGGAAGACAGTTTTTCCATGGACGGGGTCGGGTGGGCGGGGATGGTTCAGGCAGTAATGCCAGCGATGGGGATCGATGGGCAGCGGCAGATGAAGCTTCGGTCACTCGCTCGCCACTCACCTCCTGCTGTGCGGTCCCGTTCCTAACAGGCCATGGACCGATACTGGTCCGTGTCCCGGGGATTGGGGACCCCTGGCTTAAACAACGGAAATTTTTTTTTTTTTTTCAGGATTCTAGAGGCTAGAAATCTGAGATCAGTGTGTAGCCAGGATTGGATTCTTCTGAGGCCTCTCTCCTTGACTCGTAGATGGCTGTCTTCTCCCAGTATCTTCACATAGACTTCCTTCTGTGTGAATCTGTATCTAAATGTTCTTGTCTCGTAAGGACACCAATCATATTAGATTAGAGCCCACCCTAATTTAATTACTTAAGTTTGACTTAATTACTTCTTTAAAGGCCATATCTGCAAATACAGTCACACTTTGAAATCCGGGAGTTAGGACTTCAACATAAGAATTTTGGGGTGACACAGTTCAGCCCATAATGGCATGTTCGGGAAAAAAGTTTTAATGGTACAATTTGACCAAGTGAGGAGCTTTAGAGGTGTTGTGGAAGATAAAGCAGAAAATAAGATTAGAGCTCGGATTATGGGTAGTCTTAAATGCCAGACTAAGAATATGGAGTTTTTCTAATGGGCAGTAGTGGGTCACTAATTCATTCTCTGTCATTCTAAGTAGAAGAGAGGCATTACTAATGGAATTTAGAAAGATATTTAACTAGTGTCTGAGGCCTAAGGTTTTTGTTAACAGGGTAGCATTTGGTCTAACAAGGGATATATACGTTTGACAATAAAATAACACATTTTACTGAGTGTGTTGTAAAGGAAAGTATTGGTTACAGTAAGAGAGCTAGGTCAGGGGAAAGGTTCCCTGAAGAAGTAACAGTTAAGGTTGGGCCTGAAAAAAGAATAGGATTTAGCTGTGGGTTTTGGGTTAACTTTTTTTTAGGGATACTTTAACAAACATGTATAAAAGTAGGGAGAATAATGTAGCTACCTTCCAACTTCAGCAGTAGTAGCAATCTACATTCTGTTGTTTTAGTTTCATCTATGTTTATTTTACTCTTCCTTTGTCCTTTTCTCCTCCCCTCTTCCACCCCTCCCTTTCTTTCTAAATTCCAAGTAGGACATCATTTCACCCATAAACTGTGTTTAGAATTTCCTGAAGTTATATGTGTTTTTATCCGATTGTATCCCCATGGTGTTATTTAACATTTTTTTCATCTATATTTCCTGTAAACTTGTGGTTGGATTAAGAGCCACATTGTTCAAAAGAAATATAATGGGAGCCACATATATAATTTAAGATTTTCTAGTAGACACAGTTTTTTAAAAAGCAGTAGGGGAAGTTAATTTTAATAATATGTTTTCTCTAACTTAATACATCCAAAATGTATCACTTCAACATGTAATCAAATTGTAAAAATTTTAATGAAATATCTTACATTCTTTTTCCATACTAAGGCTTTGCAATTGGTATGTGTTTTATACTTACAGCACATCTCAGTTTGGACCAGCCACATTTTTTTTTTTTTTTTCTGAACCTTCACCTCTGGGTATAAATCACTAATAATGTCATGGACTCAGAAGTCAGACTGTCTGTTCAAATTCCAGCTCCACAACTTAATAGTGATGTGGCTTTGGGTATGTGGTTCATTAAAGACCAGCCACATTTTAATTGCTGAATTGCCATATGTGTGTAGTGGTTACTGAATTAAGCAGTACTGATCTAGAGCTTGATTATATTCAGGTTCCGTTTTCTTGGCAAGTGGTGCTAAAACACGTGATGCTCACTACTTAATTGCAAGTCTGGCTATGTCCCATTTTTAGTGCTCCTAAGATTGATCCAAGGGTTCAAGTTTTATCAGTCTCATTCATTCATTATATTGATAGTTTCCCCACCAGCCTTTCCTTTAATTGTATTAGCAGCTTTTGCTGATCATTGCCTAGATCCATTAGAAGAAGAAAAAAAGACTTTTTCTTACCACTAGTCAAGAATAATTTATTTCTATTTTATTGAAGTCTTTCTCAGCTAATTAATACCTCAAGGGGATGTAGTAAGGACCACAGCATGTGGAATGTCCTAAAGAATCATAGAAAGAAAGGCTGGAGGGGAAAGTGGCTCAAAAACCATGCTTGAAATGATGGGTATGAGCCAGATCATGTTGGATCTTTTAGGACTAATGAAGGGTTTCCGTCTTTATTCCAAGAGTAATTGCAAGTCAGTGAGGGATATTTAAGTAGGTAATAGGGTCAGATTTGCATTTTTAAAAGATCATGTTTAATGTTAAAAAAAATCTCTTTGGCTTCTCTGCAGATTGAATTGGGGGTATCTAAAGTATGGATCTACTTATTAGTTGGTTAGTGCATTGGTTCAAGTGATCAGTGGAAGTGAACTGGATTAGTTGGTAGTATGAATAGAAGAGTGATTTTTAGGAGGTAGATTGAATAGAACTTGGCAATTGAATATGGGATGTTAGAGGGAGATGTCAAGAACAACTTTGAGATTCTTGTCTTTAACCACCAAGTGGATGGTTGTGCCCTTTATTGAGAAGGGAAACAGCAGAAAAGGGAAGGATCTAATTATTTGTTAAGGAAAGGTTTTTTATTTTATTTATTTGTTGAAGTATAATTGATGTGCAATATTTACATGTTACAGGTGTGCAACATAGTGATTCACAATTTTTAAAGGTTATACTCCATTTATAGATATTATAAAATATTGGCTATGTTCCCCGTGTTGTATGTCCTCGTAGCTTACTTATTTTATGCATAATAGTTTGTACCTCTTAATCCTCTAACCCATCTAACCCTTCCCCCCTTCCGTCTCCCCACTTGTAACCACTAGTTTGTTTTCTATATCTGTGAGTCTGTTTCTTTTTTCTTATATTTACTAATTTGGTTCACCTTCTAGATTCCATGTATAAGTGATAACATAGAGTATTTTTCTGTGTCTGACTTATTTCACTAAGCACTATACTCATCCATGTTGTTGCAAATGGCAGAATTTCATTCTTCTTTATGGATTAATAATATTCCATTGTGTATATATATATAGCACAACTTCTTTATCCATTCATCTGTCGACCAGTTAGGTCTTGGCTGTTGTAAATAGTGCTGCTATGAACATTGGGGTGCATATATCTTTTTGAATTAGTGTTCTTGTTTTTTCCATATACATACCCTGGAGTGGAATTGCTGGATCATGTGGTTTCTCATAGTTTTTTGAGAATCCTCCATACTGTTTTCCACAGTGGCAGCAACAATTTACATTTCCACCAACAGTGCAGGAGGTTTCCCTTTTCTCCACATCCTCGCCAACATTTGTTATTTGTGTCCTTTTCGATGATAGCCGTTTTGACAGGTGTGAAGTTATGTCTCATGGTGGTTTTGATTTGTATTTCTCTGATGATTAATGATGTTGAACATCTTTTCATGTGCCTGTTGGCCCTCTGAATGTCCTCTTTGGAAAATTGTCTAAGGAAAGGTTTTTTAAAATGAGAGAGCCTTGAATATACTGATTACTAGCTAATAGAGAGGGAGTATTGTCCAGAGAACACTGAAAGGCCTGGAATCCCAGGCTTATGTGGTGGGCTTGGCCTTAGATAGGAGGAGGGTCACACTCATTGTAAAACAAAGTAAGGAATAAATGATACCTGCAGGAAGAGTCGTAGATTTTATAGTGAGATAATGAAGGTAGTTCTCATTTAATGATTTTCATTTTCTCTGCAATATAAAGTATTATTATTCAGGGATGAGGGAGAGAACATGGAGGGAGAGTATTTAAACATTGGAAATAACTGTGAAAACACGGGTAAAGGGAAATTCAGACTCCAGAAATGTAGTGGGGTTGCTGGTCAGGGATGAAGGTATAAGCGGTTCTGATCCACCTGGTTATGTAACGGCGCCTCCTCCCCACCGCAGCTTGTGCTCAGCCACACTGGCGCAGATCCAGAGAAAGCAGGCAATACATTGCTCCAGGGCTAGGTCATACTAGATGAGTTTGACAAAAGGGCATAAAAGTTAAGAGTGTTGACAAGAAAGTAATTGAAATGATGTACACAAACGTGTAATCAATATTAGCGAGAGAGAGACGTGAAGATAGGAGGGTGTACAGAGAACAGTCTTCTTCCTTACCCCATCCCCCTCACAAAAGGCTTGGTAGGAAGAACTTAAGCATACCAGCTAGACAGGGGTAATGGTCAGGGAGTAATATGTAAATTAGAGATTTGGGAGGCAGAGCTGTTTACAGTACTACCAAGAAAAGTCCAGGGAGTGTGTAACTGTGTAGAAGTTGGTGATTGAGGTGGAATAGACCACAGGTCATTGAAAGTTAAGGAGTTAAAAACTCATTAAAATGTTGGATGGTTGGTCTTTATGGGTGTTGAAGAATGATGATGGTGGGAGTTGGAGAGGAGAAGACTTTGAATTAGGTGCCCTGCTCTTCAGTGAATGAAGGAGAGGGTGTCCCTGAAGTCACTAGGTGCCTACAGTTAGTAGGGGAATGGGTAGAATAATAGCCAGATGAGCAGAGATTTTTACAAGATGATACAGAAATAATTTTGTGGTGGCATTGCAGAGGAAGGACTTGACCCTTCCTGCTTGTGAGTATGCAGAGTATCAGAAGTTTCTACTTGAGAGCTATAGGGCTAGAGGCTCCTTATAGGAGATGCAGATTTCAGTGAAAAGGTTAATGGTATAAGTTAAGGATTTTTGTGGTTGAATCAGGCAGAAGGGACTATGGTCCCTTAACATATATATTACAGAAGATATATATTTCCTGTAATATATATATTTCTTTCTCTTTCTCTTTGTATATATATATATATATATATATACAAAGAGAAAATAATATAGATATATACAAGTTTAAAATAATTAATATAACATCTAGTTCCACTTTAAAATCTGAATTTAATTCTAATTTTATTTTCTTCAGGATTTTTAAAAAGTCGAGATCGTGCCTATACAAAATTCTACACCCTTTTAACCAAAACACAGATTTTTATTCGTTTCATTGAAGAATGTAGTTTTGTAAGTGATAAAGATACTGGATTGGCTTTTTTTGATGACTGCATAGAAAAGGTAAAAGTTTGTCCTATATGTCAGTATTAAGGAAAAACTTTAACAGTTTGTTTACCTTTATAATCATCATTGTTATTATTAGCCCAAATGACCTGAGGAAGGCATTATAGGTGGGGGTGTGTGTGTGTGTGTGTATACACATGTGAGTGTCCGATTCTGGGCTTAATGTAAGAATTATTTTCCTTTGTGGCATCTAGTACTGCCATACAGAGCTAATTTTTCTCTTTGAATCTCACTTTGGTTTTGTATTAAGTACTAATAAGAACATTTCATTGACGCTCCTAAATATTTTTTTTTACATGAATAAGATAAGATTTAGTAGTTCATTAAAAAAGTTTAGTTTTAGGAATTCCCTGGCAGTCCAGTGGTTAAGACTCCACGCTTTCACTGCTGAGGGCCTGGGTTCGATCACTGTTCAGGGAACTAAGATTCCACAAGCCGTGCAGTGCAGCCAAAAAAAAAATAAAAAACGAAAAACGAACAAAACAAAAAAAAAGTTTAGCTCTATGGGTAATGGAAGTCCTGTGTTAAGTCGTGTGTTCTTTTGTTTTAATGTTTTTCCAAATACTTTTGCTAATATATTTCTTTTGTCCTAATGGAAGCTATTTGGAAATACGTTAAATTTTAAAGCTTTACTCACCCATCGTAAGGAAGTTTAAGTTGATTTTTTTTTTTTTTTTTTTTTTGCGGTATGCAGGCCTCTCACTGTTGTGGCCTCTCCCCTTGCGGAGCACAGGCTC
>NC_041222.1:61467832-61539169 GCF_002837175.3 Physeter macrocephalus
TAACTCACATATTTTTTTCTCATTTTTTAATAGAGCTCTTATTTTTGCTAAGTGGGTCTTGGGGCTGATTGTTTATGCAAACTCTATATTATATAAAGTTGGAGATTTTATCCAAAAAAGGTAGAATATTATGATGTAATTTTTATAGGCTCCTAATGATTTGTGTATCTTAGAAGACTTGAGTAATTTTCTCCCATTATATCCATGTGATCTAAAACTCCAGGGATATGATTAAAACTTTTCAACATTTTTGTTTACTTAAATATTGATAGTCCAATATCATTCAGTTAGAGAGAAGCTTAGATAATATCAATCAGTAATGCAGGGGTTTAGTAATAATGAAATTTTTGATTTGAGAAGCCAGGTTCTCCTTGTGATTGCCCATCTTTTGCTGCTTTTTTAAAAAAAATTAATTAATTTTTTATACAGCCGGTTCTTATTAGTTATCTGTTTTACACATATTAGTGTATATATGTCAATCCCAATCTCCCGATTCATCCCACCCGCTCCCCATCTTTTGCTTCTAAAGAGGGATTTATGAAGAAACCAGTCAAAATAAATTGTTTCTCTCTTAATAGCCATAAGAGAAATATTGTACTTTAGCCTAGTAGTATGGAGGCCACCAAATATATTGTAAAGTGTTTCATATCTGCCTAGTATTAAAAAAGGATAGTTTTTAAAATAATAATTTAAGATAATCTCTATTAAGTTCAGAGTAGACATTTTCACTAAGAATTCTTTTCTTTTTTTCTAGTTGTTTCCTGATAAAGGCACAGAGAAAACAGATAAGGTATTTTTTCTTAAATTTAAGTTTTAACGTTTCAGAATCAGGTCTTGCTTATATGTAAATTAATTGGAGAAAATAATTATTTTTAGGTTGATTTTGATTCAGCAGAAGACACCAAATTGATAGAGCTAGATGACTCACAGAAAAGTGAGCATACTGTGTTCATAATGCCACCTGAGCCACCACCTGATGATGGAAAGGATCTGTCACCAAAGTACAGGTAGCAGGAATTTTTTTAAAGAGTTGTTTGGGCACAGCTTTAATAATTTGATCTTTTGTGATTATTAGTAGATATGTTGTATCGTAATCATTTGTGAAGGTCATTTTCAAAATGTGTTTAGTGAACTAATGGAGATGAACATTTTACGGAGATATCACCAGGTATTGTAATTTAAGAATTGGACAGCCCCGTTGGAAGGGAAACCAGGTGTTTATCACTGTTAACCTAAATATTTACCATATTTTAATCTTTAAAAATTTCATTTCTGAAGAAGAAAAAATTTACTTTTGTGAGGTTCCCCCTCCCTTTGGGGGGTTTTGTTGTCAGTATAAGGACTGTGAAATTCTTATGCAGTAGTAATATATCAGAGAAAACTTAAAAGTAGAGGGCCAGGAATCATTCTTTATTAAACTTATAGGATTTGGATGGGAGTCTTTTAAGAAATTAAAATGTTTGATTGTTTATTATTATGATCATTTGAATACCATTTAATAGGTTTAGAGAATCAAACAAAAAAACTAGCACATCGTTTTAGCACCAATTCTTAATGTCTGTTAACAATTATATGTATATCTTTTTTGTCTTTTTGTACATAAATTTGCATTTACTATACTTAAAACGAATATTAGTTCATCTTGCACATATTCTTTGTGACGTGTGTTTGCCTGTAATGGTCTGAACATTTTTCCATGCCAATATATACTTTTGTGCCATTCATTTAAAATAACCACATTGCATGCATTCATTGTGATTTGTTAAACTAGTCTCCTGTGGATTTATTTATAGTTCTTTGCTATCTATACCTTTGTGTGTATACACAGTTATTTTCTTTGGCTGTATTCATAAAAGAATTTATGGGGCAAAGGGAATATAAAATAAGTGTTTTCCAAAAATATAGAATTAATATATAATCTCACCAGGACTCCATAAGAATGAAAAATGTATACCTGAGATTGAGTGGTTTAATTAAGTACTATTTTGATTGCATGTTAATTATAGAACGCTTTTTTACTTTGGCTTTGATCACTATACATTGGAATGCAGGTATTGACCAATAAGTAAATCAAATAGGAAAGGCAATATATTTCAGAAGAAGATTGGCCAAAGGAAATAACTAGGCAATTTCTGAGAAGAAATCCCAATAGTTGATAATATGAAAGTATGTTAAGCTTTTCTAGTATTTAAAGAAATGCAAACCAAATGATGAGTAGAAGCATTTTTAATCTATCAGCTTGAGGATAGGCTATTCTTCTAGTTAGAGTGTATGTAAGTATAACCTCTCTGGAAGTCATTTGATAGTGATTATAATAATTTTTATTTTCTTGATAAATATTTACCATAGAAAACTCTGTTATTGGGCATTATTCTAAGAAATTAAGTAAAAGTATTCACAAAGATAAATGTACAAAGATACTTAATTGCAAAAATTGAGAAATAACCTAAAAATGTCCAACAGTAAAGAATTGGTTAAATTATGGCACATCCCTAATATAAAAATATTCGGGATTTTTTCCTTTTAAATGTGAATGCAAGGTAGTTTTATAAAGAAAAACAAAATTACAAAGTATACTAAATGTTATATGTTAATATAAATTATCATTGAACACATGGGTCCTGTTGAAAGGGTTACTAATTCTTCTGTCAAGATATCAGGGTTTTCTGTGTTCTAGGGATTGATTGAAAATAATAGGATGCAGAGGAGCCAAAGTTTCCATGTAGATAGTCTATGTATCTTATAATTGCATCATCTTATATTTTTGAAAAAAAAATTTCTATGCAAGGATTTTGGAAAATAATATTGGGTACATTTGAGGTTTAGAAATATTCACCTAAATTCTGGCATAATATTAAGAGTTAATGTACTTTAAATCAGCAGTTCTATTTTTGCTTTTTATTTTAGTTACAAATACTTTCCAAGACTGGACCTTAAGCTTTTTGACAGACCACAGGAGTTGAAACTTTGCTTTAGTAGACACCCTACTGGGAGTAGCATTACAAACAGTCCAGCTCTCATGGCTAAGAGAACTAAACAGGTCAGATATTCTTTATCTAATTTAAAATGTAAACTATGTATATGTGATATGCAGCTCATAGTTTAGACTTGTCACCCACAGCAATCATTTGAAGACCCGCTATGGTTGTTAATGAATTAAAATAGATTTCTTGCAACCCTACTTATAATATTGAGGCTGAACTTTTTGAATGCTTATGTTTATGTTCTAAGAGAACCTTGGGAACTAAATACACTTAAAAAAAACTTTATTGAAACATAATTCATATACCATACAATTCACTTGTTTAAGTATACTCGCTGGCTTTTAGTATCTTCACAGGGTTGTGCAGCCACCATCACAATCAATTATAGAACATTTTCATCACCCTAAAAAGAAAGCCCGTACCCCTAAGCTGTTAACCCCCCAGTTCCTCCATCTTCCACAGCCCCAGGCAATCACTAATCTATTTTCTGTGTCTATAGTTTTGCCTGTTCTGGGCATTTCATAAAAATGGAATTGTACATTATGTGGCATTTTGTGACTGGCTTCTTTCACTTAGCATAATGTTTTTAAGGTTCATCTGTGTTGTAGAATGTATCAGTATTTCATGTATTTTTATTGCTGAATAATATTCCATGTGTGGAATATTTTATTTATCCATTCATGTACATGTGGGTGGTTCCTACTTTTTGGCTGTTATGCATAGTACTGCTGTAGACATTTGTGTACAAGTGTTTGTGTGGTTATATGTTTTCATTTCTTTGGGTTATATGCCTAGAGTAGAATTGCTGTGTCATATAGTAACTCTGTGTTTAACCTTCTGAGAACTTGTCAGACTGTTTTCCAAAGTGGGTACACCATTTAAAATTCCCACCAGCAGTCGGAATTTTACCACATCCTTGTTAATTCTTGTTATCTTCTGTCTTTTTGATTATAGCCATCCTAACGTATATGAAGTGGTATCTCATTGTGATTTTGATTTTTCCTCATGGTTAATGTAAATATATTTTCTACTGAATATTACATTCTAAGGGGAGTTAACTTAGGACAACCTAGACATCTTGTTTTAATACTATATCTGATTTAGGTATAAAGAGTTAAACTATGGTTAGGTGTGAGTTAAAATTGAACATCCTTTATACATATACTGATATTTTGGGGGTCTACAAAACATGGAAAATTTCAGAATGAAATTCTTAGTTCAGGTTTTACCAATTCATGTACAGTCCCTCAAATCCTAGGGGTAACCTGAGGTGATCCTTAATCCCATATAGTACACAATGCTCTCAGTGTTGTCTGAGGGGAATTTTTTTTTTTTAACCATTATCAGCTTAATAAAGGCAAGTTTTTTTAGTGTGACAATTTTGCTACTACATCTTTAAATCTCATTTTCACCAGAATTTTTTTTCCAGGCAAGTCTCTTGGAAATAGAGCTCCTAACAGTATGTTTATTTAGGACACATCCAGCAGAGGGATCTTTAGTGCAAGGCAGACAGCGGCAGTCTGACATGTGTGGAGGGCTCTTTAGTTTCTGGGAATATGTAGAGTTTGATAACGCTCAGCAGGTGACTTTGATACCTTTTTCTCTCTTCCACCTAAATTAGAATGAAAATCAGAACTAGAAAACATGCCATAAAACTATTAGGTAGGAAGGTCTGTGATCTTTCTCAGACTATGTTGCCTACAAAGGAATAGGTCTTTTTAACAAATCAGTCAGTGAAGGAATTAACACAGAAGGTAGAGTGGAAATCTTGGTGGGGAATAGCCTAGGGCATCTTAAACTTTTTATCAGGGGGAAGAGTGAGAAGACTCTGACTTTTCAAGAATGATTCTATAGAAATATAAGCTATAAATGAAATCCCTTTCATTCGTCAAACATATGAGTGCCTTCTGTGTGAGGGGCACTTAGTTACCCATTGTATTATAATAATATGAATGATCTCTGCTTTCAAGGAATTTCTAGTCTATTAAGAGACACCTGCTTGCCAAATAGTTAAGATACAGTAAAAGTGCTTCTATAGAAAGAACCATGGGGCACTAAGTAGGAAGCCATTCACAAAAGCAAAACTATGAAATGCTTGATTTTAGAGTCAAATTTCACATTAAATTCCTCTCTTCCTTTTACTTCTCACTTTTCCTGTCATACTAATGAATTTTAGTGAATGTCATGATGTTTTATTTATTCTCTTTCTAGGAGATAAAAACAGCTCATAAGTTGGCGAAGAGATGTTATACAAATCCACCACAATGGGCCAAGTGTCTCTTCAGTCACTGTTACAGTTTATGGTTTATTTGTCTCCCAGCCTATGTTAGAGTTTCTCATCCTAAGGTCAGAGCACTTCAGCAGGCATATGATGTACTTATTAAGATGAGGAAAACAGATGTGGATCCTCTAGATGAGGCAAGTATAACAAATTGAGTTACTGTTACTAAGATAAATTTTATTTGTATTTTTAAGAAAATTTAGGTCTCAGTTGCTTTCCAGTATCCTTGAATATTTTCATTAAGTAGGAAAGGTAAAAATTGTTATCCTGTTTCATAGAGCTAATACTTATTATTTTAAAATACATTTATTTAAAAATTATTGCTTTAAAATGCAGCAGAGACTGACTTCCTTAGACCAGATTGTTTGCCCTTGATAAATAGAAAAAAATATTGACTTAATTTTATTCTCGAGATAACTTTATTAGGAAGCCAATAGACCTTTCGTAAGTGGCTCTCCACTTAGGACCTGTGTCCTAGGTGAGTTACATAACCTATCTGTGTTTCAGATTATGTATCTGAAAATGGAGCTCTGAGTTTCTCAACCTTGGCACCGTTGACAGCATTTTGGCCCACGTCATTTTTTATTGTGGGGTCCTGTCCTGTACATGGTAGGATGTTTAGCAGCATCCCTGGCCTCTGTGCACTAGATGACAGTAGCTCCGTGCAATCAAAAATGTCTGCAGACATTGCCAGATGTCACCTGGGGGATAAAATTGCCCCACTGAGGTATATAATGATATTTAGTTCCTATTCTCAAATGGTTAATTTGACAGTTAAATCAGTTAATGTACATAGTGTGCCTAGACGAGTACCAGGCTGATAGTAAGCGCTCAGTGAACAGTGTGCTACATCTCTGAAGCCTCAGAACCATCCTCAGAGATAGGTAGTGGTATTATCCAACTAACGGTTGAAGAAACTGAGTAACTTATTTAGCTCTTCTCTTTGCTGTTTTTCCCTTTAAAAGTTACTTTTGGTGTTAAAATAACTAAAATGATTATTTAGAACCGGATTAGAATTTAAAATGCAGTTGGAATAAAAATTCAGAGTAATGGGTGTTTGGGGAGAAGGAGAGAGCACGAGGTTAGAAGAGAAATGCGGTTGAGGAGGGGCACATTATAGGCTTCAGCAATAACTGTAATTTTCTCCTCTTATAAAATAAAAAACTGAAACTGATAAAGCATGTACATTATTAAGATTTGATAATGCTTGTGAGCACACTAAAACTCATTTTTCTCTAAGTATTATCTGTATGTTTTAAAAAACTTTTCAAATGAAAAGATAAAGTTATAAAACAAGTAAAATATCCATTCTCACATTTGATTACATTTTCTCTCATCTGATGTTTATAAAACTATTTGGAAATTAAAAGTGCTTGATCAGAATTAGTGTTTTGTACCTCATACATTTTAATGTTTTAAAAAACTTATTCTGATAGAGGTATATCTAAGATATATCTAAGATAATATATCTAAGATATATTTTAAGATGTGCTTTAACTTTGTGCAAGCACAGAATATTTTTAAAGTGCTTTAAACTATGCTCTATGAGAGAGCTAGTATTAATTTTGTTACTGCACTCAAAACTCAAAGCACAATACTTGATTAAGTTTCTTTGATAAGTTCATAAGACAGATTGCCTGAAAAGTCCTCTGCCTGAAAAGTAATCTCCTTTATAGATATTAAGGTTCTAAGGTAGTCTTTGTTACAAGTAATTACATTTTCCTATTTTCTAACATGTAGCAATTATGACTAGTAAGCTAAAAAAGTTGCTTAGACTATTTTCCCAATAAACACTCTGATAGGAGGCTTAAAAATTTGGAGGTTAATTTGTTGTATTCCTACTTCTAACAAGTTATACTGACAGATTTGTAGTCACCTGAAGTAATTACATCTCTACAATTGGAAGAAAGAAATGTTTCTTTATTTTAAAACTTAAGGATGTATATTTGCTTGGCATATTTGATACATGTTATTTGTTTATTGATTACACATAGAATAGCACATTAAAATTTTCACAGTATTTTTATGTACATTATTTCCTTTGGTATTCCCAGCAACTCTATGAGGCAATTATATATTAGCTACATTTTACAAAGAAAGAAATTTGAAACTTAGATGAAATGACACACACATAAGGCCACCTAGCAAGTAAGTGGTTTTGATTTTTAGGTTCATACTCCATTAGAACCCACTGTCTCATTCATATGCTTAGTGTTTTGACAGCTTTGTGTTCTACATGTTATGTTGCAGAAGTTGTAATAACATAGATTTTTAAATAAAACTAGTAAAGACCCAGAAATAGCATATGCCATGTAGGCTAAATTAAAGTTAAAATGCATAATGTGTTTTGCTTTTAATACTATTTATTAAATTTTTAATGGAAATGAAATGTTTGTGTCAAGCTTATTCTTACCTCGTCTCATCAGTCTATTCATATAGATATTGTTGTACATTGCTGAGTAACAAACCGCCCCAGAACTTAGTGGCTTAAAATAACCATTTTATTAAATCTTATTATTTTATTTGCTGAAAATCCAGGAAGAATTTGAGGTGATTTTTCTGCTCCACATTGTTTTACTTAGAATCACTTGGTTGTAATCAGTTGCTAGCTGGTCTGGTCTGGAAGGTCCAAGACAGCTTAACTCACATGCCAGCCAGGTACCTTGGCAAGGTTATCTGGAAGGCTGGGCTCAGGTGGACCCCTCTTCCTCCATGTAGTCTCAGACCTCTCCATGTGGTACTTGGGCTTTTCCCATGATAGCTTAGCACTCCAAGAGCATTTGTTTCAAGACAGAGGAAGTGGAAAGTGACCTTTGTTAAGGCTTAAGCCAGGAAACTGGTACAGTCGTCACTTCAGGCAAATTCTATTGGTTATGTAATCTCAGAGGCTTTCCCCCTCAATTCAAGGGGAAGGGACATAGACCTCTCACGGGAGGAGTAGCAAAGAGTTTGTGGCCATCTTTTATCTAACATAGATATCCAAAAGGTATCATGTTGTAGGCAACAAAATACTGCAATTAAAAAATTATATCCCTGGCATTATTACTGTTTCTTTAGTTTGATGCCTGGCTCTTATACTGGTAAGCCTGGAAGTTTGGAGGAATAGTTTGTAGACTTGAGAATAAATTAATTGTCGAGAATAGTTTTGGAAAATTTTAGATTAATCCCAATTTGACATAGAAAGTGATTTACTCTTCATGGCTCATAGAATCTTAGAGTTGAATAGGACTTCAAGATGTTTTAGTAAAACTTCAACCTAAACCTGAGATGTTGAAAGTCTGTAATATATGGGACCTTGCCTATGCTTGAGTTGGCTTTGTTAGAAAGTTTGTGTTTTATGCTGAGTTCAGTTCCACCTCCCTGCAGCTTTTTTGGGACTGCAGAAGCTGTTTACTGCTTCTTTCAAGTGACAACCCTTCAGATATTTGAAGAACTCTTGTGCCACATTCTTCCTAATCACGTCATATATCTTACCTAGTTCTCCCATTTGTTCCTAATTTATGTAGTTTCCTAACACTTCTTTAACCTAGTCATTTATGAAGTTGCTCTAACAGTTTCTGAACTCTTCTGCTCCTAAATTAAACTCTCCATTTCTAGCTTTATAGTACTCATCTTTATGATCCTCTGCCTCTTCATATCTCTTTCCCTACTTCATCTCTTGAATAAAATATCCTTTCTCAAATCTTTTTACTTTCCCCACTAGTAGAGAGTGCAACTTGGCTTTATGGTACTCACAGTTGTTGAACAGTTCTGTTATAAACAGAGGACATTTTACAAGTCCCAAGAAGAGTATCTTTTTTATGTATATTTTCTTATTCTCAGATTAAGCTATAGTAGTCTTTGGCTGCCGTGTTCACTACTCTTGTAAACTGGCTCACCTCTTTGCCAGGGATCCATGAGATTCCTGTTTCATTCTTCATGGTTTCCACTGTTGTCTTCCAAATGTGATATTCTAACTTTTAGGAGTTCCCCACTGAGTCGTCCTCTTCTGATCAAATCTAGCCCTCTTCAGTAAACACATATTCTCAGAAAAGCCTTTGCTAATAATATTACAGTGTTTTTAACTTTCTTCTCATACTTTTTTTAAGACACGGGTTCATAGAATCCTTTTTGTTATGTAGGCATTCTGGAGATGCTGCTTTTAATTCCTTTGACATAAAATATAGAACATGATTTGGGAGAGAGCTATTTTAATCATGCTTGATTTTAAAAATGAATTCCTTCTCATATTATGGAAAATAATAGTTGTTTTCTTCGTGTAAACTTAGTTACTGAAACAAACGGCACACGTGCCCATAGGTCTTATGTGGAAAAGTTAATAATGCTGGTACTTCCATTAATGACTAGTTTTAAAAAATAGTTTACTGAGACTCTCGAACCAGAACAAAGGAGAAAATAGTAATAACTATTGCTTAATAACTTTGAAAAGAAGAATTGAGTAAAGTCGTTTAAAAATCTCTACAAGTCACAGACTAATATGCTAACTATTAATGCTTTGATGTTATTTTTTGTTAGGTGTGCTATCGAGTAGTAATGCAGCTTTGTGGACTTTGGGGTCATCCTGTCTTAGCAGTGAGAGTTTTATTTGAAATGAAAACTGCTAAAATAAAGCCAAATGCTATTACTTACGGCTATTATAATAAGGTAAGTAGGATTGACATTAGGCAATATATGCTGCTTATTAAGATTGATAAATTTTTTATGCCTTTTATTTAAGAAACTTCTTTTAGACGTATGGGGGTAGAATTCTTTTTGTATATATTATATGTGTATGTATTTTTTAAAAATTCAAATATTCCTAATAAAGATTATTTTAACCTTTATTTTACCTTTAGGTAGTTTTGGAGAGCCCGTGGCCTAGCAGTACCCGCAGTGGTATCTTCTTATGGATGAAGGTACGGAATGTGGTACGTGGCTTGGCACAATTTAGGCAGCCACTTAAAAATACCGTGCAAAAGTCACAGGTCTCCTCAATATCAGGTAATAAATGTGGTGGGAAAGATACTTTCTTGCTGAACCATAAGCTTTATAGACATATGAATTTTTACTTATATGAGGCAGAAAACGTAAATGAAATTCTAGTTGATATTTTCATATACTACTAAAGATAGAGGTTGCCTTAGTCCAAAATTATTTTCTTCTCTCACAAATTTAGAAAGTATTCTGCAACTTTAAATGAACCGTGAGTCACTCATGTTTAGTTTCAGAGATTACCAGTGCATGAGTTATTGAACTGCTGTTGTCCTTATCTTTAGCTCCTCAAAATGCCACAGGTGGAAGTGATGGGGACACGGTGAGCCACGGTAGTGTGGATAGTTCTAACGATGCTAACAGTGGGGAGCACACAGTCTTCGTCAGAGATTTAATCAGGCTTGATTCCACTGATAATCACTCTAGCACAGGTACTAAAATCTGGATTTTACTAACCCTTCATTTACTCTCATGTTAAGTCTTCCATTTTTTTAAAAAACTTTTACCTTCCTCTCTCAAGTTTGTGCAATATGAATACCTAAAAAATACCATACATAAATAAGGGGAGAAAGTACACCTCTGATTGCAGATCACTTCTCTTATTTCCTATAGTATAAAATAAACTTGGGAGTGCTGTGCAAAAGGCTGTTACATGGTACTTCTTTGGTGTTCGTTCATCATTAATTTGTGAAAGTATATGATATAATTGTTAGGAATTGTGAGCTGAGGAACTTGACTGTTAGTGACACAATTGCAAATCTTTTTTTCATTAAGTGGGTAATATTTATTAAAGATTTGAGATTATGAATATTAAAGAGGGAAGAAAATAAGTCACACACCACGAGAAAAACATATTCTTTGCATAGTCATTACTTTAAATGACTCTTTTTAAAATCTGAGAAACTACTGAAGCTACTTTTACATACAAAGCTATGGGCATAATCTCTGTCCTCTGAAGTTAGAAATAAGCTTAATTAAAGTAGCACGTTGAGCAGATATATGTGTGTTGCACATCCTTCTTCTCGTGTTTTTCTGTTTTGTTGTTATTGTTAATATCTCAAGCTTTTCTTTAAAAAGAATTCTGAGTCTAATTCCTGTGCTTCATCTGATGAACTTGTCTCGATGACTGAAGTTTCCTTTTCTCTGCTCTTTGTTGCTCTGCTTTTTGCTCTGTGCTGTTTCTTGGTGCTGCATTTGTCCTTGGCTGTCATGGTGTGGGGTGCAGAGAGACTTGTGTGACGTGAAGCTATGGATACACGTGTGCATTAATTCTACCCTTGAATATTAACCACTTCAGGTAATTTCCCATTTATTAGGTTAAATTTTGCTGACATGCAAGGGTGGGGGAGAGGCCTTTTGTTATATTTTAAGTACTGTTGCAAGTGGAAAGCAATTTTCGTTTTCTTGGCTTTTTCTCCTTCAGATACGTGTAATCATATACACACTACTGAAAATACCCAGCTAACACTTTATGATCAATTTGCAAAGCATATTTATCTTAATTGAAAATATGCTATGCCTTGCTACAATTCTTATTTTGAGGGTGGTTTGTAGCATCACTGAGTCAAATAGTTTTATGAGCGTTAAAGATTTCAGTATTCCAGCTGTTAAGGTGGTTTTTGCTTGCTAAAACTGATCTGCTGATTCTTGTGCTAAAAACTATCCCCATAATTACAGAAGCATGTATAAATTGGTGAAAGTCAACATAAAGCTGTAAGTTGCAATCCTGTTTGTAAATTAAATTTCTTTCAACATGTAGGAATTTTCATGAGACTTTCATTTGAAAACCACCTTATTTTATTTCCTCCTGTATTTTTTTCTTAGTGCTTATAGAATAAATGGATTTCATTTATGGAAAATCAAGAAAATAATTTGTGGTATGAAACCATTTCCCTAATAATAATAATAATAATAATAGATAAACACTCTCCTTATCCCTCTGTATTTTTAAACATGTCTCCTTTAAAGGAAAAAAAAAGATTTACTAGTAATTCTGGGAAACTGCATAAAGATTCCATATTCCCCAGTTGGGGAAGAAACCTCAGATCCCTTTTTCATATATTTCTTTTAAGCTACATTTCAAATGACTGAAGCTCTGATACTGAATTTACAGTGATTATGTGTCTCTGTAGAGTTTCTGGTGATATCATCTGATATTTTTGGAGACTTCCAGCCCAGATGCTTAAATTACTATTTTCATTAAGGATTATCTCACAGAATCTTTCCACTTAGTACCTGATACTGAGTCACTTAGCTTGTTGAGGGCATATCTGGGTTTAATCAGTTTACTCAGTTCCCAGTCTAGTGTCCATTTCATGGCACCGTAATGCTTTACCAGACTTTCTGAGGGGGGCCAATAAAAAAAAAATGACTGAAAGAAGTCATTCTAAATAGCAGGATTTTTTTTTTAATTAAAAAAATTATTTTTCATCGAAGTACAGTAGATTTACAGTATTGTGTTAATTTCAGGTGTACAGTGATTCAGTTATATACACACATATATATTCTTTTTCAGATTCTTTTCCCTTATAGGTTATTGCAAAACATTGAGTATGGTTCCCTGTGCTATATAGCAGGTCCTTGTTGGTTATCTAAATAGCGGTTTTTTTTAAAGCTTAATTCTTTTGTTATATGGCAAACCCAAAGTTTGAATGGCAGTTTAAAAAGCGGTAGAAAGTGAAAAAAATAAAAAGTGGTAGACAGTGGAAGGCACTATATTTTTTGTTTTATGTGTTTTTCATTGACATCCTTTATAATGATCCCCTAGTAACTTGCCTTTATTTCAGTTTTAAATGATAGAACATTAAAGCCAAAATAGACTTTTAAAAAACTATTTTGAAATAATTTAAAACTTATTAAATGTTTCAAGAATAGTATGAAGAACTCTTGAATAACTTTTATGTAGATTCTTTTAGTTTGACACATTTGCTTTATCATTTTCTTTCTGTACACATGCACTTTTTTCCCCTAAATTATGTGAGAGCAGATTGCATACATCTTGCCCTTTTACCTCTTAATACTTCAGTGGTATTTGCTCTCACATAACCACAGTATAGTTTCCAAATTCAGGAAAACATTGTTCTACTACTTTAATGTATAGTCTGTATTCCAGTGTTGTCAGCTATAATGTCCTTTGTGGTACTTAAACTCCTCTTTAGTATCCTTTAACCAGGCACGTTCCCCACCTTTTCTTTGTCTTTCGTGACCTTGACCTTTTTGAAGAATAAGTCCAGTTATTTTGTGGAATGCTGCCAAATTTGAGTTTGTCTGATGTTTCCCTGTGATTAGATTAGGTTATGCATCCATGGCTCTTCTACAAAAATTATGTTAAATCCTTCTGAGATTGTCACAACCCAGAGGCACACAATGTCTGTCTGCCCCTCATTGGTAATGTTAATTCTGATCACTTGATGTCAGTGTTCGGTTTCTATTAGTTACCATTATCCCCCTTGCAGATAATAAGCTATTTGTGAAGAGACACTGAGACTATGCAACAATATCTTCTTTTTCATCACACTTTCTCTTTTAAATTTATCATCCATTGATGATTCTTGCCTGAACCAATCTTTACTATGATGGCTATAAGGTGGTGATTTTGCCAAGTCTATCGTCCCCTCACATTTATAAGATAATATTCTTTTGAATGTTCTTTAGAAATGTCCTCTCATGTTTTTGAGCACTTGCTTTCTTGCATAACAAAACGTTCCTGGCTCATTCTTGTACCTTCCCTGACTGAGCTCTGGAATCAGCCTTTTCTTCAAGGATCCCAGGTTCCTTTTCGTGGGCAATAGATTTTAGAAACCAAGGTCTGGGCTCTAGAAATGCTTACTCCCTCCAGGGTGTTGTCGTTCTAGACTTTTTCAGCAGAGGTAGAAAAAATGTGTATGTATTTTAGAAATACTTCTAATTCCAAATCAGCCCCACAGGTTTTTCTTTGCCTTCCTTCAATTTCACTTTTTAAAAATCTCTCTTCTTCCACAGTAAGAATCTTGGATCCCAAAATCATCACATTTACTCATTTGCTCAGTCCTACAGTGCACATAATATAATTTCAGAATTGCTATACCCATTCCCCTGTGAGAAATAAACCTAAGGAGTTTAGGATTTGACTGTTAGCCCCCATGACTAGGGTATATACTCAGAATAATGTGTTAAAAGTTACACATTACATTACTCCCCCATCCTTTCAGTGTGATCATGTTATTCATAAACAATTGGTTTTGTTTGTTTCCATGTGCATTCAGTTTTAGTTACACCCTGGCCCTCAGTTTTGCTGATTTAAGTTTTTGAACATGTAGAAGTTAATACATTTCCAAAAATAAAAACAATATGATAACCATATTTAGAGAAGTTTCCTCTCTCTTTATCCCTCCCATCCTATTTTCCCCCATCCCTTGTAGGTAAGCAGTTTTATTGTTTTCTGGTTTATTATTCCTGCATTTCTTTTTGCAAAAGTAAGCAGATATATGTTTGTTTTATTTCCATTTCTTTCTTACACAAAAGGTAGCATTCTGTAGATGCACTCCAAAAGAAACTTTCAAAACATCTTATCCAAGTCTACTAATTTATAGATAAGGAAATTAAATTAAGATTCACTGCTTCCAAGTGTGTCATGGTTTTTAGTCTTTGATGTTCCTGTTTCTACTGTTCTTTGCTTCTTACCATTGTTGTAAAATGTTTTGTGTGCTTCATGAGCTTTCTTCTCTTCTTTTTTTACAAGTTTAATTGTGTAAGTTGGTGGAATTTCCTTTTGACATTTTATAGCTGGACTATAAATATATGAAAACATTTATATGTCAGCCTACATTCTTTTTAACAGGTGGTCAGTCTGACCAAGGCTATGGGTCTAAGGATGAACTTATAAAGGATGATGCAGAAATTCATGTGCCTGAAGAACAAGTATCAGGAGACTTGATAACCAAAACAAAAGTGCAAACAGAAGGTTAAGTACTGATATTTACTAGCTTTACTTAGAAAAATACCTATATTAATTAAAAGTCTTATTTGATAATTTTGGTGATAATTTCCAGAAATGTAAAGTCTGGGCTTATAAGATACTCTTATATATGATAGATTTTTGGTAGTCTCTGAATTTTAGAACTTAAGAGATCTTTAGAGACTCTGTAGGTCAGGCCTCAACTTTGTAGGAAACTGCAGCCCATCAAGGTATTCATTTGCCAGTGTTAAATAACTACTTTGTGACAGAACCAGGAGTCATCAAACTTGTATTCCAGTGTACCTTTTATTTTAAAATGCTCTTTCACTAGAAGTCCTTCAAATATCTAAGTCGATATTTTTCATTTGTAGCTTCCAATATAGTCTGTGTAGTTTTCCTTTTTTGTAGGGGACTCATTGAGATAGAAATGAGAAATGATTTGTAGTAGTCATTTTAAGGAAATATGGAGGAATATTTTGGCTTTTTGATAATACGATGTTCTTCCTATCCTCTTACAAAAAAGTACACTTTCGGGGCTTCCCTGGTGGCGCAGGGGTTGACAGTCCGCCTGCCGATGCAGGGGACACGGGTTCGTGCCCCGGTCTGGGAATATCCCACATGCCACGGAGCGGCTGGGCCCGTGAGCCATGGCCGCTGAGCCTGCGCGTCCGGAGCCTGTACTCCGCAACGGGAGAGGCCACAACAGTGAGAGGCCCGCGTACCGCAAAAAAAAAAAAAAAAGTACACTTTCTTTAATGATGTCACTTACTTTATGCTCTAGAATTATGCAGAAGCAAGCCCCTCTCCTACTTGACAAGTGATGAGGAGTGTGACAGAAGGCCAAAGCCTTAATTTATTCGCTCAGGAATGCTCAAGTTAGGATTATGAATGATAAAGCATTTATTTCAGTCAGTACTGGCAACATTTATGGCATAAAATAAATCAGTAATAAAATAGAGAAAAAGTATTCACCCTCACTTAGAGAAAAAGTACATAAAATATATTAAAAAAATACTTTGTTTCTGTTCAAAACTGGCAAAAATAGGAATGATAACATCCAAATATTTTTTCCCAGAGGTATGCGATGTCTCTGCTGTTGTGGCCAAACATTCACAATCTAGTGCAGAGCCCCAGAGTCCTACTGAACCTCCTGCATGGGGCGGCAGTATTGTGAAGGTTCCATCTGGTATATTTGATGTCAACGGCAGGAAAAGTAGCACTGGTGAGTCTTTACATATTGGTTATTACAAATTTAAAATACACTTCTATAGGTACACATGTGTCTTTAATGACATTATAAATTGCTAACTTAATTGTAATGAACATGCTAAAGAGCCAGAAGTAAGCTGAATCCTATAAATGTGCTAAAGAAGAAATTAAAATAGTTATTTAAAGATAATTCATTTTTAAAAGGAAGGATATTAAGTGTGTTTAGTTGTTATTTGGAATACCTTTTCTTATTACAGTGCTTGTTCTGAGTTCCATCCTCCTTTCCTATGGTTGATAATGAGAGAGGACTGTAGGACGGGCCTGCTATACTCATCCTAACAGAGAGGCAGTTATGTGGTCAAATTCCAAAGGGCTTGTGTGTGGCAGGGTAGTTCCTAAGTCTGAAGGGAAATGGAAGAAAAAGATTCACATCACTTAATGTTCTGCACAAAAATACCAGCGGGTCTTTAATTTTTGCCCATTTATTCTAGGTACTCTGAGCCACTTTCTATTTATGGTTAAGTATTTGTAATGAATAACTCTGTTGTGTGTGACTCCCATGAATTTGAGTTTACTGCCTTCAATTATGTGTAGTCTTCCCAAGTACCCTAAAGGCATACGTCGAAGTGTATGATTTTAAAAGACAATGAAATTGGCCTGCGTCATTTGCCTTTTGTTAGTAGTAGCTACAGTTCACTTCCCTAAAGTCAGCGGTCTATCTGTAAGTGTTATCTATTGTATGACTTTATAGAAATTAATTCGCTCAGCTTTTTAAGTCAGTGTGGAAATACTCCTTATTCCTAAAGTTGTTTTTTCTTTTTTTTAATTGTGATACCAAGTTCGGTTATTTTACAGGGGGTGAGGGGGTAGTGTTTTGCTAATGAGGTGGAGCTACAGGTTTTTTGAAAAAAATAATTGATATATATATTCTTTATCCCATTTTCCCAACCTATTGATAGCAGGTTAAAAAAAAAAAAAAAAGGAGGGCAGAATTTTCTTCATCGGAGATTTAGAATCTTCTCAGAATATTGAAATGGACATGGTCTGGGGACTGGTGCATTTTCTTCTCTTTTTATTGATCTTATTTCCATGTTACGTTTTGATGTAGGAAGATTTATTCTATTAAGAAAAGAGGAGGTGGTAATGAGGCTTTTACCAATATATCAAACAGTCAGTTTTACTTTAAAATTGAACAAAATGTGACACTAAATTTCCTAGAAATGATATGAGAACCAGTAAATTTGTAAAGATCTTTTCTCAAATATTGGTAAAAGTTTTCAAAGCAGGTACAAACTTTGGAGTTATAAAATAGGCTAACTTAATTCCCTTAAATGCTTTAAAAATATCTCTAAATGCTTATTATTCTGTTTAATTGGAATGATTATGATTATTAGTAGATACCAATTTGGAATATTAAAAAGAACCTTGAAATCAATTTGGAAGATGAAAAAAAAAGATCTTATCAATGACAACTTTCCCCCCCAAACTCCCAGGTCATTATACTTTTTAAAAAACAAATAAGAATCCTAAATATGAATGGGTAGACTTAAGTTCTGCTAATGATGCAACTAGAAATAGCTTTTGGTCTTGGCGTGGAAAAAATTGCATGGTAGCAAAGAGTTAATGACTGCCTGCATCCCCCAAAGCTGGGGGAGGTTCCTACAGACACTGGCATAATTTTGTTCCACTTGCTCAAACAAGATTGACCCCTCTGTGAGGGCTGGGATTATGTCCGTTTTATTCTCCATTGTATTCTCAGCACCTCACATAGTGGGTGCTAGTAGGAATTCAGATATTTGTTGAAGGAATAAACATATCTGAAAAAATTTTGGCTATTCAGATTTTTATCAGGCTTCTTGGAATTTGCCGATTCTAAGCGCTCCATTCTAGATCCTTTTACTTTGGAGAAGTAAGGGTTTGACTATAGCAAATATATAATTTCTCTATTATTATGAATTTGCTTTCTGCAGGGTAGATTACTGGCAAATACTTGTTGAATTAGATAGATGAAACCCAAGACAGAAGAGATTATTTCTTTTTAGGTCTGCTATTTAATGTGGAATATATTTCTTAAACTGAATATAAAACTCTTAAAATATAAAACATGTTTATAGATGTATACTTATTGATAGATGTGATATCTTTTAGTGAACAATACAGGTATATGCAGTATATATTGCACGATCTTTTTTTAAAATGTGTGTGTATATGCATAGAGGATGAAAGGCAGATTATACATTAAAATGTTATCTCTGAGAGGCAGGGTTGAATGGAGTAATTTTTGGACTTTTTCTTTTTCTGTATACCATCTTACCTTTCTGAACCTTTTACTCTGAGTATGTGTCACTTTCAAAAATTAGAAAAAAACATTTTTATAAAAGTACATCCGAAAATAGAGATTTATTTTTATATTGTACTTTCTCTTTTTAGGTAGTACATCAAATGTACTGTTTTCTACTCAAGATCCAGTTGAAGATGCAGTCTTTGGCGAAGTTACTAATCTCAAGAAGAATGGTGATAGAGGAGAAAAAAGGCAAAAGCATTTTCCGGAGAGAAGCTGTAGTTTTAGTTCTGAAAGTCGAGCAGGAATGTTGCTTAAGAAGAGCAGTTTGGATTTGAATTCAAGTGAAGTGGCTATCATGATGGGAGCAGATGCCAGAATACTCACAGCAGCATTGACGAGTCCTAAGACTTCTTCACTTCATATTGCAAGAACCCATAGCTTTGAGAGTATTAGCTCTCATCCAGCTGACACTAGGACTCGTGTGTCTGAAAGCATTTGGGATTCTGAGCACAGATCTTCATCAGTGTTAGAGATGCTTGAGGAAAGCCAAGAGTTTATAGAACCTGTGGTTGATGAAAATGTAGCTAAAACGACTGTGACAAAGGATACATGTGACAGCCTACAAAATGACAGTAATCAGTCCAGAGACTTGAAAGCAGGATCCAAAGATCTAGTAAATAGGAGAAATAGTTTATGTGGTGTTGCTAAAGCTATTGAGAGGGAAGATGTTGAAACTGGACTAGATCCTTTGTCACTTTTAGCCACTGAATGTATAGGAGAAAAAACTCCTGATTCAGAAGATAAGTTGTTTTCTCCAGTTATTGCACGTAATCTGGCTGATGAAATTGAAAGCTATATGAATCTAAAGAGTCCCTTGGGTAGCAAGTCTTCTAGTATGGAATTACATGGAGAGGGAAACAGAGAGCCTGGCACTACCAGTGCATTTATTCACCCTTTAGAGAGGAGATCAAGCCTACCTTTAGATCATGGTCCTGCAGCACAGGAAAGTCCTGAAAGTGAAAAAAGCTCCCCTGCAGTGTCCAGATCTAAAACTTTTACTGGGCGTTTCAGGCAACAAACTCCCTCTCGAGGTCATAAAGAACGTTCAGCTTCTTTATCAGCACTGGTCCGTTCTTCACCACATGGCTCATTGGGTTCTGTGGTAAATTCTTTGTCAGGGCTAAAGCTGGACAATATACTCTCAGGGCCCAAGATGGATGTGCTAAAATCTGGTATGAAACAAGCAGCTACAGTAGCCAGTAAGATGTGGGTAGCTGTATCATCTGCCTACAGCTATTCAGATGATGAGGTAAGAGTGTTTTATGTGTGTCATCTATCTGATGTTGGAATGTTTGGAGTATTTTTTAATATATACATTATTATTTAGATATTTCTGGTAACTTTTTTATATTTTAAAACATGCATATCCTACTTCTTTCTTGAAATGACTTCAACATACATGTAAGGAAATTAATAATGAAGAAATAGAATATCAGGACTACTTTGTAACTCCACAGCCCAGTCTAAACTAACACATTAAGTCTATTGATTTGAAAGAACTAATGATTAATGTTTGATTTAATAATGTTATATTTGCATAGCACTTTACTTTTTAAATAGCTTTCACCTGTGTTATCTCTTTAAGATATGTGAAGTCACTCTACAACTCAATCAATAGATTTCATACTGCACAACAAAAACTGCTAACTATTTATTTATTTATTTTGGCTGCACGGGGTCTTAGTTGCAGCACGTGGGATCTTCGTTGCGGCATGTTTAGTTGTGGTATGCGGGATCTTTAGTTGCGGCATGCAGACTTCTTAGTTGCGGCATGCATGTGGAATCTAGGTCCCCAACCAGGGTTCAAACCTGGGCCCCCTGCATTGGGAGCACAGAGTCTTACCCACTGGACCACCAGGGAAGTCCCCCAAACTGCTAACTTTTTATTGACGTTCAGTTGATCTAGAATACTGTATTAGTTTCACGTGTACAGCATAGTGATTCAGTTTTTGCGCATTATATTCCATTATAGGTTACTACGAGATATTGGGTATAATTCCCTGTGCTAGAAAGTAAATTCCTGTTGCTTATCTATTTTATGTATAGTAGTTTGTATCTGTTAAACCCATACCCCTAATTTGTCCCTCTCCCCTTCCTCTTTGGTAACCATAAGTTTGTTTTCTATTTCTTTGAGTCTGTTTCTGTTTTGTATATACATTCATTTGTGTGACTTTTTAGATTCCACATATGAATGATATCATACAGTATTTATCTTTCTCTGTCTGACTGACTTCACTAAACATTAATATTCTCTAGGTCTCTCCATGTTGCTACAGATGGCAATACTTCATTCTTTTTAATGGCTGAGTAATATTCCAGTGTGTGTGTGTTTTTGTGTGTGTGTGTATGTGTATATCACATCTTCATGATCCAGTCGTCTGTTGATGGGCACTTGGGTTGCTTCCATGTCTTGGCTATCGTACATAGTGCTGCTATGAACATTGTGGTACATATCTCTTTTTGAATTAGTGTTTCCTTTTTTTCTGGATATATACTCAGGAGTACAATTGCTGGATCTTATGGTAGTTCTATTTTTAGTTTTTTAAGGAACCTCCATACTGTCTTCCATAGTGGCTGCACCAATTTACATTTCCATAAAAAATGTATGAGGACTCCCTTTTCTCCACATCCTCTCCAACATTTGTTATTTGTAGACATTTTGATATAGACATTTTGACAGGTGTGAGGTGATACCTCTTTGTGGTTTTGATTTGCAATTCTTGAATAATTAGTCATGATGAGCATCTTTTCGTGTGTCTGTTAGCCATCTGTATGTCTTCTTTGGGAAAATATCTATTCAAGTCTTCTGCCCATGTTTTGATTGGATTGCTTGTTTTTTTTGATATTAAGCTGTATCAGCTGTTTGTATATTTTGGGTAAGTTGCATCATTTGCAGATATTTTCTCTGATTCCATAGGTTGTCTTTTTGATTTGTTGATGGTTTCCTTTGCTGTGCAAAAGCTTTTAAATTTAATTAGGCCCCATTTTTTAATTTTTGCTTTTATTTATTTTGCCTTAGGGGACAGATCCAAAAAATACTGCTATGATTTATGTCAAAGAGTGTCCTGCCTACGTTCTCTTCTAGGAGTTTTTTGGTGTTCGGTTGTATATTTAGGTCTTTAATCCATTTTGAGTTTATTTTTGTATATGGTGTGAGGGAATTTTCTAATCCCATTGTTTTACCTGTAGCCGTCCAGTTTTCCTAGCACCACTTGTTGAAAAAACTGTCTTTTCTCCATTGTATATTCTTGCCTCCTTTGTCATAGATTAATTGATTGTAGGTGTGTGGGTTTATTTCTGGGCTCTCTGTTCTGTTCCATTGATCTATGTATCTGTTTTTTTGTGCCAGTACCACACTGTTTTGATTACTGTAGCTTTGCAGTATAGTCTGAGGTCTGGGACGTTTAATACCTCCTGCTTTGTTCTTTTCTTCTCAGGATTGCTCTGGCAATTTGGGGCCTTTTGTGGTTCCATATAAATTTTAGGATTATTCTATTTCTGTGAAAAATGATAGGGGATGCAATCTGTAGACTTCTTTGGATAGTGTGGCCATTTAAATAATACTGATTCTTCCAATCCAAGAGTATGGGAATATCTTTCCATTTCTTTTAATCATTTTCACTTTCCTTTATCAATGTTTTATAGTTTTCAGTGTGTAGGTCTTTAACCTTGATTAAGTTTATTCTTAGGTTTTTTTCTTTTTTGATGCAGTTTTAAATGGGATTTTTTTTAACTTTCTGATGTTTCATTATTAGTGTATAGAAATGCAACAGATTGCTGTCTATTAATCTTGTATCCTTCAACCTTGCTGAATTCATTTATTCTAAAAGTTTTTGGGTGGGGACTTTAGGGTTCTCTGTATAGAGTATCATGTCATCTGCAGTCCCTTCCAATTTGGATACCCTTTTTTCCCTTGTTTGATAACTTTGGCTAGTACTTCCAATACTATGTTAAATAGAAGGGGTGAGATTAGGCATCCTTGTCTTGTTCCTTAATTTAACAGGAAAGCTTTCCTCTTTTCACCATTGAGTATTATGTTGGCTGTGGGTTTGTCATAAATGGCCTTTATTATGTTGAGATAAGTTCCTTCTGTACCCACTTTGATGAGAGTTCTTATGATGAATGGATGTTGAATTTTGTCAAATACTTTTTCAGCATCTATTGAAATGATCATGTGGTTTTTGTCTTTCTTTTTGTTAGTGCCATATGCCACATTAATGGATTTGCATATATTGAACCATCCTTGTGTCCCCAGAATAAGTCCAGCTTGATCATGGTGTATGATCCTTTTTATATGTTGTTTGATTTGGTTTGCTAATATTTTGATGAGGATTTTTGCATCTATATTCATCAAGAATATTGGTCTGTAATTTTCACTTTTTGTAGTATCTTTGTCTGGTTTTGGTAACAGGGTAATAGTGGCCTTGTAGAATGAGTTTTGGAGTGTTTCATCCTCTTTAATAATTTGGAATAGTATTAGAAGGATAGGTTTTAGCTCTTCTTTACATGTTTGGTAGAATTCCCCAGTGAAGCTGTCTGGTCCTAGACTTTTGTTTGCAGGTAGTTTTGTTATTGGCAATTCTATTTCACTTCTAGTAATTGGTCTCTTCAAATTGTCTATTTCTTCTTGACTCGGTCTTGGCAGGCTTTACGTTTCTAGAAATTTGTCCATTTCTTCTTTATTGCCTGATGTGTTGGGATATAAATGTTCTTAGTATTTTCTTATGATTTTTTGGTATTTCTATGGTATTTGTTATTTCTACTCTACTTGTTTGATTTCTTATTTTGTTTATTTGGGACCTCTCTCTTCTTCTTGGTGAGCCTGGCTAGAGTTTTGTCCATTTTGTTTATCTTTTCAAAATACCGGCTCTTAGTTTCATTGATCTTTTCTATTATTTTTTTAATCTCTATTTTATTTCCTCTCTGATCTTTATTATTTCCTTCCTTCTGCTGACCTTGGGCTTTGTTCTTCTTTTTCTAATTCTTTTAGGTGGTAGGCTAAGTTGTTTGAGATTTTCCTTGTTTCTTGAAAGAAGGCCTGTCTCACTGTGAATTTCTCTCTTAGAACTGCTTTTGCAGGATCCCATAGGTTTTATAAAGTTATGTTTTACTTTTCATTTGTCCCAAGGTGTTTTCTGATTTCTTTGATTTTAGCATTGGCCCATTGGTTTTTTAGTAGCAAGTTGTTTAGTCTCCATGTGTTTGTTCTTTTCCCATTTTTCTTTCTCTAGTTGATTTCTAGTTTCATACTGTTGTAGTCAGAAAAGATGAGTGGTATAATTTCTATCCTCTTAAATTTTTTGAGGCTTGTTTGTGACTTAGTATGTGGTCTTTCCTGGTGAATGTTCCATGTGCACTTGAAAAATGTGCATTCTACAGAATAGAATGTGTATTCTGCTGGTTTTGGATGTAATGTCCTTTAGAGATCAGTTAAGTCCAACTGTCTGTTGTGTCCTTTAGGACCTCTGTTGCCTTATTGATTTTCTGTCTGGATGATCTGTCCATTGATGTCAGTGGGTTGTTAAATTCTCCTACTGTTATTGTATTAGTGTCAATTTCTCCCTTTGTGTCTTTGCTTTATTTATTTAGGTGCTCCTCAATTGGGTGCATATATGTTAATGACTTTAAGATCCTCTTTTTGTATTGATCCCTTTATCATTATATAATGCCCTTCTTGTCTTTTGTTATAGCCTTTGAACAACTGCTAATCCTTTTAAAAAATCATCATAAAGAGAATTAATCATAATATCTTTTTGTGAAAATAGGAGTGGGCAAATTTTGTATTTAAAGAACTTAGAAAGTCAGTTAAGGAAAGACAAAATAAGCTAACTTCAAAAGCATCTTAACCTGGCATTATATTTAAAACAAACAAACAAAAAAAACAGTGTGAGCCATTTCACTTTTGAAATTTTATCTAACAGTGTTAAGTAAAAAGCTTTCTACAGAGTAATTTGGACTTGGAATATATGACTGTAAATTCCAGGTGGTTGTAGATCTTAATCTTTCTTTTCTTTTCATTACTATCGCCTTAGTACCATTGACTGCAAAGGCAAATAGGATATACCTAATAAATATTTTCAAGTGAAGGAATAAATAAAAAGTCTGTAAAATATTCATAACTTTTATCCAGAATTTAAGAAAATATTTAGGGATATGTGTAAAAATAGCTCAAGTGAATTCAGCAGTGTAACTCATATAAAATTTATAGGATTCTGAATGTTTAAGCAGTAGAGGATTTACTAAATTCTTAATAATACATCAGTAAATCAGATTAGGTTGCAGGGATTTAAATAATATAGAAGATTTAATGATAAACTACATGAGAAGAATGGGTTAAAAATATCCTATTTTGTAAAAATGTATTATGTATGCATATTTTTGACTAGAAGGATATACATCAAGATTTTTACTGTACTCTGGATGTCGATATTATGTGTTTTATTTCCTGTTTTGCATATCTGTTTAATTTTTTAAAATCATTTAATATGGTTTTATAACAAGGAAGACACAAGTCTTTCTCCTTTAAAGCAAAAAATAAAAAGGAAACTGCTTATTGAAATGTTTTCTCTCTAAAACATCAACAATCACTTATAGTGGTTAAGAACTACAGTGTTCAGAACTTTGTTCATGTTTTATTCCTCTAATAATGATGGTGGTTATTCAGAATAATCATATTGCCAGCTAAAATTCTCACCACAACCGTATTTTAATGTACTTATATTATCCACATTTTTCAGATAATATAATTAAAAGTTATGGAAGTTAAGTAATTTCTGCAAGGTCACATACCTAATATGGGAAGGGGGGCCAAGACCACAATCTGGCTGACTCTTGGAAGCCCCTGCTCTACTTGGACTGGGGTCCCTGATTATACTGGGCATAGTGAGCATCTAGAGTTCCTACATTTTATAATTTTGAATATTGGAATAAACCCCACACTTCTAATATACACTAGGAGCACAGCATAATCTTAAAGCATAGGTCATTGCTTGAATGTCTTAGAGTATGGAAGAGAAATTCCAAATAACAGAAAGAGTTCATGGTTTTGAAACATATGATGATGATGATTTATTTAAGAATTATAGATGAGTTTATTAATTCTGAAAAGGGTAGAGTGGATATATTCTCATTGGGGAAGGTATTACTTATGTATGTGGGATTTTATTCTTTTCAATTAAAGGAAGAAACAAAGAGAGATTACAGCTTCCCAGCTGGCCTTGAAGACCATATTTTAGGAGAGAATATATCACCTAACACGAGTATCTCAGGGCTGGTCCCTAGTGAACTTACCCAGAGCAACACAAGCCTTGGCAGTAGCAGCAGCAGTGGAGATGTAGGTAAACTGCATTACTCACCAGGTAAGGGGAAGGATCGTCCTTTCTTCTAATTTATAGAAAATTAATTCTTAGTTTATGCCCATACTTCTTCCTCCCTGCACCACACACAGTAAGCCCCATTTGTTGAGAGGATCTGATATAGTCACACCATATTATCACTATTTTATATGATCTACAAGTACTGTAGTCACCCACTGAGTTTATTTTTAGTTATGTACATTTATGGATTCTATCATTAGTTCTCAAACTTTAGGGTGTCTCAGAATCACTTGGGGAATTTGTTTAAAAGTATATACAAGTATCCAAGCCCTAGGTTAAAACTTTTGAGACTTAATCTGTGGGATGGGACCTTAAGAATGTATATTTTTGACCAGCTCTCCAGGTGAATCAGATATTTACTAGAGTTGGAGAATTTCTGTGCTATATCACTGAAATTTCCTAGTTCTGTGGTTTTTTTTAATTGTAATTTTATTGATTTTCTCCAACTTTCTATTATGAAAAATTTCAAATATCCTAAAAAGTTGAATCATATAGTGAACCATCATATGTTCTCTACCTAGATTTAGTTAACTGTTGTTAACCTTTCCTCTGTGTATATACATAAGTACATTTTGATACTAAACTGTTTGAAGATAAATTGCAGACTTCATGATATTTCCCCCTAAGTATGCATTTCCAAAGAATAAGGACATTTTCATACATAATGTGTTATGATGTTTACTTCTCTCTAGGTGAACCTCCATTTCCAAGAGGCATAAAAGGGCAGGACTTTGAAAAGTCGGATCATGGTTCTTCTCAAAACACCAGCATGTCCAGCATCTATCAGAATTGTGCAATGGAGGTAAAAGTTCTATATTCTGTCCATGATAAAGTGGCTGTAAACATATTTTTATTTCAGAATGGCATTTAACAGAATTCTGTACCTTTATGGACAGAATAATAAAATAAGTCATTTTGTTGAATTTGCTTGATTTCTTATGTAAACAAGGCAATAAACTGGTAGTTTTACCTATAAAGTAATTAAACTGTTATTCCAAGTGTGATCAACAAAATAAATACAATTTTATGTTTGTCTCAAGAGGATGGCCTATTAAGACTGATCTTCACTGTGGAGGTTCTCAGTATGTGTACTTTTCTGCTCTTAGGTTTTGATGTCAAGTTGTTCACAGTGCAGAGCTTGTGGAGCTTTAGTTTATGATGAAGAAATTATGGCTGGATGGACGGCAGATGATTCAAACTTGAATACAACCTGTCCCTTCTGTAAAAGCAACTTCTTGCCTCTTCTCAACATAGAATTTAAAGACTTGAGAGGCTCTGCAAGGTTAGTATTGTAAAAGCTCCCTTAAAGAGGTAAGCGTCCCCCAAGAGGCATGACTCCTGGGGGAAGAGTGAAATAGTCATGGTATGCTCCAGGTGTTCCTTTCCTCGCTCTCCTGCACTTTCAGGATTTGAGTAGAAAATACTAATAATGTAGGAGACCGCTTTTCCATTTTATTTAACAAATGATTATCAGTAGTGGTTAATTCTCGGAGCTAAACTTTATAAATTATATAATTATTATAGATAATTCCAAACTCTAACGTTAGTCATTATTTTAATATTTCTGCCTCGATGACCTTGATTATGTGTTCTGGAGCCGCCCCTGCCCCACCCCCCAAAAAAAGGTGAAAGGGGCTTTAACTCTTCTCTTAACTTGTTGCCCCTTTATGTTGGTGCTCTGTACTGTGAAATGACTGAATTCTAGGCATTGAAAAGGAGAGGCTGATCTATAATCAGTCATTAAGTAATTGAGAGTTTGGTAACTGTATGCTGACTTAAAGTACTTATACTTAATATTCTATTTGCTTTATGGAACAAACTACCTTTATCTACTTTTTAAAAATTTCCAATCACAGAGGTGTCTCCTCTCTATTTTTCCTGTTAGCTTCAGTGTGGAGCTGAGTGAAAGCATACTCTAATTCCTGATGCACTGTCATCATTGGTTTGTGCAAGGGCCCTCTTTTATTATCTTCCTCCCCTCACCATTCCCACTCTCATTATTTATTTATTTATTTATTTATTTTTGCGATACGCGGGCCTCTCACTGCTGTGGCCTGTCCCGCTGCGGAGCACAGGCTCCGGGCGCGCAGGCTCAGCGGCCATGGCTCACGGGCCCAGCTGCTCCGCGGCATGTGGGATCCTCCCAGACCGGGGCACGAACCCGCGTCCCCTGCATCGGCAGGCGGACTCCCAACCACTGCGCCACCAGGGAAGCCCCCCACTCTCATTATTTTACCCTACAAAAACATTGACTCTGCCGTGTGTGATAAATCCTTGAATATATAACCTTATAAATAATGTTGTTTTGCATGATTATGTATTTTTAACGTACATGATTAGAATGATGCTGAAAATCTCAATTTATTTCTTTTTATTACTCAGTTTAAAATCTGAGTTGCTATATATACATCTAATTTATTCCTTTTCTCCTATAGGAAGTTAATACCTCACTTTACTTATCCACTGTCATGGTGTTGGGTATTTCAGTTGCTTCCAGTTCTCTGTTACTGTAAACATCACTGTACTGTTGCAGTACACTGCAAAATGTATGTCCCCTTCTGGACTTATGAAGTAATTTCTTTCAGAATAATAGTCTTAGGAGTGAGATCATTGGGTTTTTTCCATACATGATTTCAATAAACAGTGGAAGATTGCTTCCCAGATGGCTACACTCCTACTTGTAGTGCCCAAAAACTCTCATTTCTGTACATCCTTACCAGCATTTGGTATGACCACTTTTCTGATTTTGTGCTCTAATGATATAAAGTAGTATCTCATTTTTGTTTGAATGTCTCTGAATATTAGTGAGTTTGGATATCTCTTCATATGCTTATTAGCTATTCCAGCATTTTCTATGAATTGCTTGTTTATATCCTTTGTCATTTTTTTAAAGATTTTTTTAATGAGGTAACATTGGTTTATAATGTTTTATAAGTTTCATGTGTACATTTTATTTCTACTTCTGTATACACTACAGTGTGCTCAACACCAATAATTTAGTTTCCATCTGTCACCATATAGTTGATGCTCTTTAGCCATTTCATCCTCCCTACCCCTCCTTCACCCTCTGATAAGCACTACGCTGTTCTCGTGTTTGTTTTTCTTTGGTTGGGTTTGTTCATTTATTTTGGATTTTTGTTTTTTATATTCCAGCTATGAATGAAATCATGGTGTTTGTCTTTCTTCATCTGAAGTATTTCACTTAGCGTGATACCCTCAAGGTCCATCCATGTTGTTGCAAATGGCAAATTTTCATCTTTTTTATGGCTAAGTAGTATTCCATTGTGTATATATACCACAGCTTTTTTATCCATTTGTCTGTTGATGGGCATCTAGGTTGTTTCCATGTCTTGGCTGTTGTAAATAATGCTGCAATGAACATAGGGGTGCATGTACCTTTTTGAATTAATGTTTTCGTACTCTTAGGATAAATACCCAGAACTGGGCTGGACCATGTGGTAGTTTCGTTCCTAATTTTTTCAAGGAATCTCCATACTGTTTTCCATAGCGGCTGCACCAGTTTACATTTCCCACCAGCAGTGTATGAGGGTCCCCTTTCTCCACATCTTCACCAACACTTGTTATTTCTTGCCTTTTTGATAATACCCATTCTAACAGAAATGAAGTGATATCTTACTTTGGTTTTGATTTGCATTTCTTGATGATGATGTTAATGTGGTTTTGTTCAGCATCTTTCATGTGCCTGTTGGCCATCTGGATGTCTTCTTTGGAAAAATGTCTGTTCAGCTCCTCTGCCCATTTTTTAATTGAGTTGTTTTTTTGATATTGAATTGTATGGGTTCTTTATATAATTTGGGTATTACCTCCTTATCAGATATATCATTTGCAAATATTTTTCTCCCATTCAGTAGGTTGTTGTTTTGTTTTGCTGATGGTTTCCTTTGCTGTGCAGAAGCTTTTTAGTTTAATGCAGTACCATTTGTTTATTTTTGCTTTGTTGCCTTTGCCTGAGGAGGCATCTTTAAAAAGACATTGCTAAGACTGATGTTAAAGATTATACTGTTTATGTTTTCTTTTAGGAGTTTTGTGGTCTTCAAGTCTTTAATCCATTTTGAGTTGATTTTTATGTGTGGTGTGAGATAGTGGTCTAGTTTCATATTTTTGCATGTGGCTGTCCAGTTTTCCCAACACCATTTATTAAAGATGGGAGTGCAGATAGCTCTTCCAGATCCTATTTTCATTTCCTTTGGATATATACCCAGAAGAAGGATTGCTGGATTATGTGGTAGTTCTGTTTTTAATTTTTTGAGGAGCCTCCATACTGTTTTCCATAGTGGCACCACCAATTTACATTCTGATCAACAGTGCACAAGGGTTCCCTTTTCTCCACATACTCCCCAAAACTTGTTGTCTCTTTTCTTTTTCATGGTAGCCATTCTAACAGGTGTGAGGTGATACCTCATATGGTTTTGATTTGCATTTTCTTGATGATTAGTGATGTTGAGCACCTTTTCATGTACCTGTTGGCCATCTGTATGTCTTCTTTGGAAAAATGTCAATTCAGTTCCTGTGCACCTTTTAAAATTATATTGTTTGATATTGAATTGTATGGGTTCTTTATATAATTTGGGTATTACCTCCTTATCAGATATATCATTTGCAAATATTTTTCTCCCATTCAGTAGGTTGTTGTTTTGTTTTGCTGATGGTTTCCTTTGCTGTGCAGAAGCTTTTTAGTTTAATGCAGTACCATTTGTTTATTTTTGCTTTGTTGCCTTTGCCTGAGGAGGCATCTTTAAAAAGACATTGCTAAGACTGATGTTAAAGATTATACTGTTTATGTTTTCTTTTAGGAGTTTTGTGGTCTTCAAGTCTTTAATCCATTTTGAGTTGATTTTTATGTGTGGTGTGAGATAGTGGTCTAGTTTCATATTTTTGCATGTGGCTGTCCAGTTTTCCCAACACCATTTATTAAAGACACTATTCTTGGGGCTTCCCTGGTGGCGCAGTGGTTGAGAGTCCGCCTGCCGATGCAGGGGACACGGGTTCGTGCCCCGGTCCGGGAGGATCCCACATGCTGCGGAGCGGCTGGGCCCATGAGCCATGGCCGCTGAGCCTGTGCGTCCAGAGCCTGTGCTCCGCAACGGGAGAGGCCACAACAGTGAGAGGCCCGTGTACCGCAAAAAAAAACAAACAAACAACAACAACAAAAAAAATAAAGACACTATTCTTTCTCCATTGAATGTTCTTTGCTCCTTTGTTGTAAATTAATTGTCCATGTATGCTGGGGTTCATCTCTGGGCTATCAGTTCTGTTCCACTGATTTTTTTTTTTTTTTTGGCTGCGTTTGGTCTTCATTGTTGCACACAGGCTTTCTCTAATTGCTGCAAACGGGGGCTACTCTTTGATGCAGTGCAAGGGCTTCTTATTGCAGTGGCTTCTCTTGTTGTGGAGCACAGGTTCTAACCGTGCAGGCTTCAGTAGTTGCAGCACTGGGTCTCCGTAGTTGTGGCAGTTGTGGCTTGCGGGCTCTACAGCACAGGCTCAGTAGTTGTGGCACACAGGCTTAGTTGCCCCGTGGCATGTGGGATCTTCCCAGACCAGGGCTCAAACCCTTGTCCCCTGCATTGGCAGGCAGATTCTTAACCACTGCGTCACCAGGGAAGTCCCTGTTACATTGATTTTTATATCTGTTTTTCTGCCAAACCAGGTTGTTTTGATTACTGTGGCTTTGTAATATAGTTTGAAGTCAGAGAGTGTGATATCTCTAGCTTTGTTCTTTTTTCTCAAGATTGCTTTGGCTCTTCAGGGTCTTTTGTGGTTCCAAATAAATATTATAATTTTTTTGTTCCATTTATGTGAAAAATGTTCTTGGGATTTTGATAGGGATTGCCCTGAATCTGTAGATTGCTTTATGTAATATTTTAAAAATTAGGTAATTAAAAAATATAAACATTTTAACAATGTTAATTCCTCCAGTCCATGAGCACAGAATATCTTTCCATTTATTTGTGTCTACAGTGTCTTTCAACAGTGTCTTATAGTTTTCAGTATAGAGGTCTTTCAACTCCTTGCTTAAATTTATTCCATTTATTTTATTCTTTTTGTGGTGATTGTAAATGGGATTGTTTTCTTAATTCCCCTTTCTCCTAGCTCATTGTTAGTATATAGAAATGCAACAGATTTTTGTTGGTTTTGTACTGTGCAACTTCACTATATTCATTTATTACTCCTCATAGCTTTTTGGTAGATTCTTTAGGCTTTTCTATATATAAAATCATGTCATCTTCAAACAGTGAGTTTTACTTCTTTCTCTCCAATTTGGTTGCCTTTTATTTCTCTTGGCTAATTTCTGTGGCTGGGACTTATATACTATGTTTCAGCTTCACCTTTGAGTATGATGTTAGCTGTGGGCTTGTCATATATGACCTTTATTATGTTGAGGTATGTTCCTTCTGTACCCACTTTGTGGAGAGTTTTTAATCATAAATGGGTGTTGAATCTTGTCATCTGCTTTTTCTGCACCTCCTGAGATGATCATATCATTTTTATCCTTCATTTTGTTAACGTATGTATCACATTGCTTGATTTGCAGATGTTGAACCATCCTTGCATCCCAGGGACAAATCCCACTTGATCATGGTATATGATCCTTTTAATGTATTGTTGGATTTGGTTTGCTAGTATTTTGTTGAGGATTTTTGCATCTATGTGCATCAGAGATATTGACCTGTAGTTTCTTACTTTGTGTGGTCTTTATCTGGTTTTGGTATCTGGGTGATGTTGGTCTCATAAAATGAGTTAGGAATTGTTCCCTCCTTTCGAATCTTTTGGTATAGTTTGAAAAGGACAGGTATTAAATCTGTAAATATTTGGTAGAATTTACCTGTGAAGCTGTCTGGTCCTGGTCTTTTGTTTTTTAGAAGCTTTTCGATTACTGCTTCAGTCTCTGTACTAGTGATCGATCAATTCGGATTTTCTCTTCATGATTCAGTCTTGGAAAGTTGTATGATTCCAAGAATTTGTCCATTTCTTCTAGGTTGTCCAATTTGTTGGCATATAGCTGTCTTCATATTCTTATAATCCTTTGTATTCGTGTGGCACCCATTGTTATTTTTTTTCTTTTGTTGCTGATTTTATTTATCAGAGCCTTCTTTTTCTTAGTGAGTCTAGCTAAAGATTTGTCAATTTTGTTTATCTTTTCAAAGAACCAGCTCTTACTTTCACTGATCTTTTCTTTTGTCGTTTTAGTCTCTATTTCATTTATTCCCACTCTGATCTTTATTATTTATTTCCTTCTACTGACTTTGGGCTTTGTTCATTCTTCTTTTTCTTATTTTATTTTTGGCCACGCAGCACAGCTTGTGGGATCTTAGTTCCCCAAACAGGGATTGGGCCCTCGGCAGTGAGAGTGCAAGAGTCCTAACCACTGGGCCAGCAGGGAATTCCCATCTTGAATATTCTTGATATTAATTCTCTGAAGAGAAATTATTAATTTTGATGTTATCCATTAATTTTCTACCTTATGATTTGTGCATTGGGAGTCTTGTTTTAAAAGTTATTTCCCATCTGTAGTACATGAAACTTTTTTCCCGAACATTCTTCTGTTAGCTTTATATTTTACTTGTGATATTTAGGTTTTAAATCCATCTGAAGTCCACCTTTGTGTATTATTGTAGAGATCCAGCTTTATTTTTCTCCATATAATGAGCCAGTTTTACATCCTTCCTTCATTGATACATAGCGTCACCTTTATCATATATCAAGTTCCTATGTATACCTCATTCTGGTTCTCTGTTCTTTCTGTCAGTACTGTATTATTTTTATTACTCTGTATTTATGATGTCTGGGTGGTAGGGTAAGTTCCCCCTTATGGAAATTTTTTTCTTATACTTATTTTTGCATATAAAATTTTAGAGTAACTTTGAGTTCCTCAAAAAAAAAATCCAGCTGAAGTTTTCATGGGATTGAATTAGATTTATAGATTTATTTGGGGGAAATGGACATCTTCAGTATTATTCTCCTATCTATGAGCATGGTATATATATCTCCATTTTTTAGATATTCTTTTAATAGAGTTTTAAATTATTCTCCGTATGTATTTTTTTTTGTAAATTTTTTTAAAAATTTATTCATTTTATTTACTTATTTTTGGCTGCATTGGGTCATCGTTGCTGCACACGGGCTTTCTCTAGTTGTGGCGAGCGGGGGCTACTCTTCATTGTGGTGTGCAGGCTTCTCATTGTGGTGGCTTCTCTTGTTGTGGAGCAGGGGCTGTAGGCACACGGGCTTCTGTAGTTGTGGCACACGGGCTCTAAAGTGCAGGCTCAGTAGTTGTGGCGCATGGGCTTAGTTGCTCCACGGCATTTGGGATCTTCCCAGACCAGGGCTCAAATCCATGTCCCCTGCATTGGCAGGCGGATTCTTAACCACTGTGCCACCAGGGAAGCCCTCTCCATAAGTTTTGTAAGTTTTTTGTTAATTGTGTTTCTTAAGCTTTTGTGGTAAGTACCTTACTTTATATTCTAATTGAATATAAAGGAGCATTATTGATTTTCCTCCCTAGGATGTCATTATGGAAGATTTCCAACTGACAGCCAAGTTTAAAGATCTTTTTTTTTTTACAGTAATACCCAAATATATACCCCTACATTCTACAATTAATGTTTTACTTTACTTGCTTTATCTATCCCTCTATCCATCCACCAATCCATCTTACATTTTTATTCATTTAAAATAAGATGTGGATGGGGAATTCCCTGGCTGTCCAGTGATTAGAGCTCCGTGCTTCCACTGCAGGGGGCACAGGTTTGCCCTGGTCGGGAAACTAAAATCCCACATGCCCTGTGGTGTGGCCAAAAACAAAAAAAGAAGATGAAGATGTTAAATCACTTTTCCCACAAAGACTTGAGCATTCATATAATTAACTAGAGTTCAGTATTTATTCACAGTGTTTTTCAGTTAAGGTAAATTTGATTTGTGCAAAACAAACCCTTATCAAGATACAGAACATTACTATCACTTTAGAAAGCTCTCTTAATGTCCCTTGCAAGGTGAAACCCTCACCCCATCCCCACCCAGAAGGAGAGAGATAGAAGATGAAAATAAAATTCTGAATGAACAGAGTGGAGAGGAAATGACTAGAGACAAAAATGGAGATTCATAAGGGGGGGAAAGGGTATTATAAACAATCATAGGTTAATACATGTTAAAATGCTGTTCTTTTTTTTAACTAAGAAAATTAAGGAAATATTTTGCTTTCCATTCTTTAGAGTCTCTCAAAAACTGAAGGGATCTAATATTGAACTATAATGACCTGCTCTAGACCTTTTCATTTGAAAAGTTTGGGACAAGAGAGGAAGAGAGAATGAGAACAGGAGTGTGTGTGTGTGTGTGTGTGTGTGTGTGTGTGTGAGAAATAGGCAGTATTTCTATGGATTTGTATAACTCATTAATGACTATTTTACCATAAAGTGATTCTAAATATGATGAAATTTAGAGGATTCTAGGATTTTTAAAGACTTTTTTGGTTTTTTTGGACTGATCCATATTTAGCTTTTTCCTGAAACCAAGTACCTCTGGTGACAGTTTACAAAGTGGAAGCATTACACTGGCAAGTGAACCTTTGGAGCACAAACCCATATCCAGTTCAGCAGAACCTGACCTGATCAACTTTATGGATTTCCCAAAACACAACCAGACCATAACTGAAGAAACAAGCTCTGCAGTTGAATCAAGGTACCATGGGGTTCAGAGAACTCTTCATTAAAAATTGGGTACCCTTGTAAAAATTCCATCTTTAAATACAACCTGGCTTACATAGGCATAAGCTCTGGCATTTTAAGAATTTGACCTTAAATGTTTACTACCATATATTGTTTAAATATCCAGTGAATGGATCTGATGATAAATCATTTTTAATACTGTTTAATGTTTTACAGTGGTCTTTTACAAAAATGAACTTTTCAACAGTAAAATGTATTTTTCCCTTCAGTGTAGTCATTGTCAGTTTCCAGACACATACTCTCTTTACAGTGAAGTATACCTTTTACTCTTAAATATTGAGTCAAACATTTTTTGAGAGCCTATTGTATGCTAAGCATTATGCTAAACACTAAAAATTAAAAAGTAAATAAAATCTGACCTCTGTCCTTAGGTGGATCATGGCCTGGTAGAGATTAAATACTTGGCAATGAATCTACATTACTTACTTACATGCATTATACATGTAAGGTGATGTGTAGGTGGTTTTGTTTAATAAATATGAAATAATTTTTGAACAAGGCAACTGAATGGGCACTTAATCTTTTTGAAATAATACCTGTTATATACCATATATCCTCTTCCTACCCTTCATCAGATCATCCACTCCATCCTGTTTTTCTGACCAGTTTTACAAAAATACCTGAAGAAAATTTAATTCTTGTAAGGCAGTACTGACTCTTCTCAGATATATTCAGTACATTCAAAATTCATTGTAGAAAATAGTCTAGCTCTACAGATTTGGATTGTTTAACACAATCTAACCACAGCATTTCTTCATTTTTTTTAAGTGATGAAATAATGAAAGCCAGTGGAGATGTCCAAACTATGAAAATTTCACCTGTGCCTAATAGTTTATCAAAACGAAATGTATCTTTGACTAGAAGTCACAGTGTTGGAGGTCCCTTGCAAAATATGGACTTTTCCCAGAGACCGTTTCATGGCATTTCAACAGTTAGTCTTCCAAACAGTCTGCAGGAAGTTGTGGTATGTAACAGCATTATAATTATACTGTGTGTTCATGTAAGTATTTATTAAAACAGCATGTAATTCTTCTGTAGTAGGTTTATTTTAATCACATGAAAAGTGATAAGAATTTTTCATAAGCAGACTAAGAATTTTAGAATTTCAAATATGTACACAAATAGAATATAATGAGTCCCTCTGACGCATCATCCAGCTTCAGTAATTTTCAGCTTATGACCATTTTTCTTTCATGTATACCCTCATTCAGTTCTTCCATAGATCCATTTGAAGCAGATTTCAAACATCATATATTCCATTTGTAAATATTTCAGTATTTATCTCTAAAAGATAAGGACTCTTAAAAATACAATGTCCTTATCAGACCCAAAAAATAACAAATAATATCAAGTTATTCAATCTTTGTTCAAATTTCTTTTTTTTTTTTTTTTTTTTTTTTTTTTGCGGTACGCGGGCCTCCTGCATCAGCAGGTGGACTCTCAACCACTGCGCCACAGGGGAAGCCAAAATTTCTTTTTTTTTTTAAAATTGAAGTATAATTGCTTTACAATGTTGTGTTAGTTTCTACTGTACAGCAAAGTGAAGTAGAGTTCCCTGTGCTATACAGGTTTGTTCAAATTTCTAATGGTCTCAAAAATGTCAAGTTGTGTGTTTTGTAGTTTCAGGAATAAGGATCGAATAAGGTCCATGCTTCATAATTGGTTAATCTGGTTTTATTAGTCTTTTTTTCCCTTGTGGTTTATTCCCTTGCAATTTATTTGTTGATTACAACCCTGTAAATTGGTAATTGCAGCTAGAAGCTTGATCAGACTCAGGGTTTTTTTGTTCTTTTTTATTTGTTTATTTTTATAAGAGCGCTTCATCAGTAGTGGTATGTCCCTCCAATACTCAGGGTTTGTTCTTTCTTTTTTATTTGTTTATTTTTATAAGAGCGCTTCATCAGTAGTGGTATGTCCCTCCAATAGGAGACATGAACTATCTTTGTGATGTTAGCAGCTATTAATGCCTCAATGCCTAGATCAAGTTGTCCATTTGGAGCTATAAATGATAGTCTAATTCTGTCATCTTCTTTATTATATGAAATATATCTGTAAAGAGAAACTAACCCCATGGCTTTTGTCTGGTTTTCCAAAGATGCAATTTATGATGGAAAGGCAAAATAAATATTTGATATTTTTTCCTTTTATTTATCAATTTTCAAAGTAACAAGTTGGGTTCCTAGCATTCTCCAAGGTGATCCATTATCTGGGGCGATAGGGTATTATTATGAACTCATTGGTTTAAACATTTATGTTTATATCCATTGCTGTTGTTATCCTTATTGATGCTTATATTATTCCTTCTTTGGTCAGCTAGAAGCCTCTACAAGTTGGTGCCTTAATCCTTTTGACACAACTCTGGTAGCCTTTCTATAATTTTTTTTAAAGCTTCCTTGCTTTCTTATATTGCAAGATGTTTCATGCTCATGTTATGTATTTCCTTCTCCAGACCTAGAATCAGCCATTTCTTTAAGAAACCTGGTTCTTTTTACAGGAAAACAGTATTTGGAGACCTCAATCTGGGTACTATGGGTACTTATTAATACTGGTCATAAACATTTTATTCTGACTATAATATGCACAACTTACAAAGTGTAGGTTGGGGTTTTTTTAATTCATTATTTCATTTGATTTATAAAGTTGCTCTTTAGTTTTTGTTGCAATCAAATGTAAAAACAAGTTAGATATAGTTTAAAGAGTCAAGAAATATTAACACAGGGACTTCCCTGGTGGTGCAGTGGTTAAGAATCTGCCTGCCAATGCAGGGGACATGGGTTCAATCCCTGGTCCCAGAAGATCCCACATGTCATGGAGCAACTAAGCCCGTGAGCCACAGCTACTGAGCCTACGCTCTAGAGCCCACGTGCGGCAACTACTGAAGCCTGTGCGCCTAGAGCCCGTGCTCCACAACACGAGAAGCCACCGCAATGAGAAGCCCACACACCACAATGAAGAGTAGCCCCTGTGTGCCGCTACTAGAGAAAGCCCATGTGCAGCAACAAAGACCCAACACAGCCAAAATAAATAAATAAATAAATAAATTATTTTTAAAAAGAAGTATTAACACAGAAAATTGCATCATCTGTTTAGAGTTTTAAGCGGAAGATAAAGTCACATATTTTTTGGTATCATCATTATAAAACATCAGAAACACAAGTATTTCTTATAAAAAATTGAAAAGGAAAAAAATCAAACCTACATAGGCCGTTGCTGTTAATGTGATGGAGAAAAACTCATGTTTAAAATAGGGTCTAGGGCTTCCCTGGTGGCGCAGTGGTTGGGACTCCGCCTGCCAATGCAGGGAGCACGGGTTCGTGCCCCGGTCTGGGAGGGTCCCGCGTGCCACGGAGCGGCTGGGCCCGTGAGCCATGGCCACTGGGCCTGCGCATCCGGAGTCTGTGCTCCGCAGCGGGAGAGGCCACAGCGGTGAGAGGCCCGCGTACTGCAAAAAAATAAATAAATAAAAAATAAAATAGGGTCTATTATATTGATTAATAATTTTTGTTTGTAATCATTTAACTTAACGGTATTTATGATTAAGTACTTCTTAATCTTTATGTTTTCTTTAGGGTGTTCTTCTTTTGTTTTCTTTAGGGTGTTCTACTACTTGTAGTAATGGCCCTGAAATAATTGACTTTGAAAGGATAAAGTATAATCTCATTGAGACATACTCTGAAACATACATAATAAAATAGATCATATTCACTTCTTTTTGTATTTCTATGTTTTTAAGGATCCTTTAGGAAAAAGACCCAATCCTCCCCCTGTTTCTGTGCCCTACTTGAGTCCTCTAGTGCTTCGTAAAGAACTTGAATCTTTGCTAGAAAACGAAGGCGATCAGGTGATTCACACGTCCTCTTTCATCAATCAACATCCGATCATTTTCTGGAACCTCGTTTGGTATTTCAGACGTTTGGACCTTCCTAGTAACTTACCAGGACTTATCCTCACATCTGAACATTGTAACGGAGGTGTACAGGTAGGGAACCAACTTCAATACTTATACTACATTGGTGTTGGTTAGGATGCGGCTTAACTTCAGGTAGCAGGAAGTATACAACAATAGTGGCTTAAGTCACAGGTTATTTCTCTCTCACTTAAAAATTTAGATAGGTGGTCCAGGGATGGTATAGTGTTAGAGACTTGAGAGCCTTCTATCTTTTTGCTCAGCAGTGTGACCTCCATTTCCAAGTTTTACACCTGGTCTAGGATAGCTGACTCTACTTACAAGCTGTCACATCCACATTCCAGCCAGCAGTTAGAAGAAAAATGGATGGAGAAGAGTATGTTTTCTTTCTCTAGGGACAGTTCCTAGAGTTGCACATAATCTTTTCATATGTATCTGTTTGGCCTAAACGTAGTTATATGGTCATTTCTAGTTGCAAGGGTAGCTAGAAAAGGTAGTTTTTATTTTGAAATATAATATTCCCAGCTGAAATTCTCACAGCTTTATTTTAAAGGACTCATATTAGCCACATTTTTCAGATGATACAACTAAAAATTACGGAAGTTATTTTTGCTAGGTCACATACCTCATAAGTGGAGAGAAGCCAAGACCACAGTCTGGCTCTCTGACTCTGAAACTCCTGCTTTGCTTGAGCTGGCATCCCTGACTCCCCAGGAGACAGTGTGCTCCTAGAACTCCTTCATTTTATGATACTGAATATTGAGAGTATTACCCCCAACCTCAAACATGCATCAGGGGCACAACAAACTTTTTAGAGTAGTATAAATTATATTTTGACTCATTTATTTTAAGTAGTAGTCAGTACAGCAAGATAGTAGAAACCATTGCACTTTCTCTTACCCTAAAATTTGTTTTGATGGAGGTTAATCTTTCTTGTGGCTGCTGTGCTAGTTACCAAGTTGTCATTCAGTCCTTGAAAGTCAGAATGAGAAACATGCACCTCAGAAAATAATAAGAACATTTGTAATCAGATATAAATAAAAATTTAAAAATTTTCTCAGAATTTTGAAAGAACTCATCTGTTTTATATAATCAAGCTTTGCTAGGTCCACTAGTAATTATTATTATGCTTGGGGTACTAATACTTTCTACTGATCTTTTTTAGCTTCCCCTGTCATCTCTGTCCCAGGATAGCAAACTCGTGTATATTCAGCTGTTATGGGATAATATCAACCTTCATCAGGAACCAGGAGAACCTCTGTATGTCTCATGGAGGAATTTTAGTAAGTAAAATAGAATGAAAGACATAAAACACTCAAACTGGAAACAACACAAATATCCATCCACAGGTGAATGCATAAGCAAATTATGGTACAGTCCATCCACACAGTAGAATACTGTTTAGCAATAAAGAAAAATGGACTACTGGGGGGAAAAAATAGAATTAAGGAGATGACAGAAATTATTTTGCTTTATTTTAAAATCTTTCATTCATTTTTAGTATCTCAAGATTTTTTCCATTTAGTTCAAATTTTTTTGCTGTTGTACTGACCCATTTATCAGGTCTCCAGCTGAGTTGAGTGGGGTTTTTTTTGTGATTCTTGTGGTTTATCTGTCAAATACTAATTTGGTTAGGTACTTGGAGAGTAAATTCTCTATAGTGGATGTATTGGTATAGATCATAATTTCAATTATATGGATACTAGTCTCAAAGATTCTGGCTTTATTTTTATTTTTTATATATTTATTTTATTTATTTTTGGCTGCATTGGGTCTTCGCCGCTGCACGCGGGCTTCTCCCTAATTACGGCAAGCAGGGGCCACTCCTCACCATGGCGCACAGGCCTCTCACTGTGACGGCCTCCCCCATTGCGGAGCACGGGCTCCAGGCATGCGGGCCTCAGCAGCTGTGGCTCATGGGCTCCAGAGCTTAGGCTCAGTAGTTGTGGTGCATGGGCCCAGTCGCTCCACGGCCTGTGGGATCCTCCCAAACCAGGGCTCGACCCCGTGTCCCGCGTTGGAAGGCAGATTCCCAACCACTGCGCCACCAGGGAAGCCCCTGGCCTTACTTTTAGTTTTTGTATTTAGAACGTATTTTTACAAGGGGTTTAAAGGGCTATCCAGTATTCAGAAGCCTTATGAGTCATAAGAAACCACAGACAACCCAGTAGGTAAGTGAGTAAATGGTATCAACAGGCAGTTCATGGAAGAAACATTAAAATGCTCTGTTCTGTAGATATACAGTGTACAAAGCTGTTGGTACAACAATGCATACTGCAAGATTATTTATAATAATGAAAAACTTAAGCAAATACCTAACAAGAGAATTGTGATAAATCCACACTATGAGATGTTGGCAACCAAGAAAAAGAATGAGAGTCATTTTTATATAGGTTCCCGAAAGGATGGATTTTCGTTATATATTAAGTGAAGAAAAAGGCAAGTTGCAGAACAGTATGTGGTCTTTTCTCTTTTTTGTAGAAAAACGAAACCAAAAATATTTGTGTTTTTAACGTATGCATAGAAAAAGGTCTAAAACCATGTATGTCCCAAGCTGTTAACAGTACCTGCTCAGAAGAGGAAGGGAAAAGTTCACTCTTTTTTTGGGGGGAGGGCTGCGTTGCTCACTCTTCGTTGCAGTGCGCGGGCTTCTCATTGCAGTGGCTTCTCTTGTTGCGGAGCACGGGCTCTACTCATGTGGGCTTCAGTAGTTGCAGTATGCAGGCTCAGTAGTTGTGGTATGCAGACTCATTAGTTGTGGCTCATGGGGTCTGGAGCGCAGGCTCAGTAGTTGTGGCACACGGGCTTAGTTGCTCCGCAGCATGTGGGATCTTCCTGGACCAGGGCTCGAACCCATGTCCCCTGCATTGGCAGGCAGATTCATAACCACTGCACCACCAGGGAAGCCCCCACTCTTTATTTTGTATTTTTACTACAATCTTTCACTACTTAGCAGTTTTTTTTACTTAAGCTAGAATAAAAGAATCTGACATTTTCCCTTGAAATATGCCAATCACAAAATTATGGCTAAATATATTATAAGCTATTTTTGTCTTTTTGTTGTTGTTTTCCCAGTTCTGATATTTGAATGCTTTTTAAGCAGAAGCAGAATAACTTTGAAATTTATGTTGGAAAATAATAGAATTATAACTGCCATTTCTTTAGTTGTTTTCCTGCATATCTTGAAATAGACAAGTGTTTTAAAATGTCCTATAATTTGTGGTGAGAATAAAATTTAGAACTCTCAAGAATTGCCTTGTTTCTTTACTTGATTGGCTACTTTAAACAAAGTATTGGTATATAAATAACATTAAAAGACATAATAGAATTGAGTGGTGACTTTTAGAAAAGCAGTATGGGGAGCTACATATTCCCATTTCCCAGCGAAACAACCATAATTGGTGAAAGTTATTAAAGAAAAAGAAGTGTCTACAGCTGTTGAGAAAATGAAGAAATATTTATTCAAGAAAATATATTGGGCTTCCCTGGTGGCACAGTGGTTGAGAATCCGCCTGCCAGTGCAGGGGACATAGGTTCGATCCCTGGTCCGGGAAGATCCCACATTCCGCGGAGCAACTAAGCCCATTCGCCACAACTACAGAGCCTGCACTCTAGAGCCCGTGAGCCACAACTACTGAAGCCCGAGGGCCTAGAGCCTGTGCTCCGCAACAAGAGAAGCCACCGCAATGAAAAGCCTGCGCGCCGCAACAAAGAGTAGCCCCCACTCGCCGCAACTTCCGCAGAGCAACTAAGCCCATTCGCCACAACTACAGAGCCTGCACTCTAGAGCCTGCGTGCCACAAATAATGAAGCCCGCGCACCTAAAGCCCATGGTCTACAACAAGAGAAGCCACTGCAATGAGATGCCCGTGCACCGCAACAAAGAGTAGCCCCCGCTCGCTGCAGCTAGAGAAAGCCCGTGCGCAGCAACGAAGACCCAACTCAGCCAAAAATAAATAAATTTTTTTAAAAAGAAAATATATTAAATTTCAGTAAAAACGGTGAGTTTCTGTGGCATTTGAGCTACACCTTGCTGCTCGCCACCAGCCCCCAGTCAAGGGCTACAGCATCTCCCTGGGAAAGACAGGTTGCCAGCAGTTCTTATCCTTCAAGCCCTATTCAGTTCCAGGAGACAGGGAGGCTCACTTCCTCCACTCAGCCCCCATGCACTGCCAGCTTCAGCAACCCTCGAATACTGGGTCTCTGATTGTTCTCACAGCGTCTTGCTCATAAGGGAGAGGTTTTATGCCAGGAGAGGCAAGTTAAAAAATCAGAGGCAACTGCATCCCTCATTCACAAAGCAGGGGAATCATTCCAAGAGAAGGGCCACTGTTCCCAGCCCCAGCTCCAGAGCAGTGGCTGAGAGACAGGCCATAAGAACAGAGAGCTCTGAAATTCTCCCCAAAGGAAATGACTTTATTTGGGACAGACTGTGGAGAAGTTCAAGCCTGAAGGCACTCTTGGAAAGAGTGGAGATTTTGGTGAGAAGGCCAGCATTACCCTGATACAAAAACCAAAGACATCATAGGAAAAACAAAACTAAAAATCTGTATCACTTATGAATATAGACATAAAGATCCTCAACAAAATACTAGCCAACCAAATCCAGCAATTTAGCAAAGTGATTGTACACCATGACCGAGTGCTGTTTACCCCAGGCATGCTGTGTTGGTTTGAAAATCAATTAATATAATATATCAATAAAATAAAGGACAAAATCCATATGATCGTCTGAATAGGCACAGCTAAAGCACTTGACAAATCTATTGCCCTTTGTTAAAAACACTCAACAAGGGACTTCCCTGGTAGTCCAGTGGTTAAGAATCTGCCTTCCAATGCAGGGGACACAGGTTCGATCCTTGGTTGGGGAACTAAGATCCCACATGCTGCGGAGCAACTAGGTCTGCGTGTCACAACTACTGAGCCGGTGCTCTACAGCCCACGTGCCACTAGAGAGTCCATGCACTGCAACTGTGGAGCCCGCGCTCCACAACGAAAGATCCCACATGCCGCAGGGAAGATCCTGAGTGCTGCAACTAAGACCCAAAGCAACCAAAAAAAAAAACTAAGCTAGGAATAGAAAGGAACCTCCTCAACCTAATTATGAGCCTCTGAAAACCCACAGTTGATATCATTTAATGGTAAAAGACTGAATACTTTCCCCCAGGTACAGGAACAAGACAAAGATGTCTGTTTTCATTATTTCTTTTCAACACTGTACTGGAGGTTCTTGCTAGAACAATTAGGAAAATAAAAGGCATCCAAGATGGAAAGGAAAAAGTAAAACTACCTCTATTTGAAGATTATGTCATCTTACATATTGAAAATCCTAAATTAGAAAATCCTAAGGAATACACACACACACACCCCCCACACACAAAACATGTGGAACTTATTTATTAAATAAGCTCAGCAGAGTTGCAGGATATAAGATCAATACATAGAAATCAACTGTATTTCTATATACTTTCAATGAATAATCCAAAAATTAAATTAAGAAAATAATTCCATTTATAATAGCATTAAAAATAATAAAATACTTAGGAATAAATTTGATAAAAGAAGTACAAAACTTATTATACTCTGAAAACTAAAATTATTGTTGAAAGAAAGTAAAGACCACCTAAGTAAATGGAACGAAATCCCATGTTCATGGGCCAGAAAAATTAATATTGTTAAGATGGCAGTACTCCCAAATCGATCTATAGATTCAGTACAATCTATATCAAAATTCCAGGTGGCTTTTTTATAGAAATTGACAAGCCTATCCTAAAATTCATATGGATATTCAAGGCACCTAGAATAGCCAAAACAGTCTTGAAAAAGAAGAACAAAGTTGTAGGACTCATACTTCTGAATTTGAAAACTTACTACAACGCTACAGTAATCAAGAAAGCAGAAAACTGGCATAGGATAGACATATAGGTCCATGGAATAAAGTTGAGTTTCCAGAAATAAACCCTCACATGTACAATTAACTGCCTTTCAACAAGAGTGCCAAGGACCATTCAGTGGGTAAAGAATAGTCTTTTCAACAAGTAGTGCTGGACAACTGGAACAACATGCAGAAAAAATAAAGTTGGATCTCTTCCTGGTTCACTGCTAATTGGAATAAAAATAGTGCAGCTGCTTTGGTGTAAATAGTTTCACAGTTCCTCAAAATGGTAAACAGTTACCATATGACACAGCAGTTGCACTCTTAGGTATACACCCAAGAGAAATGAAGACATACATCCATATAAAAACGTGTACACTGTTTTTAGCAGCATTTTTCTTAATATCCAAATAATGAAAACAACCTAAATGTTCATTTTAACTGACGAATGGATAAAGTATGGTATATCCATACAATGGAATATTATTTGGCAATAAAAAGTAGTGAATACTGATACATACTACAAAATGAATGAATTTTAAAATATTATAGAAGAAGCAGCCACAAAAGAGAACAGAAGGTATGATTCCATTTATATCAAACAATCAGAATAGGCAAATCTGTAAAGACAAAATTAGATTAGTGGTTGCCTAGGGCTGAGGGGTTGGGAAGATAGAGTGACTGCTAATAGGTAGATTTCTTTTGGAGGAGATAAAAATGTTCTAAAATTGGTGATGGTTGCCCAACTCTGAATTAAGGAGCAATAGTGAAGTTGCATATTATATTTGGGTTATGCTCTAAAATCACAACATAACATGAAAATCAAATCTACTTAGCATGTAGAAAAACTAGGATCAAAACCCATAGCAGCCAGTATTTCCTCTTGTATTGTAACAGAGAACTTTGCTATTTCTATGGTTTGAACACAAATGAAATATTCCTAGTTGCCTTTATTAAGGGGCTGGATTGTATGAAAATTACAGTAACTTGCTTTATGACAGACACTTAAAATGAGGCTGACTGGGGAACTTTTGGATACATAGTTCCATCTCAACTAATGTGGGTGTAATAAAATTGTATGGCTGCTGGGATTACCTACAGTATTAAAGTTTTCCCTTTTTCTGGGCCAAGCTCACATTGTTGATTTTATGTATTTTTAATGTTACTGTGATTCAGGTATACCACTGAAGCACTTTTGTAATATATGAAATCTGTATAAATATTTGTTCTTAATAATTCTAGAATTACCCTTGTATCAATTAGGATTATATGCTACTGTATTTAATAGAAAACAACAGAATCTTAAACAGGTAAAGATTATTCTCTCACATGAAGAATTTATGATGTAGATACTCCAGGACTGGTAGGCAACTCCTCTGTCATCGGAGACCCAGGCTCCTTATGCTTTGTCTGCTTTTCCATCAGGAAAGATTCATGGTCACAGGATGGCTGCTGGAGTACAAGATATAACATTCCAGCCTCAAGCAGGAAGCCCTAAGTTCAGGAAAAGGGCAAAGGGACAGGCCTCTCCTATCTGAAGAAAGCAAGAACAATATTTTTTAGCTGGTCACATTACTACATAACTTTACTTGTGATGGGGAGGTGGTGTTGAATAAAAAATGATACAAATCTGAAAAAAAACTTCTTTAATAATTAGAGTGACTAAATGTATCCTTTTACTGTGTTCTTATTATTAGATTCTGAAAAGAAATTGTCTCTCCTGTCAGAGGAACAACAAGCAACAAGCGCTTTAGTAGAAACCATCAGGCAGAGTATTCAACATAATGATGTTCTTAAACCCATCAACCTGCTTTCACAACAAATGAAGGGAGACATGAAAAGACAAAGGTAATAATCCAGTATTTGGTACTTGATGCCATTCGAAATAATTTCATGGTATTTTAAAAATGATTTTTAAAACTATCTCTAGTTGTAAAAGAAACACATACTCATTGTAGAACATCTGATTGTCTTAAAAAGTGCTACCCAAATGCATTCATACTTGATCAGAAACGTCTGGGAAATAGATTAAATTTTAGGAGGTAATTCATTTATGTCTAAAATGTACTGAGTCTTTGTGAAAACATTACTACTATTCACTGGAAACCTATAAATGTGTTAACATTGATGTTATACATATGTACTGCTTGTTCAGGTCCTGTCACACATCTTATCTTGTGAGATGTAAAAAAAAATATATGGGTTTAGAAGTAGAAACAATTTAGGAAAATGATGGAAGCAGTGAATTACAAATGATATGGAGCTATTCTGATCCTCTCACTATTTATTGTCTGTTAACATGCTTGGATCAGTACTCATCCCAGTCTCAGCATAAGTGAATTTTGTGGTGGAAGCTTCAGAGAGACATAATACCTTCTATCAAACATAAACAGTGTTTCCAGGTGCTCTTCAAGTTTCTAGTCATGGCATCTTTGAAGATAGTCTCAGAAATGATAGGACAAGAATTCATAATGAAAATGGATAGATCCTTCTATAATCTCAACAGTTGAGGTAGAGATTATCTCCTTCACAGGCTAAAGAGCAGCCACTTTCAAGTATCTGTAGTTGAAGGACAGGGAAGGAATATTAGAAATGACATACCATGGCTTCTGAAACTTCGAAAGAAAGCTGCCTGGAGCATCATCAGAATCAGCATTACTCTCTAATTTTTTTTTCTGTAAATACTCAAATCAGTTCCTAAGTTTCCCCTTTAACAAATGAGTCACGAATCTCATTTTTAAGGTTTCATTTGTAACATTTTTATGTTCGCACATCAAATAAAGGTGATTTATCCTTTACTGTTGGGTTAAGTAGTAGAGACCACACCATCTTTCATACTGTTTGTGTCCAAGGGTTTTAGACCCCTAACTTACTTAGAAATACATCTCTTACTTTGTCATGTGGCAAAAGTCTGCTTTTGTAAATCTGAATTAGAAATTAGAATTGTTACCTATTATATTGCTAAATAATTACAATAAAGTTAAAATAAGCCATTTTTAGTTATTTCGAATGTGAAGCTTTATGCCCATTAACTTTTAAATTTGAAACATAAGTTTGCAGGAAATTGCAAAGATAGTACAAAGAGTTCCGTGGACCCTTTACCCAGCTTCTCCCAAAGGTGACATCTCATAAGTGTAGTGTAATGTCAAAACCCGAACACTGACATGGGTGGATACATTACTGTTAACTACAGAACCTAATCTTTTTTCTTTTTTTTTTTTCAAGTATAGTTGATTTACAATGTTTTTTCACCATTTAAAAAAACCTTCATAGGGTATTTTTATGCTCTTTGCCTATTAATTTTAAAAATATTTGTTTTATAGGAGTTTATACAGAGAAATCCTCTTCTTATCATTAGTATCTCTTGGAAGAGAGAATATTGATATTGGTAAGTTCGTCAACTGGGGATTCCTTAAAGGGGGTTTAAGTCTTATTTCCTAAAGAAACTTTTAAAATTCGAATTGGTATGGGCAGATACTCCATTTGCCTTTAAAAAGATTTCTGCCTTTAAATATGCAGTTTAAATATGTATATAAAAATGATTTGACTACCATTTTTAAATGCATAGCTTTTATTTTATTATTATTTATTTATTATTAAGAAAACCAACTATATTTTTGAAAATATCTTTCAGAGGCTTTTGACAATGAGTATGGACTGGCATACAATAATTTATCTACAGAGATTCTTGAAAAGTTGCAGAAAATTGATGCTCCACCAAGTATCAGTGTGGAGTGGTGCAGGAAGTGTTTTGGAGCACCTCTCATTTAAATAAGATTCACTACATTTTGGACACAGAACTGGGGGAATAGATTCAATCTGGAGACATTCAAGGTTTGTTTCAAATTATGAATTGGTGAAAATTGAAGTTATTCTTGGGACAATAGATAATGAAATGTAATTCATACTGAATCATCTCAGAAGGTAAAAATGCCACTAAAATGCCCTAGGGTTTACTGATGTTGAAGATTTACAATTTCTGAACTATTTTTATCTGCTGAAAATTGGTTTTGCATGTCTCAGTATTTGTAGCAGTTCGATAATGAGAAACCATATTCATTCTTGGCGTTTCGTCTATATCTGAAGCTATTGAGTTTGGGGAATGGCAAATTAATGTAAACTTGCCTAGCCCCAAAACAAATGAAATCTCAATTATAAGAGCAACTATTTGTGTATTGTGTATATATGTGTGCCTGTGTAGGTGTGTATCTACTCAGCCATATTATATTTATTAAAATTCTTAGATTGCAAGTTGCAATAAAGTTTTCTGAAAGGGGGTCTCCAACTATTAAATCAATGACTACTACTAAATTCATATGTAGTCATTAATCTCAAAATTACCTGAAAGTCTGATAACTGCCTTGCCTTTGACTTTAAAATTAATATATATTTTTACCCTTCATGTTATGTATTCGCTCCCTTAATGGATTGTATCTTGAATGTCCAGTTACTTCCTTTCATCCTCTTCCCAGTATCATGTTAATTTGCAACAGCTTTAAAATTGGAATGAGCCAGATAGTTTAAATGAAATTAATCAGCTTCATAATTTACAAAATTAAAATTCTTGTGTATGTCTTTGGGCCTGAAATTGTTCAGGCACATAAATTGTTGCTATTGGTCACTTTTAAAAACCTGTGGGATAACTTGCACTGCACACAGAATTTTATTCTTGTATAAAATTTAGATTTGTACACTTACTTGTGCATTTGTAAATACTGTTTTTTAGGCTGAATCAATTGTCTTAAAACGTTAAAGCTATTAAACTTGTTGCCAGTAGGTTTAAGAAAATCATGACCTCACATGCCTCACTGACATTTATCAGGCCTTTCGTTAAAACATCCCTTAGGGACAGTAAATTTGCCTTACCTCTCTGCATGCATGGTTTGAAAAGCCAATGATTGTGTGCTCGCTTTTACAGTAATTATGCAGATGACTAAATCAGTTGGTAATTATTTCCAAATGGTACAGTTAACAGCACACATCTCCTTTCCACCTATAATCTTTTAAAAATTGTCACTATACCAGTCTTCCAACATTTCAGGGTTAATAAGACCTATGCAGAATCCTAGTTTCAGTTTATTGTGAAAGTGCTAATAAGTAAATGAACTTGTCAGAAACTGTGTACAATTCTCATTGCCTTAAAAATGGATCTTTTGCACTGTCTCAGAGAATATATTTTTGCAACTTAAGACTTGGTACTAGTTTTAATACTTAACACTTATTGCCCCAACAGAAAGTTTGGAATTACTTTGCATATAAAAAAATCAAAGTTGAATAAAATGAAAACTTCTCAAGTTTGCTGTGCTTGTCTTACATTTTTAAGGCTCCTGAAGTGTGTACAGTAATTCAAGCTTTTGTGATCTTCAGAATTCCAGTATTGTCTGTTTTCCCACTTCTCTGTAGTTCTCAATAACTCGAACTAAATTACCAAAGCACTTCCCACTAAAACAACCCTGTGATGAAGATCTTACACATTTAAGAATATTCTGCTATATCAAATTATAAAATTTCTAATAGCTTTTTAATATTAATCTAAATAACTTAGCCATTATATATTGGAAAGCTTAGCCTGTGGCTGTCATTTAGAAATTGAGACTGATTTGTATTAAAATTGCTTAAAGGCCTTTTCTTGCACCTACCACAGAAAGGGCAGTAAAAATTTATAGCAAAAACAGAAAAAAAAAAAAAAAACAGATTTCAAATCATTATCTATAGATTTAGAAATATCTAGAATGACTGTATGAGACTTAAATCCTGATTAACTTCTGAAAGCGATCTTTCGAATTACTGCGGATTGTTTATCATAACCTTACACTGGTTTTAGATTTGGTATTAACTGCATTTCATAGATTGATTATAGCAACCTGCACAGTTAATGAGTTATCAGTCATAAGTCTGACATACCTTTGGGATATTCAATTGTTGCCCTTTTCATTTTTGGTATACACTAGTAATATAGGATTCGATGTCTTTGCAATAACAGTCATAAGTCTGACATACCTTTGGGATAGTCAATTGTTGCCCTTTTCATTTTTTTTTTTTTTTTTTTTTTTTTTTGTGGTATGCGGGCCTCTCTCTATGTTAAACTCGTAAATCTGCCAGATTTCATAAGCTAGTATAGTCTAGGCCCACCTTACCTATCTGTCCACCGTAGTGACTGTACTCCTCAAAATAAGAAAGCAGGGTGGTTCTCATGTTTTTATGCATTAGAATCAACCAGCTACTAGTTAGAATTCTGGGCTTACACCAGACCTGCCTTTTGGCCTGTTACCCTCTAGGATTCAACTGTAGTGTCAGTCCTTCTGGCACTTGGTATCATCTTTTTTTAAATGCTGTAAGTTCAACTTCTAACTTTGTCAACTGCCAATTAAGACTTTTGTAACTTTTTAATATTAAGAGCTATGGGCTGCTGTTCAGCAGAGAGTAACACAACATTGTAAATCAACTGTACTCCAATTAAAAAAAAAAAAAAAAGCTATGGGGATCTCCTCTGTGAATCTTGCTTCAGGGCTGGCATTATTGGCCTAACCTGGGAACTTATTAATGACTGTGGGGCCCCAAACTACCGAATCATAATCCACTGTTTAGCCAGATCCCCAGGTGATTCTTATGCACACTTTAACTGAAGCACTTAGTCAGTCTCTACATGTTACAGCCACTTGAAAATTTTACTCACCTGTGGTTAATATATACTCTGGCAAAGGAGCACCTTTTAAAGCCTAACGTGCCTTCTTTTAAGACCCTTCTAGTCTATAGGTTTGAATGAAGGTTCGAACTGCAATTAGTATAGAAACCAGACATAGTACATTAGAAAAAGTATACTTCGGGGAATTACCTGGCAGTCCAATGGTTAGGACTCCACACTCTCACTGCCAAGGGCCTGGGTTCAATCCTTGGTCGGGGAACTAAGATCCCACACCCCACAAGCTGCATGTTGCAGACAAAAAAAAAAAGGTATACTTTCTCTGTGCATCCTTCACTGATGCCAGTGTTTCTAACGAGGTACAGTCAACTCCTTCGCAGTGTGAAATATAATAAAAACAAGTAGAGTTGAAAAGCTTTCTGTTAATGCATTAAATTTGCACTGGTTTTAAAAGCTTTGTCAACTATTTAAAAATGGTATCCATTAACTATGCTTTTAACAAGTTATCCTTTTTACATATGACAAATGTCCATCTTCACAAGGGCACTTTTCATGTATCATGTATAGATCTTTAAGAAAAACTGTATTCCTCAAAATAAAGTGTATCAAAGATTAATAGTCCTAGTCATTTATTTCCCCTATATTGTTCCATGCCTTGCTAAAAAGCCAATGAACATGATAAGAGTCCTTTCCTGAGCCACCCACCAAAGAGAAACTCTGTCCTGGCCATCTCTTCCCCTATCACAGTTCAGTCTCAGTGTCTGAATCTGAAGGATTATCACTTTCAGGTGTCTCTTGCAGACTTTATCTACTACTAGATTATACAGTACCTCCTCTTCTATAAGTTTCTTGACCTTCATTTATTTTATCATCAATTAGAAGTCAATAAAGGAGATGTGATGTCTGATCTTATTTATTTGTTACTCTTAGAACATCTCATTTTTGACTGGACTCAGACTTAGAAGTGGAAGCTCTCAGAGAGGACAGCCTCCGTCTCTTGGCAATCTGTTCCTGGCGTTTTTCTTTGGCCTCCTAAACAAAACCAAAAAAAAAAAAAAAGCAGTTAAAGCTTATCTGGATTAAAAATGCAAATCCAAAGCCAAGCCTATCCCCCCACCCCCAACACACACACACTGAGGACTTACCTTCATTCTCTTGGCCAAAAGTTTAGCATATTCTGCAGCCTCTTCCTTATTTTTCTTAGTATGCTGTTTCTTCAGAGCAATTCGCCGACGTTTGTGTTGCAGAACACGTGGAGTAACAAGACGCTGAATCTTGGGTGCTTTGGTCCTAGGTTTCTTACCTAAAAATTTAGATAATGACTCAGTCACTTCAATAATACCCTTGTTCAATAGGACCCACATTTACATTTTTAAAGCATTAGAAACAGATTCAAACTCAGTAGTTCCTATGAAAACTTATTTGTATGAGACAGTTTACTAGGGACCAGCGTTTTCCTGTACCAGTAGCTTGGATGTCAACTTCAAGATCATACGTAAATTCAGCAAAGTAATAGGTTACTTTGCTGAACAGTTGGAAGTCATACCCCATACTTTTTTCTGTTCACTTTGAGTTCCCTTCCACAATTACATTGTCTTGGGGAGGACATTATTATCTCTCTGTACCGTAAGGCATATGAGCATTATTTTAAAACAGTATTAACCGCATATTTAACTTGTCATGAAAACTAAGTAAAGCATTAACTGCTCTTTGAAGTCCCAATTAGTGCTCAAATTTCATTTTCCAAGACAGAGGCTGCTTATCTGGAGTGAAACTTAACACTATGAATGAATGAATGAATGAATGAATGAATGAATGTTTTTATTTGTTCGTTTGGTGGTGCTGCCCGGCTTGCAGGATCTTAGTTCCCCAATCAGGGATTGAACCTGGGCCACCATAGTGAAAGCAGAGTCCTAACCACTGGGCCACCAGGGAATTCCTGAGAATATCTTCATTTAGCCTGATTTATAATCCAAAATCCTCTGGATTATAAATCTGCTTCAGAACAGGAGTCTTTTCAGATGCAATGATTTTAGTTTGTGGACACCTTCTGGGAGCAATAAACGCTTCAGGTAAATATTCTAAGACTAAATGCTCAGTTGTTCAGGTTCTGCTAAAATAAAAAAAACCCTTTGGAATTATAAAGAAAGAAAGGACCATCTTAACAAATGTCTGTTAAGTAGCACTTAGTACACTAATGATATTTCCAGGGGCACAACTACAGGGAACTACCATATATCTGCCAGTTACTTCACTGAAAGTCATACCTGGCACACAGTAGGTGTCCAAATATTTCCTATGAGTGACCAATGAGCACTTACCATATACCAGGTATTAGCTCATTTAAACCCCCAGTCCTGAAAACCAAAACCCAAGCAAAATTTTTCAGATCTGTCAGGAAAACCCAACCCAGAACTAACATGCTGTTTATTCCAATTATAAATATTCATATCATTTACTACAGAAATTTCATTACTGAGTATTGCTGCTGCAGACCTCACTAGTGATGGGTTATGTTGCCTAATAAACAATATACCTTCTTAAAATATAAAACACAAGGTTCCTAAAAAAACTAAAAACTGAGTTCCCATACGATCCAGCACTCCCACTCCTGGGCATATATCCAGACAAAACTATAATTCAGAAAGATACACGCCACCCCTATGTTCATAGCAGCACTATTCACAATAGCCAAGACAGGGAAACAACCTCAATGTCCACCGACAGATGAAGGGATAAAGATGTGGTAGGCATATACAATGGAATACTACTCAGCTACAAAAAAGACATAATGCCATTTGCAGCAACATGGATGGACCTAGAGATTACCATACTAAATGAAGTTACAATAAGACATACCATATGATATCACTTACATGCGAAATCTAAAATATGACACAAATAACTTTACGAAACAGACTCACAGAGAACAGACTTGTGGTTGCCAAGGGGGAGGGATGGATTTGGGAGTTTGGAATTCAGATGTAAATTATTATACATAGAATGAACAGACAAGGTCCTACTGCATAGCACAGGGAATTATATTCAATATCCTGTGATAAACCTTAATGGAAAAGAATATGAAAAAGAATTTACATACATATAACTAAATCACTTTGCTGTACTGCAAAATTAACACAACATAGTAAATCAACTACACCTAAATAAATTTATATACATATGAAAACCCCAAACACTTGTTTCCTGGTATTCTGAATAAAGCTTCTTTCCAACTTCTTATTCTCACAACTCTATTGCTATCCACATTCCAGCTGAAGTAAACGAAGGCCAGAAGTTAAAGCAACTTAAGTGGATGAAAGCATGTATTTCTTTGGTAAACAAAAAAATTAGAACCACTGATATGGAAAGAAAGCAAGTGTGGCGGGGTGAGAGCACATTCAATAACAACCACAGAGTTTTCTGTCATTCTTTCAACTCCTAACCCCAAAGCAACGAACTTAAAATGTCTCATAACTTATCTCTGAACGAACTTATACATCAGTGACCCAAAGGCAAATTTCCAAGAAAAATTCTATCACTCTCGAGGGCACTGGATATAATAAGGATTCATACCAACTGCACGTCTTGACCCTCTCTCTCCCCCACTATTTTCCTAAAAACTCAGATTCTAGGTAACTAGTAGGCAGATTTTTATCTTCTAACATGCACACAAAATGCTATGACGAATCAATGAAATTAAGCAAGCCCTAAACTGCATAATCCCCCATACCTTCTTTGTTTAGGGGCTTTCTCACAACATACTGGCGGACATCATCTTCTTTAGAGAGATTGAAAAGTTTGCGGATTCTGCTAGCTCTTTTGGGTCCCAGGCGACGAGGCACAGTAGTATCAGTGAGTCCTGGAATATCCTTCTCCCCTGAAAGAGAAAAATGAACAGACGTTTTAATTCAACAACCTCCTTACAAACAAGAACCCTAAATTGTTCAGGCATTGCTAAATACAAGTCCACTGGTCAAAACTGTGGATACTGCAAATCAATCAATCGACAATCAGCTTTAAATCAGTGTGGACAAAAATTAACTCAAGAATAAAAATCTCACCTTTTTTTACAATGACCAAATTGAGAACACTCAGATTGGCATCCACAATGCAACCCCGTACAGATTTGCGCTTTCTTTCTCCAGTCCTCCTTGGTCTGTAACAGGAATGCCCCTTACTCAGTAGCAGGCGGACTCGGCCATGGGTCAAGACACCCTGCTTCATGGGGAAACCCTGTTTGTCGTTCCCACCACTGATTCGGACCACATAACCCTGGAAGAGAACACAATGACACATTACAGAACGAAAGACTGTGGCATCCAACAAGTGCACTTCATTAAGACCAATCTGAAACTTAATAGCTTTCTCTGGTCACTAAATTTTGTCTGTACTTCCAATTTCCCGAGTTCAATTAGCAAAGTCCTTTCAATCAAGTTACTTCTAGCCGATGCTTTACCAGCGCTAACAGCTCTTGGGGGAGAAAGCCTATGTTAAGGAACAAAGCATCTATGAACCACAAATAAATCAAAAACAACCCTTCTTGGCACTTTTCAAAAAAAAGTGGAGACCATTAGCTTGCAGGGCAAGAACTATATATTTTTTTCATGAACATAACCCTGCCAGGTAATAGCTCCACGTTATAAAGTGACCTCTGGAAGTAACTAAACCCAAGGTCAGAAGACAGAACCCGAGTTTGAACCCCATTACATTTACCAATTGCCAACAGCGTTTACCATCTCTCTCTTAAATATTCTAACAATTCAATTCGGCAGTCCGGCAGGCCACTTTTACCTTCCATTCTTCACCCAGAGCGTCAGCAGCAACTTCTGTGGCCATACGCTTCTCATAAAAGGTACGAAGTTTTCGTTCATCGTCCACTTCAATGAGTTTCTGGCAGCCAGTGGCCGGGAAAGAGATGTTCAGCTAAAAATTAAACGGGCGGAAAGAACTTCATGAAAATCGCAGAACCACTACAAAGGTTATTCCACTGCAAAAAGCCTTTCCTGTCACCCACACACAACTAATAGAATATCTGATACTACTCACTAAAGCACGTGTGTACATAAGACTGCGCAAAACACACTGCACTAGAAGTAGAACACATCTTTCAACCCTCGCGGAATGACGCCGGGGCGAAGGGCGCTGCGCAGCCGTTCACCCTCTCGGAGCAAGAAGCCCGACCTATTTGCCGCCAACCGGGCAGCAGGGCCGCCTCTATCCCGGCTGGGGGGCAGGACGCCACCATGGCGCTCCCCGCCCGGCGCAGCTCCAGCTGCAATCGCTCGCCATCCGCTCTCCCAAGGAGCTCCGGCCCCAAAAGATAGCTCCTTCTCCTGCCTCAGGCCCTTCTCCATCCAGAGCCAGGATTCTGGGGCGCAGCGCCGTATTCTGGGGCTCGAGCCACGGTACTCAAACCTAGCACGAAACCCGCCAACAGTTCCCACCTTCATTCTGAAGCCGCCGACCGCCTCCGAGGCGCCACGAAAAAGAGACCCAACTTCCGCTTAGCCCAGGTCACATAGGCTCTTCCAGTTCTCGCGAGACGGTCGGACGCCTGGGATACCGGAAGTGAGCGTGGATAGGCGGCACTTCCGGGGGTGGGGCTAAGCAGTGGTTGGGAGGTAGAGTTGGTGGGCGGTGTCCAGGTGTAGTTCCGAAGTTTAGCATCTCCACTGTTTGTTCTTTCCCGTCGTTCTGGGTCAGAGAGCATCCCCGCTCGGTCCCGGCCACTGCTTCTGATGACATCAAAGAGGGAGAGCAGGATCGGAGTTCGGCTCTCCTGGGCTGTCTTGTACCTCAGCCGCCGTCCGAAGATTTCCATTTTAGGAGCGTGCCCTGCCCTGGTTTCGGCTGTTCAGAGCACGACGCCTTGAAAGCTCTGCTTTGCTTTTTCCTTAAATACTCAATCATCCGCGTGTCCTCTAACCGCTGCAGTCATCATTCTACCACAGAATGATACACTCAGCCACCCTGTCACCCAAGCCAAAAACCATAATTACTCCAAGTCCTTGTACCTCCTAAATAGTCTCCCTGCTTTCTGTCTTGCGCCTGTGATCGTTTTAAAACGCAAAATTCTATCACTCCCTTGCTGGAAATGCACCATTTATTTCCCACTACAGTTAAATACTTTCCAAACTTCTTAACCTGGCTTTATAAACTTTACACAGTCCAAAGCTCACCTATCGCCATTCGTTAATGCCATGCCAGTCTTTTCAGATTGCACGTCCTTCCTAAGAGAAGCCTTTCCTGAACACACAACCAGAAATTGTATTCCTCTCCTCTAGCACTATTTCCCTTTATAGTACTGTTTACTCGTGATACATAAATGGTTTGCTTATGCTCTGCCTCCCCTACTAGATGGTAAATTAGGCCAGGGCTCGTGTCTTAACTTCACTGTGGATTTCTCAGGACGCAGCAAAGTGTATGGTACTTAATAAGTAAGGCTCAGTAAATATCTGTTATATGATCATAAGGCCAGCTCTGCTATGTGTTAGTCTATCAGTGTGGTACTAATGGAGCCAGCCAGCAGAGGGAGAAGGAATGAGTGTATTATAGTAAATCTTGAATCAGCAATGATTCAACTCTTATTAGAAGAGAAAGATGTAGGAAAGATACAGTGTATCTGATAGCCCTCCAGAACATTCCTGGGAGAATGAGAACCCAGGTGATCTAACTTTGAAGCCCACAGTACCCTGAATCAGTACCCTGAAGGAAGAAACATTTATCATCTGTTACATATTTACTCCATATTTTTTCTTCAAGAAAAAAACTCCTGCGTTGAAAATAAAAATAATTTTTACTTTCCAAGATTATTACATCCCATCTTCCATTTCAGTATCACAAAGTTTTGAGTTTAGGCCTGCTTCACATTCAAAGCTGAAAGATTCTGCTAAATCCTGTTCGGTCGTCTGATGTTAGTGTTAAAAGGTTGGTGAAATGATGCATTTAAATCCTGTGTATGTAATTTTTGTTAAGGTGAAATTGACACAACATAAAATTATTCATTTTTACGTGAACAATTCGGTGGCATTTAGCACATTCACAATGTTGTGCAATCACCACCTCTATCTAGTGCCAAGATATTTTCATCACCCCAAAAAGAAACCTTGCATCCATTAAGCAATTGCTCCCCATTCCCCCCCTTCCACCAGCTACTGGCAGCCACAATCTGTGTACTGTCTCCATGGATTTACTTACTCTGTATATTTCATATAAATGGAATTATACACTATGTGACCTTTGTGTCTGCCTTCTAATGTTTTTGACGTTCATCCACGTTGTAGCATGTATCAGTGTTTTATTCCTTTTTACGATTGAATGCTATCACACTGTATGTGTAAATCACAATTTGTTTATCCGTTCATCCACTGATGGACATTTGGGCTGTTTCCAACTTTTGACTATTGTGAATAGTGCTGGTATGTTTGTGTACCTATTTTTAGTCCTTTGGGGTATATAGGAGCAGGATTGCTGGGTCACATGGTAATTCTGTGTTTCCCAGGGGAACTGCCAAACGATTTTCAGAGCAGCTGAACCATTTTACATTCCCCCCAGAAATGTATGCACTTGTTATTTTGTTAGTTTCTCTCTTTTTAAATTATATTCATCCTAGTGGGTGTGAAGTGGTACCTCAATGTGGTCTTGATTTACATTTCGCTAATGACTGATGATGTTGAGCATCTTTTCATGTGTTTGGCCATTTATATATTTTCTTTGGAGATATGTCTACTCCAGTCCTTTGCCCGTTTTTTGTTTTTTGTTTTTTATTTTAGCTCTATTTTTATTGAAGTAGTGGTAGTGAGTTAATATGAGGCAAAGGGTAAAATCCAGGACAATTCCTCAGGCTTTTTTTTTTTTCTTTTCTAATGCATTTTTTCAAAGACATAAAATTTACCATCTTAACCATTTTTAAGTATACAGTTCAGTAGTGTTAAGTATATTCACGTTGTTGTGAAACATCTCCAGAGCTATTTCATCTTGCAAAACGGGAACTCTATACTCATTAAACAACTCTTTTTCCCCTTCTCCCATCCCTGGTAACCACCATTCTTCTTTCTGTTTCTATGAATTTGACTACTTTAGATATTTCATACAATTGGAATCACGCAGTACTTGCCTTGTTGTGACTGGCTCATTTCACTTAACCATGTCCTCAAGCTTCATCCATGTTGTAGCATGTGACATGATTTCCATCCTTTTTAAGATTGAATAATATTCCATTGTATTTACATACCACATTTTATTTATCCATTCATCTGTTGATGAACATTTGGATTGCTTCCACCTCTTAGCTATTATGAATACTGCTGGTATTAACATTGGCATGCATATATCTCTTCAAAACCCTGCTTTCAGTTCTTTTGGATATATACCCAGAAGTGAGATTGCTGGATCATATGGTAGTTCTATTTTTAATTTTTTAAGGAACCTTCATACTGTTTTCCATGGAAGTTGCACCATTTCATAATCCTACCAACAGTGCACAAGGGCTCTTTTCCTGTATTTGAATTGGCTTGTTATTGAATTGTAAGTGTTCTTTATATATTCTGAATGCTATACCCTTATTAGATATATAATGTCCAAATAGTTTCTCCCATTATGTGCATATCTTTCCACTTTCTTGAGAATGTCCACTGATGTATAATAGTTTTGAACTTTGATGAAGTCCAATTTATCTAATTTTTCTTTTGTTGATCATGCTTTCATTGTCATATCTGAGACAAATCCATTGCCAAATCCAAAATCCCTATATTTTTGTCCAATAATTTTACGGTTTGAGTTCTTGTATTTAGGTCATTGATCCATTTTGATTTATTTTGTTAATATGGTGTGAGGTTGGGAGTACAACTCCATTCTTTTGCATGTAGACATCCAGTTGTCCCACCACCATTTGTTGAAGAGGCTATCCTTTCCCTCATTTAATGATCTTGGCACCCTTGTTGAAAATCAACTGGCAATAGATGTATGAGTTTACTTCTGGCCTCTCAAATCTATTCCATTGATTTATATATCTATCCTTATGCCAATACCACACTGTTGTGATTTGTAGATTTGTAGTAAGTTTCAAAATCAGGAGGTGGGGTCCTTGACTTTTTCAAAATTGTTTTAGTTCTTTGGGAATCCCTTGTAATTCCATATGAATCTTATGCTCGTTTATGCAAAATATGCTCTTGGAATTTTGATAGGGATTGCATTTAATCCATAGATCAATTTGGGGAGTATTGCCATTTTTACAAAATTAAACTCATTAAACTCTTTCAACTCATGAACATGATATGTCTTTCCATTTATTTAGGTTTTCTTTAATTTATTTCAGCACAGTTTTGCGGTTTTCAGTATGCAAGTCTTTTACCTCCTTGATTAATTTTATTCCTAGGTATTTTGTTGTTTTGGATAATATATAATACATATATATAAATATATATATATACACACACATTTATTTATTATATGTATATGCACACATATACTATTTTTTTCTGAGCCATTTGAAATTAAATTACAAACAACATGGTATTTCTCTTCTGAATACTTAAGGATGTATCTCCTAAGAATAAGGATATTCTGCCACATAGCCTCAATACCATTATCACATGTAAAACTTATTATTTAGGCAATACATTCTACTACACAGCCCATAAAATTTTACCAATTGTCACAAATCTCTCCTTTAGTTTTCCCTCAAGCCTATTAGAGCCAGGGCCTGGCCCCACCCACCAGCAGATGCGTACCAGCCCCTTGACCTCCTGGGCCATGTAGCTAGCCACACTGTGACTCACCAGTGGACCAGCATCCACTGCATGAGGTAGGGTCTAGCAGCCAATCAGGCTGTTGGCCAGCCCCACCTACCAGCATGCCCAAACAAAGGAACAAAACAAAACTCCAGAAGAAGAACTAAACAAAGTAGAGGTAAGCAATCTACTTGATAAACAGTTCAAGGTAATGACTGTAAAGATGCTCAGTGAACTTGGGAGAAGACTGGATGAACACAGTGAGAAGTTTAACAGAGTAAAAACATATAAAGAAGAACCAAGCAGAGCTGAAGAATACAATAACAGAAATAAAAAATACATTAGAAAGAATCAGTCAATCAATTCATACTACCCAAGGCAATCTACAGATTCAATGCAATCCCTATCAAAATAGCAAAGTCAGGGAATTCCCTGGCAGTCCAGTGGTTAGGACTCGGCACTTTCACTGCCAGGGCCCGGGTTCAATCCCTGGTTGGGGAACTAAGGTCTTGCAAGCTGCACAGTGTGGCCAAATTAAAAACAAAAAACAACACACCAAAGTCATTTTTCACAGAACTAAAACAAATAATTCTAAAATTTGTGTGGAAACATAAAAGACTCTGAACAGTTGAAACAATCATGAGAAAGAAGAACAAAGCTGGAGGCATCATGCTCCCTGATTTCAAAATATAACAAAGCTACAGTAATCAAAACTGTATGGTAGGGGCTTCCCTGGTGGCACAGTGGTTGAGAGTCCACCTGCCGATGCAGGGGATACGGGTTCATGCCCTGGTCCGGGAAGATCTCACATGCCGCGGAGCAGCTGGGCCCGTAAGCCATGGCCGCTGAGCCTGTGCATCCGGAGCCTGTGCTCCGCAGCTCGCGAGGCCACGGCAGTGAGAGGCCCGTGTGCCGCAAAACAAACAAACAAACAAACTGTATGGTACTGGCACAAAAACAGGCATATAGATCAATGGAACAGAACAGAGAGCCCAGAAATAAACCCACACGTACATGGTCAGTTACTCTATGACAAAGGAGGCAAGAATATAAAATGAGAAAAAGCCTATTCATAAATGGTGTTGGCAAAATGGGACAGCTACATGCAAAAGAAACTGGACTACTTTCTCACACCCGCGCGAGGCCACGGCAGTGAGAGGCCCGTGTACCGCAAAACAAACAAACAAACAAACTGTATGGTACTGGCACAAAAACAGGCATATAGATCAATGGAACAGAACAGAGAGCCCAGAAATAAACCCACACGTACGTGGTCAGTTAATCTATGACAAAGGAGGCAAGAATATAAAATGAGAAAAAGCCTCTTCATAAATGGTGTTGGCAAAATGGGACAGCTACATGCAAAAGAAACTGGACTACTTTCTCACACCATATAAAAAAACAAACGCAAAATGAATTAAAGACTTAAATAGACGACCAAAAACCATACATTTCATAAGACTCTTAGGAAAAAAACATAGGCAGTATACTCTTTGATATTGATCTTAGCAATACTTTTTTTTTTGGATGTGTCTCCTCAGACAAGGGAAACAAAAGTAAAAATAAATACTGCACCAAACTAAAAAGCTTTTGCACAGTGAAGGAAACTACCAACAAAATGAAAAGTCTGCCTACTGAATGAGAGAAGATATTTACAAACGATATATCCCATAATGGGTTAATATCCAAAATATACAAAGAGCTCATTTAACTCAACATCAAAAAAAGAAAGATTAAAAATGGGCAGAGGACATGAATAGACATTTTTCCAAAGAAGACATATTGATGGCCAACAGGCATATGAAAAGATGCTCAACATCACTAATCACCAAGGAAATGCAAATCCCAACCATGATGAGATATCATCTCACACCTTTCAGATGGCTGTTATCAAAAAGACAACACATAACAAGTGTTAGTGAACATGTGGAGGGAAAGGGAACTCTCATGCACTGTTGGTGGGAATGTAAATTGGTGCAGCCCCTATGGAAAACAGTATGAAGGTTCCTCAAAAAATTAAAAATAAACTACCATATGATCCAGCAATTCCTCTTCTGGGTATTTTTCTAAAGAAAACAAAAACACTAATTTGAAAAGATACATGCACCCCTATGTTCACTGCAGCATTATTTACAATAGCCAGGAAATGGAAGCAACCCAAGTGTCCATCGATACATGAATGGATAAAGAAGATGTGGTATATATACAACGTAATATTAGCCACAAAAAGAATGAAACCTTGCCATTTGCGACAACTTGGTTGGACTTAGAGTGTATCATGCTAAGTGAAATGAGTCAGACAGAGAAAGAGAAATACCATATGATTTCATTCTTATGTGGAATCTAAAAAACAAAACAAATGAACAAATGCAACAAAACAGAAACAGACTGATAGATACAGAGAATAAACTAGTGGTTGCCAGAGGGGAGGTGGGTAAGAGGCATGAATGAAATAGGTGAGGGAGGTTGAGGTATACACTTCCAATTATAAAATAAATAAATCACAGGGATGTAATGTATAGGAAATGGAATATAGTCAATAATATTGTAATAACTTTGTATGGTGACAGCTGGTAACCAGACTTATCATGGTGATCATTTTGTAATGTATAAAAATAGCAAATTATTATGTAGTACACCTGAAACTAATGTATTTTAAGTCAATTACACATCAATAAAAAATTTACAACATTCTCATAGACATCAAAAGTTTGTAAAAGGAATATTCAAAGTATTAACATCAGCAAGATGGCTGAATAATACTTTCTTGCTCATACCCCTCCTACCAACAACAATAATTCAGCATCCATCAGGGAAAAAAGTGCCTTTGTGGCAGCTTTGGGACCCAGGTAGATTGTGAAATCTTGATGCAGTCCAAGACCAGGAGAGATATTTTGAGAAGGAAGGCCTGAACCCAGGGTGCTGACTTCACCCGTCACAGACCCGAAACAGCTCCGCATCTGAGGACTCAGCTACCACCCCATTTGGCTTTGGTTCTGTCACCAGCACCATATGCTATGGGACCCAGAAGGAGTCACGCCCACCCATGCATTGGACAGTAGGCATACAGACCTCAGTCTTGGTTATGGATCCTGAAGTGGCCGGTGAACTGGCTCTACCCACTCTCGGCTGTGATCCGAGAGCCCTTGCAAGTAAGCCTGTCAAACTCGGTCAAAGTGTAGATTTTGAAATAACTTTGAACTGGGCTCCAGTCCGTCCTAGCCACAGTCAGCGAACAGTACTGCTGACAGAAGGACCAAGCAGCAGACGCTCTATGCCCCAGAGGTCATGAAATGGCCCTATACTTTGTTCCAGTCCCTGTGGCCACGGCCGTGGAGCAGTCCAGCCCACCCAGGCCCTGGCAGGAGACCTGCCAATCCATGCCTCCGGAGCCAGGTCTGCAGACCTCAGTGAAACCTGAAATAGCCCTGGGCCTCGGTTTCAGCCCTTCTCAGCCACAATCCAGAACCAGTCCTGCCCAACCAGGGATTCATCCAATTACCAGGTGGGAACTACCTCTAAGCACCTGGTAATAGGCTGCTGTCTGAGGACCCAGCTGTGGAATCTGAAGCAGACCCTTCTCCCAGCACCACCATATTGAACAAGGTACTGGAGGCAGTCCCTTACTACCGGTGACCAGACAGGAACCATGCCTGCCCCAGCCCCTAATAACACGCCCGCCAGCCACGGACCCCCCCCGGAGACCCAGCAACATCACATAACTGGCTCTCACCCAGCAAGACTGCAATTTTGAAAGTAATCTCATCATCCCTGGGAACTGACAGGACCTTGAAGAGATATCTGCACCCACACATTCATTGCAGCATTATTTACAATAGGCAAGACAGGGAAACAGCCTAAGTGTCCATTGACAGATGAATGGATAAAGAAAATGTATCTATCGGGAATTCCCTGCCAGTCCAGTAGTTAGGACTTGGCGTTTTCACTGCTGAGAGCATGGGTTCAATTCTTGGTCAGGGAATTAAGATCCTGCAAGCGATGTGGCTCAGCCAAAGGAAAAAAAAAAAAAAAAAAAAAGGCAAGAAAATGTATCTATCTATAATGGAATATTATTCATCCATAAAAAGAAGGAATTTCTGCCATTTGCAACAACAGGGATGGATCCTGAAGGCATTATGCTAAGTGAAATAAATAAACCAGAGAAAGACAAATACTATATGACCTCACTTATATGTGAAATATTAAAAAAAAAAAAGGAGAGAGAGAGCTGAACTCACAGAAATAGGATGAGAATGGTGATTGTCAGGGGCTGAGGGGTGGGAGAAAATGGTGCTAACACTGAGTGTTAACCGTCTATGGGATATACAAGTAGAGATATCCAACAGGCTGTTAGGTATACAGGTTTGGAGGCTCAGTGTTTGACTCAGTGAAAAAGATGGTTTTGAGAGGGGGCCCATGTTCATTTGCTAGGGCTGCCATAACAAAATCCCACAAACTGGGTGGCTAAACAGCAGAAATTTATTTTCTCACAATTCTGGATGGAGCTAGAAGACTGAGACCAAGGTGTCAGCAGGACTGGTTTCTTCTGAGGCCTCTCCTTGGCTTATAGATGGCCATCTTTTCTCTGTGTCTTCACCTGGTCTTTCCTCTGTGTGTGTCTGGGTCCTAATCTCCTCTTCTACTAAGGACGCCAGTCATATTGAATTAGGGCCCTTCCTAATAACCTCATTGTAACTGAATTACCTCTTTAAAGACCCAATCTTCAAAATACAGTTATATTCTGAAATACTGGGGGTTAGGACTTCTACATAAGACTCTGTGAGGGACACAATCCAGCTCCTAACAGGGCCCAAAGGTAGTCTCTCAACCAGCAGGAGCCTGACCAAACAGAATAGAATTTGTATTCCATAACACCGAGTTAAAGTAATCCTGAAAGCAATCAGTAAAGGTAAAATTTCCCCTAACTCACTGAGCAAGTGAGTTTTTCAAGTGTGTTTGGGGAAGGAGATACTTTCCAAAGGGAGGTATAAACACAGGAAGGAAGAGAAGTAGTAAAGGGAGGAAATGAGCTTGTGCCTTTCAGGAAGCTGTCTCATATTTGGCTCCAGTCAAGAAAACAGGAAAGAAAGATCATTTAGACAGAAAAAACTAAATTTCAAGGGCAATTTCTCCTCATACGAAGAGACTAATTTTAAAACATGCCATGCTGTGTTTGGGAAAGGAAGTTAAATCAAAGAAGTGAAGCTAGGAAAACTCCTTGCCAATATTTCTGTAACTATATCCAGGAGAGAATTACAATGGATTTCTCAGCCCTTGGGTCAGGGACTAAGGGCTGTTTTTGCAGTGTTGTGGAAAACAAGCTCTGGCATATGTTTATTAAATATTTGGTGGTGGGCAGGAAGGAAAGGAGATGACAGGAAAAATGCAAGAATAAATCTTGTTGTGTTATCAGATCAATTCACTCTATGGGGCAATCTTCTTTTTGTCCCATGTATTTTCATTCTTTTTTTTTTTAAGTATTTATTTTATTTTGGCTGTGCAGGGTCTTCGTTTTGGCATGGAGGATCTATCAGTTGCGGCATGCGGACTCTTAGTTGTGGCAGGCACGTGGGATCTAGTTCCCCGACCAGGGATAGAACCCGGGCCCCCTGCGTTGGGGGCACGGAGTCTTACCCACTGGACCACCAGGGAAGTCCCTGTTCCATGTATTTTCATTCTTTAATAGCTATGTGACCTTGGACAACTTATTCATTCTCTCGGTTCCTTAGTTTGCCCATCTGTAAAATGGTGGTAATACCTTCCTCACAGAGTTCTTGTCAGGGATAAATGAACTGATACATGAAAAAAGTTAAACCTTTCTGGGTGCACAGTAGACTCTCAATGAGTGTTAGTTATCTTCATCTCCTGACACCACATCATCACCTGTCATTACCCATGTCCCTCTAACTTTACTCGTGTCACCCTCACTCCCAGCAATGCCTTCCTTTCCCCTCTCCCAAGTTGTGCTTTGGGTAGGCTTTCCGTGAGGGTTCCAACCCAGACTGACCTTGCTACAAGGAGGGGCTCGAAGGCTGAGCTTGGTGCTGAGGTGCTGTGGATTGATTCAGATGATGGACAGCCTTGAGGAGGCGTACCAAGAACATACCTTCTGGGCTCAGGAACTTCAGATGGCAATTCTAACAAAAACTGGCACTGGGGTTCCAGCAGTTTCTTCCATGGGTGGAAGTTGAGAGTGGAATTTAATCTAGTCGAGGACATCATCCAGTAGGAAACCACACAGACCCCAGAAGGAGCAGAGAGAGGGCAGGGAGAGCTGTGGCTCAGAGACAGCCTGGGCCCCATCCACTTCTTGTTCCTAATTGACTGGCTGGAAAGGTCACCAGGATGAAAATCCATGAGTTGTTTGTAGTTAGTTGATACCTGCAAGGAGATGCCCCAAATTATTCTCTAAAATTGTCGCTGCAAATCCTGGCAAAGGTTTCTTCAAAATGCTCATCGTAAAATACACGAGAAACTTTTTCATGTGAAGAGAAATCCCAGCCCTTGTGGTAGGTTCACTCATTTTGGGAATCATCAGATATTTCTAAGAGGGTCAAGCATCCCTTAACTTCTCATCATTTGTTCCCCAGGCTGCATTGCTAATGAGAAAGATTAAAGATCTGTGGCTCTTCTTGGTGTCTAGTCTACAACCTTCCGGGCAATGACTGTCTCCATCTACAGAACATACTACATTTTAGATTCTGGCCTCCAACTATTAAAATGATCAGAGAATTTAGTTAAAAATAAGGATGATCTTCTCATTGGCTCCAGTCTTCTCAGCTTTCTTTAAAGCCCTGGACCTCTTACCTGGACCTCTTTCTTTCAGTAGACAACGTATCCTGCCACTTTTCTCAGAAGTATGAACTGCTTCAATTTTTCTCTCACTCTCAAAATGTGTCCAGACATTCGTATATATACTCCATATTCCCTTCTTTCTTAACAGAGAGTTCTGTTAGGACACTTAGTTTTAAGTCACAGAAATCCTATCCAAATTAGCTTAAGCAAAAATGCAACCTTACTATAAAGGTTCCAGGGTATCTTGGGAACATTTGGATGTAGCTAGATCCCTGGGCAGAGCTGGAGCCAGGGACTTCTTTTCCATCTGGACTGTCTCTTATCTATACAGTTCTCTTTGGAACTGCTTCATCATTCTCTTATGCTGTGTACCAGTTCTGCCTACGTCTCCATCCACTGGAACAAGTTACCAATAGTGCCTCAGTTCAAATCTCTATTCCTTCAGGCAGCCAGATGGAGCTGGAAGAGCTCCATTCTGATTCCAAATTCCCATGGGTGCATTCTGATTAGCCAGCTTGAGCCAAGACCCACTCTTGGACCAATGAACTCTAGCCACGGAGTCGGGTCACAGTGTATTGCCACGGCTGTTCCTATGGTAGCCATCTGAATGGAGGTGAGGGCAGCGGAATATGGGAGGTGGGCAGACCTCACTGAAGAGGCAGAAGGTCCCAGAAAAGGAGGGGATTCTGGGACAAAACAATATGTGTTTACTGCATGCTGTCCCTTCTCTCCAGGCAAATTGCATTCCACCTCTTTGCAGCTCCTTCAGGATCTGGTCTCATTAATCACTTTTTTTTTTCTTTTACATTTTCAATCTGTTTCTCTATCTGGGCGTTAAAATTTGCTCAAGGCCCTCCTGTACTAGAGGACCATCCCATAACCCTTCTTCAAGCTCCTGGACAGTTGGGTACCATTTCTCTCTACCAAGTAAATTTCATCTACCCTTTACTCACATTTTACCCCAACCTGGCCTCCTCCCCCTTGACCCCTGCTGCTTCCATTTCCCCAGGGTGCTTCTTGGTGTTGGAAGGGCTGAAGACAAGGCAGAGAGAAGGAAGCGTGAAGTGTATAGGCCACTGTGAGTAGGCGTGATGTCTCTGACGTGCCAGAGACCCCCTCCCGGCACATCTCAGTAGCCACAAAGCCTAGCCCCAGGGGACACCCTGGACTGTGAGGTGTGACACTGACCAGTCCCTGACCTTTCGAGCTTCCTAGTTCCAGAGAATCTGTGGCCACAGCACCACCTGGACCCCACCCAGGTTGTTGATAGCTTGTTTACCAAAGCCTCCCTTGGTGAAAGGGTCTTCTCACGCAGAGGCCTGAGAGGGTACCCTTCAGGCCACTTGCCATTCGCTTCCTCAGGTGAGGGTAACCTCTCTGCTAGGTCTGTGCCCTTGGGAATGAAGGGGACAGGGTACAACCACAGGATTGACCGGAACTGCTGCTTTAAGGGTACCTACTAGTAAAGGCCGAACCCCCTAGCACTTGCTCCCCAAGCTGCCTTTCTGGTGCTCTCGGCTACATGGGTGCTTATGGGGACACCCCATTTAATGAAGCCCTTTGCTGGTTTAATTTTTTTCAAACTTTTTATTATGGTAAATTTTAAACACATACAAAGTAAAGAGACTAGTTTTATGTGTCTACCATCGAGGTTCAACCACTCAGGTTCAATAATAATCCATTTAAAGCTAGTGTTGTTCCATCTGTACCACCAAACCAACACCCTTCCCCATAATCTCAAAGCAAATCTCAGATATATTTTGTCTGTAAATATTTCAGTATGTATCTCTAAATAATAATGTCCCTTTTTTTTTGTTTTTGTTTTGTTTTGTTTTGTTTTCTGGTTTTTGGTTTTGGTCCTGTTTATTAAGGTATAATTTACACGAAGTAAAATTTTCCTGTATAAGGTACAGTTCTGAGGTTTTAGAAACTCATTCAGTCAGGTAACCACCACAATCAGGATACATGTCCCTTTGCAGTGAACTCCCTCTCCCATCCTCAAGCAACCACAGATCTATTTTTATTCCTTAGTTTTGCCTTTTCCAGAATGTCATAAAAATGGAATCATAAAGTATGTAGCCTTTTGAAGAATCACCTTTTAAAGCATAATCATACCATTACCACACCTCCTCAGTCAGCAATAATTTCCCCAATATCAAATATCCAGTGTTCACATTTCCACAATTGCTCTAAAAAACATTTGTTTATACTCTGATTTAGGATCTAAACAAAGGATTGCAATTGGTTGTTATGTCTCTATAGAAAATCTATAGGTTTCCTCCCCATTTTTTGTTTTAAGAAATGAGGTTGTTATGAAGGGTTTCCCTCAATCTGCATTTTATTGACTGCATCTGCATGTTGTCATTTCTTCCATTCCCAAAGCCTTGTTTCTAAAATACAGCCCATTGGGCTTCCCTGGTGGCGCAGTGGTTGAGAGTCCCCCTGCTGATGCAGGGGACGCGGGTTCGTGCCCTGGTCCGGGAAGATCCCACATGCCGCGGAGCGGCTGGGCCCGTGAGCCATGGCCGCTGAGCCTGCG
>NC_041222.1:61539303-61561653 GCF_002837175.3 Physeter macrocephalus
TGTGCTCCGCAACGGGAGAGGCCACAGCAGTGAGAGGCCCGCGTACCGAAAAAATAAAAAATAAAATAAAATAAAATACAGCCCCTGGACCAGTGGCATCTGCATCATCTGGGAGTTTGTTAGAAATGCAGAATCTTGGACCCCACTCAAGACCTACTGAATCAGAATCTGCATTTTTAACATTTTTAACAAGATCTCCAGGTGATTCACCTCCTGTGAATTGGTAGTGAGAGCTAGAGTTTTGATCTGGTTTAGGTTCACTATTTTGGGGGGCAAGGCTGCTTTGTAGGTGGTGTTGTATTCTTGATTACTTCTCAACCCAGCCTTCTCAATGCCTGCTCCTCATCTGCCAGGACTTGTGCCTCCTTGTCACTCAGGCCTCTGAAAATGCAGGCACGACCAAGGATCTGCCCTCTGCCAGCCTCCACTCTTTTCCCTCCTGAGCCCCAGTGAGCTCACTTACCCCAGAGCTCTCAGGTATCACTTTTATAGTCATGATCCACAAGTCTTTCTCTCTAATCCTGACCTGTCCTTGGTCTCCTGATTTGCCTTTCCAGTTGCTGAAAGAATATATCTTCCTAGATGTTCAGCCTGCCCTTTAATTCAACACATCAAAGCCTAAATCATTATTTTCCCTCTTTTCTTCCCTTTTGGGTTAGTTAGCCATCTTCTGATCACTCAGGCTACACTGTTTGAAGTTCTCTTCTATTTTCCACCCACTCTTTCATGTCCTGCCTCTAATCGGTAGTTAAGTTTTATTAATTCTCCTTCTGTATTTGTCAGGCTTCATTAGGTTATTCTGGGGTAAGAAACAATTCCCCTCAATTTCAGTGGTTGACAGCACAAAGTTATATTTTTTGCTCAAGTTATGAGTTGGCTGTGAGTTGACTCCAGCTCTGTTCTGCTCTAGGTGTCTTCTTCTTTCTGGGATCCAGGCTGAAGAGGATGTTCCAGTATGGGGTACGGCAAAGGGAAATGAGGAATGGCAGGGCTACGAATCAGTTTCAAAGCCTCTGCTCAGTGGTGGACAAATCAGTTCCATGCACATTTCATGTTCCATAGCCAATGACAAAGTCAAGTCCCATATCCTTGGGTTGGGAAAGTGCAACAGGTATCTCAAATCCATAGGGCAATCTATCACAACTCCTATTTTATATCTCCGTCGCATTCCTTATTCAATTCCTTTACCCCTGCCTCACACTTCACTTTTCTCAGCTTAGAATTCACTTCCTCGGGGAAGCCTTTTCCCCGGCACCCTCAGACAAGATCACATCCACTGCTCTCTGCTGTCATGGGACTTGTACTTTTTCATAGCATGTGGCACAACTGTAACGAATTATTTATGCAATATTTAATCTCTGACTTTCCCCCTAGACTGCAAGTTCTGTGAGGGCAGAGACAGCATCTGCTTTGCTTACGATGTTATCTTTGGCACCTAGAAAACTGTCTAGGGCCCATCGCATATTCAGTAATTATGTAAAAGATGCAAAAGAATGAATGCATGTCTTAGTCATGCCCATATCATCCTGCACCTGGATTACTGAGAAACATTATCAGTAGTTTTTGACGTCTATTTTATTCTTCAGCCATCAAGGTTTCCTTCCTAAAGACCTACTCTTTTCACATTCATCTATTAGTCGTTTCATTCAGCTTCTTCTTCTGCCACTTTTCCAGCTGAAACATAGTATTGAAGTTTCCTGAATTATTACGCTTTCTCAGACCCTCATCCCTCTGCACATACTATTCATTCTAAAGAATTCACCCCCTCCCCCGTCAGTGCTCTGCCTGGTAAAATCCTATTCACCTTGTACATCTCAGTCTGAAGGCTGCCTCCCCTGATGAGCCCCCCTTGGCTCTCAGTGCAGACTTGGGCCCCCTGCCGCTCTGCTTCCCCATTCTGTGTCTGCACCTCCGTTTCAGCAATTATCATGTGGTATTCTAATGGTTTTTGTGCTTCTACTAGACTAAGCTTGACCAGGGCAAGAACGATATTTTTGTCTTCTATTACCCAGCACTTAATATAGAGCCTGGCACAAAGCAGGTGCTCAAAATTGCTGCTACACTGTTGCAAGCTACAGTTATTTAACAAAGGAACAGCTTCTCTATCCAAAAGCAGAGGTCAAAACACATGTTAACAACTTCCATGCACTTCAGGCATGGGCAAAGCCTCAGACTTCCAATCAGAATCAACATACACCCAGTCCTAACATTGTTTGTGGTTTTCCAGCACAGATTAGAGAAAGGAGAGGGGCACTTCTAAAGAGAGGCCTAGTGACAACTGCAGAAAGTGGCCTCTGACGGCTGTCAGTAAACAACCAGAGAGCACACACAGCAGCAAAGGTGGCTGCTTTCTTGGAGTGGGTGCACTAGTGTTTCCCTGGCAAGGTCCTGCTTCCTGCAGCCCTCCCCAATAATTCTGAGCCTGGAGACTGCTTAGATTAAAAAAAAAAAAAAAAAATCCTTGGTGACTTTTTTTGTTTCCCTCCTAGCTGGAGAAGGGGGCCAGACTCCGGGCCCCAGTTTCCTGGTGATGAGCCTGATGAAAGGATGACTTCCTTCATTGGGCTCCTCTTTTCTTCCTCTTTTTCTTGGTGGCAGCAGCAGTCTTGGCTTGGATTTGGTTTTCCAGGAAAGCAAAGTGTATATAGTCCAGAGTGAATTTTTGCTCCACCACACATTGGCTAAAATGGTGATTCTCATACATGAGAGTGGGTCAGAATCACCTGGAGGGCTTGTTAAGCCAGAGCTTGTTGGATTCCATCCTCAGAGTTTCTGATTCAATAGGTCTGGGGAATGGACCTAGAATTTTGCATTTCTAACAAGTTCCTAGGTGGTGTTGATGCTGCCAGTCTGGGGACCACACCTTGAGAGTCACTGGCCTAAACGATAAGCCTCAAGCATGAACAGTGATGAAAAACTCTGGCCAAACAGAAAAATGCAGAAAATTTCGTCTTTGATCATGCACTTCTTGCTTCTTTTACACAAGTGTTTGTTTTTCTTTCCCCCACCAAGGCAGACTTTGTGACTTGATGGTTTCTACTTGTGGGACCAGTTGAACTGGATATTTATTATCAGATATTTACTTAGACCAAAAAAAAAAGTTATAAATTCTGTAAAAATAGAAGATGCTGGCATCCTCACTTCCTGCAAGGGCAGTTCTCCAAAACTGCTCTCTCCTAGATCTCTATCACTGACTCATCTTTAGACCAAAAGCACCAGAAGCAAAGTCATCGTCAGAACTCAGCAGTGCCTTGTTCTCTGCTGTCACGCCCCCCATCCTTACCCCAATTCTCCCCAAGCTCTTTTTACTCCAGATATCAGATTTTGTATTAAACCATTAATGGTAGTTGCTAAGGCAACATATTCTTAATATAAGTCAATTTCAAAATTAACATCATGGGGCTTCCCTGGTGACGCAGGGGTTAAGAATCCACCTGCCAGTGTAGGAGATATGGGTTCGAGCCCTAGTCCAGGAGGATCCCACATGCCGCGGAGCAACTAAGCCCGTGCATCACAACTACTGAGCCTGCACTCTAGAGCCCACGAGCCACAACTGCTGAGCCTGCGTGCCACAACTACTGAAGCCCGCACACCTAGAGCCCATGCTCTGCAACAAGAGAAGCGGAGCAACTAAGCCCGTGCATCACAACTACTGAGCCTGCACTCTAGAGCCCACGAGCCACAACTGCTGAGCCTGCGTGCCCCGCAATGAGAAGCCCGCACACCTAGAGCCCATGCTCTGCAACAAGAGAAGCTACCGCTCGCTGCAACTAGAGAAAACCCACGCACAGCAATGAAGACCCAATGCAGCCAAAAATAAACAAATTAAATAAATAAATTTATATAAAAAAATTAACATCATGACCTATCATTAGGTAATTGACTAAGGTTATATTCATTGAAAAAATGTTAGCAATGGAGAGAGTGGATGAAAACATCAGAAAACTGTTAAAACGCTTCCAAGAAGACCAACACAGGCATATTTGGAGTAATGTAACTTGCATCCTTCATGCTGCTCACCAATGGCTTTTGGCTTGAGCACTGTCTCTCTGTTCAGTTTTAATTAGACGGAACCCAAGGGGTCAGCTTTGATTTTGAATCAGAACTGTCACCTACAATAAGAGTTCCCGTGTAGGAGGAAAACTCCCTATCATTCTCGTAGCAGGACTTGAAGAGAAGAATGAATAATATCCAGCAAATTCCAGATTTCATTGATGTTAAAACTCACACTGTACTGCATTGTAACATCTCTGAATTTCAGGTTCATCTTACAATGAATGGCATTTTATAATCCTGGTTGGTCAGGTGACAGCTGAGGTGTTTTGTCACTGCCTGAACACACACAAACTCAGCGGTTATTTCTGGTGGGAAGACTTGGCAACTGTAATCTCCATGTTTCCGTCAACAAGTTGTATAAGGACCATCTGGAAAAGAAACATGCTGCCTGTTGTCTGAAAACCTTCTGTTGACACCTTCAGGTAAGATCAAGAATGTGTCAGCATTAAAAGGTATACATGAGATGTTAGTGGCTTGAAAGCAAACAATAGTGAAGTACTCTTTAAAATGCTGCATCACCAGCACCTGGTAATTACGTACATCAACAATTTTGAGTCAAAAAATGATTCAGAAGAATAGAGATTCTGTGTGTGAAGGGACTATAGGAATTCCTTAATGAATTTATTTTGCTTATATTTTCCTTTTTGTGTGGGCACAAGAATGAGGTATAATGATGTATGTCTACGTCTAAAAGCTCTCATTCAATAAATATTTTAAAATTCTAAATGATAAAAAATCTTTTACAAATGATTTAATTGGGAGGAGGACTGAGGACTGAGGACTCTAATACTCAAAAATTAAGGAATATAAAGAACTTTTGTTTATGTAGTAATATCTATCTATATTTACCATATTAGAAATTTACACACTTATTTTTTATTGAAGTATAGTTGATTTACAATGTTGTGTGAGTTTCAGGTATACAGTACAATGATTTAGATATATATATTCTTTTTCCGATTCTTTTCCCTTATAGATTATTACAATATATTGAGTATAGTTTCCTGTGCTATACAGTAGGTCCTGTTGGTTATCTATTTTATATATAGTAGTGTGTATATGTTAATCTCAAACTCCTAATTTCCCTCTAATAATCCCTCTCCCCCCCGTTCCCCTTTGGTAACTATAAGTTTGTTTTCTATGTCTGTAAGTCTATCTCTGTTTTGTAAATAAGTTTATTTGTATTTTTTTTTTTTTAGATTCCACATACAAGTGATGTCATATGATATTTGCTTTTCTCTATCTGGCTTCATTTAGCATGATAATCTCTAGATGTATCCATGTTGCTGCAAATGGCATTATGTCATTCTCTTTTATGGCTGAGTAATATTCCATCGTGTATAAACATCACATCTTCTTTATCCATTCATCTGTCGATGGACATTTAGGTTGCTTCCATGACTTAGATATTGTAAATAGTGCTGCTATGGATGTCGGGGTGCATGTGTCTTTTATAGTTTTCTCTGGGTATATGCCCAGGAGTGGGATTGCTGGATCATATAGTAACTCTATTTTTAGTTTTTTAAGGAACCTCCATACTGTTCTCCATAGTGGCTGCACCAAGTTACATTCCTTTTTCTCCACACCCTACACAGAGACTTTTAATACTGAAGAATACACAAGTACACGTTCCATTAGCTATCAGAGAGATAATGCCATCACACAACACATAGCCTCTGAAAAACTTCAGTGTACACTGGTGAGAGAATGAGAGCAAAAAGGGCAGATAATGTCATAGTGTTAATAGGAAATGAGCTTTGACCTGAAAGGGATCTCACACTCTGAGAGCCACTGGCATATGAAATGATGGTGTGTTTTACACCATCAGAATTAATGAATATGAACACATTTCCACCTAAAATATTAGAAGGAGTAAAACCTTAACATGGAGAACTATTGTTGGGCAGTTGGTGTAACGCTGTAAGACACTGAGAAATTAACTGATGTACTTTTTCTTTTGTGTCTGTGGGAAATGTTTTCTTCCTCCCACTTCAGCGGCCAGCTCACACTGGGTATCCTGCAGATCTGGGTAATTCTGACCTTAAGAGAAGGTCACTGGGTCCTGAATTTCAGGACACAGTGGAACTGGCTGTTTAGGAAGAGGACAGGATAGGAGTTGGGACAAAGTTGAAAGGAGGAGTGTGGTCTAGCTCTGGGCGGAGAAAGCTGGATTTCCTGGAGACTAGGAGAAGAGTGGGCCTTGCAGTTTCTGCCAGTGATGGAGAGCTGGAAAGACAAGTGAGTGTCTGTGCAAGTACCTGTGGAAGAAGGAACTGGGGGCATAAGGCACTGGAACACCAGCCAGGGTCCAAGGGGACTGTCAAGCCAGAGAGAGGTCAGCCTCTGGGGAGGTTCTGGCCTTCCGGGTACCATGACGGCTGGAGCAAAGAGATACTAGTGACAGTCACCTGACCAGGGCCTATTCTGCCACTGCCATCTTGACCTGGAATCCTAGAACTGCCCAAGGAAGAAGGACCAGAGCTATGACCAAAACGAAAATGACAGGCTTTCTCTTTCTTCAGGAATCGCTGGAACCAGATTAACTTTGGTTTAGAAACTACACAATAGTTACAGCAGCAAAAGTAAAGCAGTGATGAGCAGATCTGAGATCATCCTGAATTTGATTTCTAGCCCTGACACTTACTGGCTGGAATGGCATTGCTGATAGAACCCACTTCGCAGGATCCCCTCTGGGAGCACTAAATGAGTGACACACTCGGAAGCTCTTCAAACAGCGCCTGGCACATAGTAAGTGCAATATATCTGTCATCATCCCTTGTACCTGGGATGTTCTGGAGGTGTCATACCTGCCACACTGCATCTTTTGGGGACTGGGATAGCTGAAGTTTGACCCTATGTGTAAACGAAGACTACATTCTAACGCTGGAGTCCACGGGACCCAGGGCAGGAAAGTATTCAAAACTGCAGAAGTGCTCTACCCAGGTGTGGGTGGCAGAGGCTGTGTGGGAGAGTCCTCGGCCACTGCAGACCCCAAGGTCTTCCTGCCTTAGCCCAACGCACCAAGCAAGCCGGAGGGACTGAGGGCTTTTCTCTGCCGTGAGTGTAGGCGTGCCACGTGCACTCGGACATGTTCTCCGACATGCAGGCAAGTCCGAGCAAAGGGTGCCACGATTTTGTAGGGGCCGGGTCCTCCTGCGTTTCTTAATTTCTGGGTTTTCAAATTTTTGCCAGGGCGGGCTCTGGCGCTCTTTGCGCAACTGGGGTAAGGGGGCGCCTGCAAGTCTGAGCCGCAAGGTGGGCGTGGGCAGGCCCGTCAAGGCCTTTGCCACCTGCTGGCAACAGACGCGTCCAGGGATGGGGGAGGAGGAGACAGGTCCCCTCCCCCCCGACTCTCCCCTCCCCCGCGCATCCCGCCTCCGGGGTGGGCGTGACCGGGGCTCAAGGTCCCGCGGGCTCCCCCCAGGGGGCGGAGCCGAGGGAGGGGTCTGCGAGCCAGTCACGTCCTACGCTGCAGAGCGGAGCCGCGAGAGGCCGGCCCAGGAGGCGCCACATCCGGCGGCTGCCCCGTGGTGCATAAAGCCGCCGCTGCTGCTGCCACCACCGCCGTTGGTTTCCAGCAGCAGCTCTGGCCTCCTCTCGGCTGCGGGAGCAGCTGCTCCAATGCCCCAGAGCGGCCATGAGCTCCCCGCACTGGTGGGACCAGCTGCGGGCTGGCAGCTCAGAGGTGGACTGGTGCGAGGACAACTACACCATCGTGCCTGCCATCGCCGAGTTCTACAACACGGTGCGGAGTGCGGGAGTGGGGATGGCAGCCGGGCTCGCGGGAGGGGGCTGTCCCCAAGCGCCGCCGCGCCTGGAGCCTGGACCTGGGTCTGTGCGCGCATCTGGGGCATTTTCGCTCCAGGGCCAGAGTCGACCCACGCCCCCCCCACCCCCCCCTGCGCGCCTTCCAGTTCTCTATCTGTCCTGCTCTCTTGTCCCTATCGCCGACATCTGGGCTCATCCTCCTCCTCTAAGTCATTTCTTTCTGATGGCTCTATTGTCTTGTTTGGTCCTCACCTGTCCCGGAGCCAGTGCTCCGTGTCAGTCCATTCTTCCAGTTTGGGTCAGTGGAGGCGGTGAACCCGCCAGGACTACTCCCTTCGTCCCTTAGGATCTCTGTGGCGTGACGCACTTGGGTCGCATTGTGCGTTTTTGCCCTGAGCACCTGCTCTAGTAGTCCGGGGAAACGCGGAGACCTCCCGGCAGCTCTCTGGGGCGGGGCCCACGCCGAAGGTTGGCCCCGCCCCAAGCGTACACCAATAATAGGTCGAGTTCCTTTGGGCCAGAATCAAGTTAATTGCTACGAGTTCTTATTTCCTTGCCTGTAGTACAGTTTCACACCAGCCCCAAGTTCACCTCCCCCAGGCCTGTGCATTCTTCAGTTATTAAGCCTGGGAAGTGAAAGGGAAACTTGGGAGGGATCGTGTGCGTGTTTTATGGACTTGCCTAGGTCTCTAGATGTGGGCAAAATGAAACTTCCCCACTGCAGAATCCTGTGTGCTTTTAGTCTTTGTGGGAGAGAAAGCCTGCAGTTGGGAAGGAAATGCCTCTTGTTTTTGCTATGCCCATGCTTCAGGATTCTGGTACCAAAATGTGAGACTTTGCATGGTCATTTCTGTGGCTTTTCATTTCACTGCCCTAACATGGAAAACAGGAACTCCCGGTTTAAAAGTCGCTGTGAATTTGAGATTGTTCTTTAGGATTTCCCCCTTAGATTTGCTGGAGAGAATGTCCTTGGCTTGAGTCAAATACTTCTTGCCTGGAAGGATCTCCCATGAGCTAGTCCCTCTCCTATTCATTGATGAGGAAACTGAGCTCTCCAGAGGGGAGCTGCTCTGCGCACATTTCTGGCATGGCTGGGGCCACAATCCAGAGCCTGCACTCTCCCTCCCCTCAGTGCTGAAATCCATTGCTGCCCTCCCAGCAAACGTTCCTCCTTTTTTTATGACCGGATTAATTCCTCAAGGAAACCTGGCCCTCTGCTGCCCCTAGACGCTGTGACAGATGCAGTCAGTGGAGATGGCCACCCTTCACCTATTGTACAACCTGTTTCAGAGCAAGCTATCAGGTGTGGACAGGTACCTTCAGAGGATGAACTGGAGCAGGGCTGGGTGCTTTCAACGGCAGTAACTCAGTTTCTCCACTTGTAAGTGGAGAGTATTACTAAGGATTTCACCAGAGTTAATGAAGAAATGACAGCTTGGGGACAGGTTCTCACACACCCAGCAAGGTAATTATCTGTGGAGTCTGAGGCCAGCAGAGTCAGGCCTGGTTATATGGCCAAAAATGTTAGTGTATAGCTGCTCTGAGTCTGCCTTGAAAAGCCCCAGAGTGCTGGATGAGGTGGAGACCTTATTTTGTCTTAACTTCCATTGGAGCTGTTTCGTAGTGAGTGCCAAAGTCTTTTTTAGAAATGAGCTGTTGATTTTCAGCTGCAGTGTCTGTGGCTGATTAGCTCTGCGGGTCTGCCTGGCAAACCTAATTCTTTGGAATACTTATAAACCGCAGAATTTGCTTTAGCAAAGTGGCGAGATTGAGGGTCTCAGAGAAGTAGTTGGCCATCAAACTTTGTAGAGTGTCGATCCGAAGAGTTTATCAAAAAAACGTTTCCTCCTCTTCTTCTCACGTCCTAGTTATCTTCTGATCCTCATCATAGACAAACCCATGCTTATCTTACGCCTGTATTAAGGAAGACATCGAGCTATTACTTGGTGACAAACATCTCATTAAATCCTCATAGCAAGGCAGCAGGCCTAATTATCCACTTTACAAGAAAATAATAATCATTACTCATTTTGAGAAAAAATTTGAAGGAATAAAGAAGTAAAATCAGGAGAAGACTGGGGGGGGGAATCTAGAACCTTCTTAATGGAGCTTGGCAGTAGCACATCACTACTGCAACTTCAGTTACTCCTGGCTACCACTAGTTGTTCGCTGTGTGTTGAAGCTCTGCTGGGTACTCTACAGTCACCCTCAGCAGTGGGTGCTATTTATTACATCCGCTTCGTAAAGGGGGAAACTGGTGTCTAGATAGATTGTGTAACTTGCTAAGGTCAAGAAAATGGCAGAACTAGAGTTAGAACTTGGACGGTCCATTTGATCCTACTAAAATACTGCTCTTGAAGATGCAAATGCTGTTGTAGCTACTTTAGATTTATTTATTTAGCATGGTACAGGTATTTATTGTTCAGTCATTCTTTAACTTAAAACTCCTGCATTGGGACCATTTGATCTCTAGGCTAATCATGGTGTTTGATATGGGGAAAAAAAGTTTTGTTTAAAGTAGTTTTTTTTTTTTTTTGGCCGTGCCGTGTGGCATGCAGGATCTTGGTTCCCCAACCAGGGATTGAACCTGGGCCCCCTGCAATGGAAGTGCAGTCTTAACCACTGGGCCACCAGGGGAGTCCCTTAAAGTAGTTTTTTGCTATTGTTGTTTATTATAAAAGTAACAACTTGATCATGGTAAAAAAAAAAATCAGAGTATGCAAGTTATAAAGCAAAAAATACCCTTCTGTATCTTTTCAGACATTTTATAAGCATGCAAAAATCATGTGTATTTGTGTAAACATAAAAGATATGTGTGCAACTACAGTGTATATACACACCACACCCCAATTGAGATCATACTACAGAAACTCTTCTGCACCTTGGTTTTTTCCCTCAATTTGTCTTGGAGATAATCCCATATTGGATCATATAGAATTATCTTCTTCTTCACAATGTCTATACAGTATTCCATTTAATGGATTGACCATAATTTATTAAACCAGTCAATTCATTATTGGTGGACATTTAAGGGAGTTTCTGTTTATTGTTTTCATTTTGGTTTCTGAACAGTGATGCAGTGGATATTCTCAAATAGGCATCTGGATATACTTCTCCAAGTACTAATTCTAGATGGGAAATTGCTGTGTGGAGGGGAGTATTTACTTCGAAGGCTGATAATTGTTACTTAATGGTCCACCAGAGAGAGTACTCTGATCTGTGTTCCCACTGGCGATGTTTGGGAGTACAGAGCATTTTGCTTTTGGTCCCCGCAAATCTCCATTGCCTCAAATTTTGTCATTGTCCTTTGCGTGAGCCAAGCCCAAATATCTCTCCAAGCCCAAGAACACCTCATGCCCTTACACATCTTTTGCTTTTGCACATTTTGTACTGTTTCTTCTAAATACAAGTTTTATTGAATTGAGTTCCTTTTTATGTTTTAAATTTTAAGGCCCAGTCACACTAAAGAGAAAGACTCCAGACCTAGCAGCTTTGGAGAAAAGGGGGATATGTCTTTTAATCACCGAGCTTGGCCTTTGGGAATTTTGTTGGGGACTCAAGGGGACAGAGGAAATCAACTGTTGCTGGAAAAAAGTCTTGAAGCAAAATATATGCCTAAAATCAGTCCATGATCTGTCACCTCTCCTAATCAGCTCTGCTCCCAATCGTCAAGATAAGTAGAGTTCTCTTTATTTGCCAAAGCCCACATCCCACTATCTGCAGGGCAGAGTTATCCATCAGTCAATCTATCAGTCTCTCCATCCATCCATCCATCCATCCACCCACCCACCCATTTGCTGGGCAACTGTGTGCCTATCACAGAGACCAGACCTGCAAACTGTCATCTGGGTGGTGAGGACCATAGGAGAGGTATGTACAAGTCACTGAGGTGTTATTAGTACTCTGCTGGGGGTTGGTGTACTGTGGAGGTGGGGTAGGGGATTTTGCAGGAAGGCTTCTGAGTCGGGTGACCAACTTGTCCTGGTTTGCCTGGGACTTGCCCATTTTTGAAACTGAAGTCCCATGTCCTGGAAACCCTCCTCAGTGCCAGGCATACCAGGACAGTTGGTCATTCCAGAGGCAGAAAGGGAGCAATGGAATGGATAGTTAGGAATCTGCATACGATTAAGATACATAGACAGTCTACTCAGCCAGGGTAATGCCCCTAGCTGTTTATGAACTTGCTGTTCAGAAAAACTTACAGCCTGTTGCTGTGTCAGTATTTACCCTCTGTCTGGGAAAGTGCACGATCACATGCGTCAGGATGAGATTGCAGTGTGTTCCTGAGATTATTTTGGTACAAATGGCTGGTAGGAATTCATAGAATGAGGAACTTTCTAAGGAAATAATAAATTTTAAAATTGTGGTTTCCTTTTAATTAAAAAAAAAAATCTGTTCTGCAGGCATTGAACAAACCAATTCTCCAAAGGATAATCCAACAATAGGCTTTAAAAAATACCCCTTGGCTGAACTGTTCAACTTTAGTGAGCCACACAACTTTGAGGGGAAGTTTCATTTCTCAGTAGACATGGAGCCATTGAATCTGTCTTTCAACAAATGAATCTGTCTTTTACCAACGACTTGTTTGCTTTTCCGTATTTCTTTAGGAGTTCCTTCCTCTTTTTGTCTTGGGGAGCGTCTCCCCCTAATTTGGTCTTTTCCTTTTCATAGATTGATGTCTTTTTTTTTTTTAATTGAAAAAAAAAATTTTGGCCGTACCATGCGGCATGCAGGATCTTAGTTCCCTGACCAGGGATCAAACTCGCCCCCCCTGCACTGGAAGGGCGAAGTCTTAACCACTGGACCGCCAGGGAAGTCCCCATAGATTGATGTCTTTAAAAAGCATGGTGGAGACCAGCAGGCACTGGTAGATGGGCTGTGCAGAAGCAATAATGTGATTTCAGTGTTATTTGGGACTGTTAAAATAGTGCTTCTAAGTTGAACTCCCTAATATGGGCATTAAAAATATTTGAGGTATCATAATTTTACTGCAGGTGTAATAAATGACCTCATGTTGTTGTGACTGGTGCGTAAATACATTTAAAAGTTATTATTGTGTACATTGCTAGTGGTAACATAGATTGAAAAAGCCTTTTAAGGAGCAGCTTGGCCATAGATAGTTGCACCTGGCTGAAGCAAAGGAGATTGAGAGAACTTGAGGCAATAAACATATACAGTTGGCCCTCTGTATCCATGGTTCTGTATCTGTGGATTCAATCAATCGTGGATTGAAAATATTTGAAAAAAAAATTCCAGAAAGTTCCAGAAAGCAAGGGTTGAATTGCTGTACATTGGCAACTATTTACATAGCATTTACATTGTATTTACAACTTAAAAAAATTTTTTTATTTTTATTTGGTTGCGCCAGATCTTAGTTGCAGCAGGTGGGCTCCTTATTTGCGGCTCGCCAGCTCCTTAGTTGTGGCATGCATGTGGGATCTAGTTCCCTGACCAGGGATTAAACCCAGGCCCGTTGCATTGAGAGCGTGGAGTCTTAACCACTGCACCACCAGGGAAGTCGCTGTATTTACAACTGTTTACTTAGCATTTACACTGTATTAGGTATTATACGTAATCTAGAGATGATTTAAAGTATACAGGAGGATGTGTGTATGTTATATGCAAATATTATGCCATTTTATATAAAGAGACCTGAGTATCCAGGTGAGTTTGGTATCTGAGGGGGTCCTGGAAACAATCCCCCACAGATACCGAGGGATGACTGTACTGGGGTAAAAAGCTGTGTTATATTTATTCCCTGGCATTGTAGGTGGGGCTGCAAATTGGTGCGCCTCCCACTGGAGAATGGCTCAATAAACTGCTGCTGTCTGCAGCACTTACAGCAAGTGTGATAAAGCTCAGATGAAAAAGTTTGCAAGGCATGTTGTCGAATGAGAAGGAGTTGCAGAATGATAATGTTGTAATATATGATATATGTGTATTCACATAAATGCAAAGAAATTGAAGATTGTGAATCTGAGAAGAGGGGATATCTCCGGGAAGGAGGATAGAAAGGAAGACTTTAGTTTTGTAATGTATTCTTTTTCTTACACGGAGAACACATTCATGTATGTGAAAGGAGAAAGTTACTTACAGTATAACAATTCCATTTTTCTCCCTCTTCTCCCCTGTCACCTCCTCTTATTCCTCCTACTTCTGTGTTTAACAAAAAGGAGAGCCGTGTTTAAATCACATAAAGGTCATAGGTGCACAGTGTGTGATGCAATTCAGAATTTTTAGATGCCCATTGAGTCCTGAAGCCAAGGAGGTCGGAATGTGGTTGGGTGGGCTGGAGGTGAAAAAACATCAGCTTGAGGCATTGGAAGGAGTGGCTGGATGCTGGCCCCAGCTCTGTGGGTGACTGCCTCTCTGACTTTGGCCAGCCTGGGAGCCTTTCTGGGCCCTTAATTATATCCCCTTGTAAAGCAATGTATCTTTAAGATCTCTCATTTTAACTCTTAAAGATCTCTGATTTTTTTTTTTAAGATCTCTGATTCTTTAAATGATTCCAAGGAAAGTTAAAGCCTGTGATAATACGTAGACCCTTGTCCTGGTTCTTCCTTCTCTCCTTCTTAGTAAATAAATGAGAGTTGGCTATATTTCCAAGTCTGGAGACTGCATACCACCTGGGACAGCTGAGGCCATTTATCCAAACTCTTGCCCAGGGTCACCAGTAGCTCAGAGGGCTCCTAGCGGGGAAAGAGGAAAAGGTCCCCAACAGAATGGGCCAACTAGAACAAGGTACCGCCTTCTCCAGAAGGATGCAGCCCCACGAGGGATTTCAGTCTTGAACTTTAACCAAAGGCAGCAGCCTTGCTCCTATCGCACCCCTGAGCAAAGGTCTTGTTCTCTCTTTATTTCTCTCCCACTCTGTCCTTCTCACCTTTCTAAAGACTGTGTCATTCCCATTCCCTCTTGTTCCCAGATGGTGACAGAGGCGTGCATTAGCTACTGTTGTTGCCAATTCCTACCTGTACTGCACCTCAAGTTCTGGAGTTTGCGATGCATTTTGTTTAGTTTTGATTTCCTTGGTCAGGACACGGGTTCGAGCCCTGGTCCGGGAAGATCCCACATGCTGCGGGGCAACTAAGCCCGTGCGCCACAACCACTGAGCCTCGGCGCCTAGAGCCCGTGCTCTGCAACAAGAGAAGCCACCACAATGATAAGCCCAGGCACCACAACAAAGAGCAGCCCCCACTCGCCACAACTAGAGAAAGCCCACGTGCAACAACAAAGACCCAATGCAGCCAAAAATTAATTAATTAATTAGTTTTTTTGGCTGTGTTGGGTTTTCTTTGCTGCGCGTGGGCTTTTTCTAGTTGCGGCGAGTGGGGGCTACTCTTCCTTGCACTGTAGGTGCGGACCACAATGAGAAGCCCGTGCACCGCAAAGAAGAGTAGCCCCCGCTCGCGGCAACTAGGCAAAGCCCGTGCACAGCAGCGAAGACCCAACACAAACAAAAAAAAAAAAAAAAGGGAAAGGCAGGAAGGAGCCCCCTAAAGGGTTATTAAAGAAGTTGTGAGTTTTCCTGGTTGTGCTTTTTTTTTTTTTTTTTTTTTGGTTAAAAAAAGATGTATGGCCACATTCATCTCCATTTGCAAAGGAACAAGCTGCTGGGAACAAGCTGCTTCACTTTTTGCCCTTTTACTTAATATTCATCTTTTCGTTTTACATTTTCTCCCCCCAGATCAGCAACGTCTTGTTTTTCGTTTTACCGCCCATCTGCATGTGCTTGTTTCGTCAATATGCAACATGCTTCAACAGTGGCATCTACTTAATATGGACTCTGTTAGTTGTAGTGGGTAAGTGGATTCGTTTGCGAGCATGGGCTGAAAGGGAGGAAATAGAATTCTGCACACTCCCTGACCCCTTTGAACATTATGTTTTGTAAACCAAAGTCATTCTGACGTCTTAGCAAACTTTTATGTTGTTTGCTAGATGCCAGAAGGAGGACTCTTTTGGGCTTGATAACAAGGTTGACCATAGTTATCACAATTGCGTTTGAGAATTCATTTATGTAAAAGCTATTGGTGTTGTGCCAGTGCAGTTTTCTGTGAACTTCTGAAGAAAGTCAGGTGAAACAATTGAAGTCTGATGAAACTGTGGTTTCTAATGGACTAAAATAAAAAAAAAGAAAACAAATTCTAGATGTTTGATCCTTCATTATTCTGGGAAATACTTGTATAATTTTCATTTCCTTCCACAGGCAGATTGGGAATTCTTAACAGTGAGAGAATGTTCAGTTTTATTTACTGCCTGTTCCCATGAACAGGTGGATGAAGACAGAGTGTGTTTGTGCAGTTATTAAAGATCTGTGGGAGGGAAGGAGACACAAGAGGGAAGAGATATGGGAACATATGTATATGTATAACTGATTCACTTTGTTATAAAGCAGAAACTAACACACCATTGTAAAGCAATTATACTCCAATAAAGATGTTAAAAAAAAAAAAGAAAGATCTGATGTGCTGGTGTTTGGGCCCTTCTTCAAATTCTCTTTCTAGACTTGAAGTCTGCATGCCTAGGTGGTGTGAGTTTCTTCCTTCAGTTTCTTTTCTCAGAGAGATAGAGTGACCTGTTCATTGCTGTTTGTGAAAGGGCTATCCTTAAGCAGTGTATTGAATTTGTGAGTCTGTTCTTCTATGTGACCTTTTTTATTGGTTGTAATTGATTCTAGGAATTGGATCCGTCTACTTCCATGCAACCCTTAGTTTCCTGGGTCAGATGCTTGATGAACTTGCAATCCTTTGGGTTCTGATGTGTGCTCTGGCCATGTGGTTCCCCAGAAGGTATCTACCAAAGATCTTTCGGAATGACAGGTAAGCTTGTACTAAATTTTTGCATTTACTACTAGGTGCGGTACCCAATATAACGATGTATTGGGTTGGCCAAAAAGTTCATTCGTTTTTTTCCATCTTACAGAAAAACCCGAACGAGCTTTTTGGCCAACCCAATATATATCAAGAAAAATCACAAAAGAAAAAAAAAAAGGGCTTCCCTGGTGGTGCAGTGGTTAAGAATACACCTGCCAATGCAGGGGACACAGGCTTGAGCCCTGGTCTGGGCAGATCCCACATGCCATGGAGCAACTAAGCCCGTGCGCCACAACTACTGAGCCTGTGCTCTAGAGCCCACGAGCCACAACTACTGAAGCCCGCGCGCCTAGAGCCTGTGCTCTGCAACAATAGAAGCCACCGCAATGAGAAGCCCGTGCGCCGCAACGAAGAGTAGCCCCTGCTCACCGCAACTAAAAGCCTGCACGCAGCAACGAAGACCCAACGCAGCCAAAAATAAAATAAATCAGAAAAAAAAAGAAAAATCACACCCTATTGAGTCTGACCTAGTGATGAGCTTATCATATACTTATTTAATATCCACTGATTATACCGTCAGACCAAAAACAAACTGCCAGATAAAAAAGGTAATTTTAATATGCTTGGGGAAGAAGTTATCTGACATTAGGGACAAAAAGTCAAATATCCCCCTTATTGGTACTAGCAAAACTAGGATTTTCAGGGGAGGAGAAAAGACTGAATGGTAGTTCAAAGACCTTTGATTTTCTGCTATAATATTTCCTGAGTCCCACCCAACTCCACTAGTTTTAAATGTTTACAGTAGAATCCACACTGAGGAACTGGTTCTTGGAGCTATAGATAATATTCAAATTGTGTCAGTATTGCTTCTGATGAGAGCTACACACCAACACACACACACACACAAACACACACAACCCTTCAAGCTGGAAATCCAGTATTTCAGGAAGGGATGCATTTTAATATCCATTGTGTTATTCTTACATGGTTATTTATCAAGTAAATATTTTTTGGACTTACTATTTACTATGAACTATTTACTGTGAAGTTTTCTAGGCACTAGGATATAACAGCAAACAAAACAGCAACGTCTCTGCCATTGATGAGCTTACACTGAAGTTGGAGAGATTATGAATCAACAAACAAACACATAAATAATATTACGTTAGGGTGTGATAGTGCTATGATGAAAAATGAAGCTGGTAAGGGGGTAGTGGTGACTTGGGGTGCTGATTTAGAGTTTGGTCAGAGAAGGTCTTTCTGAGGCACTCTTGTTAATATCTGAAGTAACAGAAGAGAGTCAGCATCATAAAGATGAGAAATTCTCCCAGAAGTCATTACTCATATGTTTCTCTGTACACAGTGTTTAGTTAAAAAATATATATAGAGAGAGATAGATAAACAATCCAAAAATATGGATTCAATCAAGCAAGCTGTGTGTGCCCAGGGAAGAGCTATACCAGGAAAATACAAGAGTTCGTTACAGTTTTCCTGGTACCCTGAGTGTGAATAGGAGCAATGCAGCTATTAGAGACGCAGGCTGTTCTGTATGGATGGAGGTGCAGGAGTGTCAATGAAATGTGCTGGCTGCAAAAAGCACGTTGTAGAACTGTGTGTGGAGCACCCTAATTTTAGAATGAATGAAGCCTCTTTTTTTTTTTTTTTTTTTTTTTCTTTTTTTGTTTGTTTGTTTTTTTTTTTTTTTTTGCGGTATGCGGGCCTCTCCTGCATCGGCAGGCGGATTCTCAACCACTGCGCCACCAGGGAAGCCCGAAGCCTCTTTTTGAGTATATGTCTTTGTATATGCACAAACATGCCTGCGAGGATGAGGACAGCAACTACTACCATTGGCTATTCTTAGGAATTGGGGGGGAGAGAGAACGTTCACTTTTACCTTTAATCTGTACTGTTTTACAATTTTTTTTTTTAAAAAGAGCACATGTTAATTTTTAATCCTAAGAAATGCATTATTAAATGAGGTAGGGAGAAAACATACTTTATTTATTTATTTATTGACCACACCACATGTCTTGCAGGATCTTAGTTCCCCGACCAGGGATTGAACCTGGGCCCCGGCAGTGAAAGCACTGAGTCCTAACCACTGGACCGCCAGGGAATCCCAAGAAAACATACTTTAAATGGATTAGCTGAACAATCTTCATCCTGGGCAGCAGGATTTGAATTAAATAGTATTACCTCTAAATAACCATTGAGCAGATAGAAGTAGCCTCAAGAGGTTACTTATCAAAAAATGAGAGTGAGAGAGAGAGAGAGAGAGAGAGAGAGAGTGCAGCTGTTTACAAGTAGAAGACCTCTAAATAACCTGAGCAGATAGAAGTAGCCTCAAGAGGTTACTTATAAAAAAAAGAGAGAGAGAGAGAGAGAGAGAGAGAGAGAGAGAGTGCAGCTGTTTACAAGTAGAAGCAAAAAGGAGGGTGTTCCTGGTCTTAGATGAAATATGTTCTCCATCGTGCTGAGACCTTTTCCAGAATAGAAACCGGAAGTAGCCTAAGCCAACCTGCTGTGTTTCAGTTGTGTGTCTTGTTTCCTTGTTCAGCTTCAGGAGAATGACTGGGGGGTAATCAGAAAGCCTTGGGAGGTAGGGCAGGGGTGGAGGTAGATGCCACCCGGGCAGGGGCACGAAGTGGCTTGGCCAGTGGGGACTTTTTGCCTCTGCCTGAGAAACACACCCCTTACCTTTTGACCTTTTCTGTGGTCTCAGAAGGTGCCCACCAGTTACCTCCATGCTTTCCCTGAGCACAAGTGCATTCGATTGAGAGCTGAGGAACCACTTTGCTCTTAGATCTGATTGTTCAAGTCCTGGGATCTGAGTGATAAGCTGACGAAATGGGAATAAGGGTTTTGTTTGTTTGTGGTGCTCTGGAGGCCTGGATTTGAAATTCCACTGGACAGTTTTTAATGTGTTCATAATAGAGAATCTTTTTCTTTTCTTGTCTCTTGGTGGGTGCAGGAGAGAAGAAAATGGGAGCAATGCTGTAGTAATGAAAACTTACCGACTTTAATAATGAAACACATTTTGAGGCAGGGAGGTCTGTGACCACCCGAGACTCTTCCATCGCCAGCACTCTGCAGCCTTTCTCTGGTGAAGATGTGAACTCTCTGCCTTCAGTTTGGGGAGAGTCCTTTGGAGGCACTGAGCACCCTTTATGTCTATATCCTTGGCTTTGGTGACCCACCTGGGTTTGATTCCTAGCTTCCCTGCTTACAAACTGTATAACTTGTCTTGACTCTTTAACTTTCTGTTTCCTCATCTGTAGAATTAGGTGACTCATGGTGTTCACCTCAGGGGTCTTGTGAGATGATCCTGCAGAGCACTCTGTAGAGTACTAAGAACATGGTCAGTGCTTAAAGTTAGCTTTCGTTATTACCAATGGCACATGGAAATTTCTGCCCAGCATTTCTGAGATATGCATACCAATTGAAGGAGAGAATGAACATTGCTAATTTTAACGAGCAAAGAAAGAAAAGATGCATGTTATAGCTCACTGTAAATAAGGATTTCAGCTCTATTTGTTGGCCTTCAATTTGCCAGTGGTGGGGAGAGCAAGAAGGCCAGAAGGCCAAACCCCTCTGTGTGGGCTTCACCACCCATGATGTGGGGACAGGTGGCAGCTCTGCAGTGGAATGGCAGGCCAGACCAAAGATTTCGAGTCAAAACCAGGAATTCTGGAGACTGGGGAGTGTGTATTTTAACTGCCTGAACTTACATGATAGTTAACATTTGTCTCCCCTCAGCCCCCCTTTTTTTTTCAGTGATCTAGACTTTGCTGGAATATTTCTAAAAACCTATTAGGAGTGGTTCCAGTGTGAGATTTCTAGAGAAGAGAGGGGGAGAATGTGTTGGCTAAGTGACTTTGGATCAGACAAATACGGATTTCAATAACAATCCAGTTTTTTTTTTTTTAAGCTCTGATACCTCATTTTGCTCATCTGTAAAGTGAAGATAGTAAAAGTATCTACCTTAGGGGTTAGAAATATACGGGAAAATCATATCAAGTGTATAATATAGTGTCTCTTACAGAGTAAAGACTCACTAAATGCTAGAAGTTTTTATGAATGGCTAATACAGATAAGAGTTTTGAAAATACAGATATCTAGAACAGCAGGGAAATTATCGAAGTTCATATGTAAATGGAAGTAATTGGTGGGATTTTTTAAAAAAGGGCTGTCTTTCATCTTGCCTGGAATGTCTGAAGAATTGTCAGGATATACACTCAGCTGTTGATGGTTATTAATAATGACATTTTTGTTTTGAGGAAAAGAACTTTTGTAGGCTAATTGTATCCTTTTTCTAAAGAATTTATCTTGGTTTTTATGATGTTGCATCTACAAAATGTAGGGACAGGCCTCACTTTATGATCCAGTTCATTTTTTTTTTTTTTAACGATCCAGTTCATTTTTTGAATCCTGAATAGCAAGGTTGCAGGCTGAGGTTTGCCTGTCCTGCTCTCTCTCTGCCTGGATAACCTGGGGCCTCCATCTCAGACTCTCTGGGCTGTATCAGTTCCTTAGAAAATGATGGGGGGGTGGACCTTCCAGGACCAAATGCTGGAGTCCTGTGAGTGTCAGGGGCTTGTTCTAAATAGGTTATATTTTAGCCTTAAAGGGGAGTTTAAAGCAGTGGATCTTAGCCAGGGACATTTCTCTCCCATGCAGGCCATCTGGGAAGTTTAAGGACATGTTTTTGGTGGCTCCAGTGATGGGAGGTTTTATCATCCATAAATTCCATTTCACTTCAGAAGAGTAAAGGGGGCATTACCAAACATTTGATATAAAAAAGGAGCTCAGGGCCTGATAGGGCTGAAAACCATTGCTTTAAAGGGTAGCTAATAAGAACAGTAACAGCATTATTATAATAATATTATGATGGTGGTATTTGGTTGCTAGATTTTGGTTTGGGGAATACAGGAAGAAGGGGGGTGCTAAGGGTTGCCTGCCCTTGTGTTCAGTTTGAGCCCATAATGGGCTGGAAAGTTGGAACCGGGAACAGAGGCCACAGTAAGGGTTGTTTAGAAAACACCCAATGGGGACCCCTTGCTTCCCGGATATTTCTAGCTCTCTCTGTCCCCAGGGCCTCTGGTGACTGTGGGGTCGGCTGGTGACCTCTGTTGACTTCTGCTGGTTGCAGAATCGTGCATTCACACGATGTCCTCATTGGTTAAGCTGCCTTCCAGAAGTGCATTCCTCCACACCCTCTGGGGAGTGTTAGGGAGGTGTCTGCCCACGTTCCCCTTAGCGAAAGCATGTCTCGTCAAGCTTGTTGCCTTTGAACTCTTCGGCAGAACTATATAGAGCCTTTGCTGATTGCAGCACCAGCTCAGTCAGCTTTTCCCTGCGTGTGATATTATCAACAATGATGTTATTTAAAATAACATTTCTTCTCAAACGATGGTCATGATAACAGAAATAATGGATTTTATTAGCACACACCATGTACCAGGCTCTGTGTTGAGTGCTTTAATGCTTGTAAGAACACCATGGGGCCGGTGTCTTGAATTCCATACGGAACACCTGAAGCCTGGGGAGTTTCAGTGACTTGCCAAAGACCCCGGCGCTGTTGGGCTTCCCTGGTGGCGCAGTGGTTGCGCGTCCGCCTGCCGATGCAGGGGAACCGGGTTCGCGCCCCGGTCTGGGAGGATCCCACATGCCGCGGAGCGACTGGGCCTGTGAGCCATGGCCGCTGAGGCTGCGC
>NC_041222.1:61561726-61595864 GCF_002837175.3 Physeter macrocephalus
ATGGCCGCTGAGGCTGCGCGTCCGGAGCCTGTGCTCCGCAACAGGAGAGGCCACAACAGAGGGAGGCCCGCGTACCGCAAAAAAAAAAAAAAAAAAAAAAAAAAAAAAAAAGACCCCAGCGCTGCTAAGTGATGGAGGCAGAATGTGAACATAGTGGGTCTCATGTTGCTCTCTGTGTCCTGTGCCTGAGTCCTAAACCATTGGATACAGAGATGATGCAATTTGGAAGTATCTGATTATGTGTTTATGCAGTCTAAAAGGCAAAAAAGCCTTGACGGGTCACAGAGCCTCAAACCCAGTAAGAGTTACCGTGGGTCCCCAAGGGCCATGCGCATGCCTGGGGCTAGGGCCTGTCACCCTGCTGTCCTCAGGCTGAGCCGCAGACTTTTATCCAGTAGCTGAAGGATGCCTTCAGGTTCTCCTGAGGATTTGCTGCCTGGATCCTTTCCCCTATACATATATTTTCCCTCTGGTTAAAGTTCAGGGCTACACTTCCTGTTCATTCCAGTCAGAAAGTTGGCAGCTTGATCAATGATTTCCTGTGCCTTGTTGATAAGTGGTGTTCCTCTTTAAGAGATCCATTTGTATTTTGAAGGTTTCAATGCACTTTGATTTCTTTCTAATGGAATTTCATTCAGATTAGCTTCCTAACTGTGACCCTTTTCAGGGCTCTTGGCCAAAGTAAATTGTGCTAATGAGGAATAACAGAAACTTCAGGAAAATCATGTGCCCCTAAATTTCAGTCATGGATATGACCTTTGAGATCATCTAGTCCAGACTAGACAGGAAATTTATAGATAAGGAAACGGAGTCCCAGGGAGAGAAGGAGCGTGTCCAGGGTCACGTCGCCACTTCTAGATCTTGCTACCGAAAGCACCTTCGCCGAAGGATGTAAGGGTGGTATTGATTATTTTTCTAAGATCTGTCATGTCGAAAACCTAAGACAAAATTCCAATGCATACTAGACTGGATTGTCAGTAAATATAGACACTAGAATTTTAGATTTTTGTGTGCTAGACACGTAGGGCACTTTTTTCTTTTACTCTAGGAAGTTTTATGGTTTGTAAATGGTCTCTGTTTTTCTTATAAAGGTCATACATGTTCACCTTGTAGAACAGGGGTTGGTAGACTATGTTCTTCGGCCAGATGGGCCCCTTGCCTGTTTTTGCAAATCCAGTTTTATTGGTGCATAGCCATGCCCATTTGCTTATTTGCTCTCCACAGTGGCAGAGTTGAGTAGCTGAGGCAGAGACCCTGTGACCTGCAAAACCTAAAATATTTACTATCTGACCCTTTACAGAGAGAGTTTGCCCAATCATGCTGTAAAACATCTGAAAAAAAAAAAAATACAGAGAAATGCCACTAAAAAAAAAAATCAAGTATTCATATCTCATCCTTAGGGATTTAGGTTGATTTTAATTTTACCATTTTCATGGCTAAATATTTTGAAAATTTCTTATTGTTTCCTAAGGATAAATTCCTAGAATAACCGAGCCAGTGCACGAGAATGGTTTTTAGGTTCCTGGTACTTAGTGCGGAATGTCTCTTGAGCTTGCGCTCCCATCAGCAGGGCTCGTACTTTGCCAGCACTCAACAAACCAACACGACCTCCTTTGCTAATGGATTTGGTTTGCTTTCACCCATGTAGGGGCAGGTTCAAGGCGGTGGTCTGCGTCCTGTCTGCAGTTACAACGTGCCTGGCGTTTGTCAAGCCTGCCATCAACAACATCTCTCTGATGACCCTGGGGGTTCCTTGCACGGCGTTGCTCATTGCCGAGCTAAGGAGGTGGGTGCAGGTCTTCCTGCCTGGCCCTGAGGCTGTCCCTGGGATAGGAGCAAACCAGCTCCTGGTTCTTTTACTGCCCTTGCACGTGGACGAGGAGTTGCTCCTCACAAAGAGTAGTTCCTGACTTTTGGATTAGCATCAAGTTGCCTGGTTTGGTTCAAAATGTTAATGATCTCATTTTCATAAAGAGGGGAGCAGTGTATGCAGTGCATCCCAGTGGTTCGAAACTAGCTTAGGAGGAACATCTTAAGGACCTGGTGAGTGCCTAGACCAAGCTGCCTAGAGTTAATTCCGTAGAAAGGAGAATAGATGTGCTCATGTGACAAGAATAAGGAGAAAAGCAAAGTCCTAGAGAGGCTATTGCATTTACACACAGAAGGAAAAAGAAATGAATGTCTATATACAAAGCAGCACTGCTACTTTCTCTGAGGCTTAGTTTCTTACAGTCTGTCAGGTAAAGCCTTTGCTGTTTGCATAAGCATTTTCTTGTGGGAAGTTGTATGTGCAGAGTTCAGGTTGATATCCAGCAACATTTTAGTTTAGCTCTTGTGTGTTTATGACTGTCTTATTCAGCCCCAATTAAAACACAACTCAACCACTGCCCTTATTGTAATACTCTTTGAAAATGCTGCTTTTTCTCTGCACTCACTTGTAGACATCCATTTTAATTCATGACTCATGGTCATGGACATAAATGCTCTTAATTGAAGTCTTACATTTATCTACCTTAGTGAGAGTTTCTCTGTGTAATGTGTTATCAGCTTTCTCTCAGTCTTTGTTTTGAGTGGAGACATGTATATATTTCCTTCCATTGCTTTGCCTCTGGGTGTTGTTTTGATTATCAGCAATACCAGGCAGGGTCAAAGGTGGTTGAAGAGGTATTTAAACTTGCTGGCTGACAGTGGAAAGACTCTGTCCTGTCTTGTCTTGTCGGCTTTCAGTAGCCTTCATGGACCTGGGAAGTAAGAGACCCATTTCAGAACACTAACAGATCTTAAAGCTCTTTCGAAAACAATTATTGGGTTGGCCGAAAGTTTCATTCGGTTTTTTCCATAAGATGGCTCTAGTAGTACTTAGTTGTCTTTAACTTCATTCAAAACAATTTTGTTAGATTGTACGTGACAGCTGTCATATTAGCGTGCATTTAAAAAAACCACTTATCGGGACTTCTCTGGTGGCCCAGTGGTTAAGAATCCGCCTGCCAATGCAGGGGACGCCGGTTTGAGCCCTGGTCCGGGAAGATCCCACATGCTGCGGAGCAACTAAGCCTGTGCGCCACAACTACTGAGCCTGCGCTCTAGAGCCCACGAGCCACAACTACTGAAGCCTGCGCGCCTAGAGCCCGTGCTCTGCAGCAAGAGAAGCCACCACAAGGAGAAACCCGCGCACCGCAACGAAGAGTAGTCCCTGCACGCCGCAACTAGAGAAAGCCCATGCACAGCAGCCAAGACCCAACACAGCCAAAAATAAATTTAAAAAAAGACATTAAAATTGGTGAATTTTTGTGCCATTTTAATATTGAAGATGGAAGAAAAAAAGCAACATTTTTGGCTTACTATGCCTTATTATTTCAAGAAAGGTAAAAATGCAACCAAAATGCAAAAAAAGATTTGTGCAGTGTATGGAGAAGGTGCTGTGACTGATTGAACATGTCAGAAGGGTTTGTGAAGTTTCGTTCTGGAGATTTCTCGCTGGATGATGCTCCCCGTTCGGGTACACCAGGTGAAGTTGATAGTGATCAAATCGAGATGTTAACTGAGAACAGTCAACGTTATACCATGCGGGAGATAGCTGACATACTCAAAATATCCAAATCAAGCGTTGAAAATCATTTGTACCAGCTTGGTTATGTTCATGGCTTTGATGTTTGTGTTCCACGTAAGTAAAGCGAGAAAAACCTTCTTGACTGTATTTCTGCATGCGATTCTCTGCTTAAACGTAATGAAAACCTTCCATTTTTAAAACAAATTGTGACAGGCAATGAACAGTGGATGCTGTACAATAATGTGGAATGGAAGAGATCGTGGGGCAAGCGAAATGAACCACCACCAACCACACCTTCATCCAAAGAAGGTGATGTTGTGTATATGGTGGGATTGGAAGGGAGTCCCGTGTTGTGAGCTCCTTCTGGAAAACCAAACGATTAATTCCAACAGATACTGCTCCCAGTTAGACAAACTGAAGGCAGCACTCGGCGAAAAGCATCCGGATTTAGTCAACAGAAAACGCATAATCTTCCATCAGGATAACGCAAGACCGCATGTTTCTTTGATGACCAGTCAAAAACTGTTACAGCTTAGCTGGGAAGTTCTGATTCATCCGTCGTATTCACCAGACATTGCACCTTCGGATTTCCATTTATTTCGGTCTTCACAAAAAATTCTCCTAACAGAAGAAATTTCAATTCCCTGGAAGACTGTAAAAGGCATCTGGAACAGTTCTTTGCTCAAAAAGATAAAAAGTTTTGGCTGAGTAATATTCCATTGTATATATGTGCCACATCTTCTTTATCCATTCCTCTGTCGATGGACACTTAGGTCGCTTCCATGTCCTGGCTATTGTAAATAGAGCTGTAATGAACATTGTGGTACATGACTCTTTTTGAATTATGGTTTTCTCAGCGTATATGCCCAGTAGTGGGATTGCTGGGTTGTATGGTAGTTCTATTTGTAGTTTTTTAAGGAACCTCCATACTGTTCTCCATAGTGGCTGTATCAGTTTACATTCCCACCAACAGTACAAGAGGGTTCCCTTTTCTCCACACCCTCTCCAGCATTTATTGTTTGTAGACTTTTTGGTGATGACCATTCTGACTGGTGTCAGGTGATACCTCATTGTAGTTCTGATTTGCATTTTTTTTCATAATGAGTGATGTTGAGCATCTTTTCATGTGCTTTTTGGCCACCTGTATGTTTTCTTTGGAGAAATGTCTATTTAGATTTCCATCTATTTTGGTCTTTACAAAATTCTCTTACTGGAAAAAATTTCAATTCCCTGGAAGACTGTAAAAGGCACCTGGAACAGGTGCTCAAAAAGATAAAACATTTTGCAAGAGTGGAATTATGAAGTTGCCTGAAAAATGGCAGAAGGTAGTGGAACAAAAGGGTGAATACGTTCAATAAAGTTCTTAGTGGAAATGAAAAATGTGTCTTTTATTTTTACTTAGAAACTGAAGGTACTTTTTGGCCAACCCAATAAATTGCCGATAAAGACATCTGAATGGATTTGTAACAGTCAGTCCAGTGATGCTGCCTGCTATTAGGCCTGAAGTCAATAGAATGTTCTGCACTTAGCTATGTTTCTTGAGAATTCATTGCAATCTGGTTGTCATTTTAACTCCTGAGTCTAATCATCTGTTTTAGCCTATAATTTTGTTGAAAAATAGCTAAGGAAAGGGAAACTTTCAAATTCATATTACCTGAACAAGAGCAAATGAAAGACAAGTGGTTAGGGCAGATTATTTTAAGGTTTCGATTCTGCTTCACAACTGTGATCTTTAAGCAGGGAAACATATCTTTCTTTAATATTCTAACCTTTGAAAGTAACTACAGAGGAAATAATTTCTATTCCATACTTAAAATCTTGGCCCCTAAAAAGCTAGTCATCACTACTGCTAATTGGTCTTCATCACAACCTTAGCAAATTGCCACATCATGGGAAGTATCCCCCCTTCCATGTAGGGTCAGCCTTTCTACCCCTTGATAATTCCCTCTTCTCCTATGCTTAGTTTACCCCTGTAAGTTGTCTACTGTGTCATCCCTCCGTCTCCAAAGGATCCATCCCATTAGCCTGCAGCCGTGTTTGAGTCTCCCCCAGCTTCTCTAACACCCAAACCTGGACTCAGTCACATCTGTCTCCAGCCATCACCCTTTCTCTTTCCTGTCTGTCGCAGCCACACTTATTTAGAAGTTGTCTCCAGGGAATTCCTTGGCTGGTCCAGTGGTTAGGACTCGGAGCTTTCACGGCTGTGGCCCAGGTTCAATCCCTGGTCAAGGAACTAAGATCCTGTAAGCCGTGTGGTGTGGCCACACACACACATACACACACAAATAAATAAATAAAAGTTGTCTCCATCCATCACCTCTCATTTAGTCTTCAAGCCACTCCAATCTGGCTTCTGTCCCCACTTCAATACCCAAACCCTCTTGGTTGTACATCCAATGGTCATTTTTCTGTCCTCCTGAATCTCAGCTCTCTGCACAATTCAACCCCTCATCCTTGGAACATTCTTTCCCGTGATTCCTATGACACTACGCCCTCCTGAGTTTCTGCCAACTCTGCGGCAGGTCCTCTCAAGCCCCTCATGTAAGCTCCTTCTTTTCTATGCACCTGTCCATGTAGGGACTCCATAAGGTACACCCTCACCTCTCTGCTTTTCTCAGACTGTATTTCCCCCTACAGCCTCTCGCCTACTCTATGGCTTTAATTCCTGTATGTATGCAAATGGCTCTAACCCAGTCCTTCCTTCTACTCTACCACTGTGTATCTAGCTGCCTGCCTGACCTCTCCAACTCCGCATGTCATAGGCATCTCAAATCCAACTAATCCAAACCCAGATTCCTGCTCTCCCTTTCCAGTTCTGGCTCTCTTAATATTTCCAGCCTCAGTAAATTAGAGCACCATTTACCCATTTGCTCAAGCTGGAAGTCTGGCTTCCTCTTTCTTCCCCCAGTCATCTCATCTGATCACCATTATTTTTCTATGGGTTGGCATCACAATTAGGTTAAAGTTCAAAATCCTCCACGTGGTCCCTGCCTGTGTATCTCTCCCCCACGAAGCTCCCCTTACATCCTTGTCCTCCAGCCGTTCTGACCTGCCGTGTCCCCAAGGGGGCCTGGCTCCTCCCGACTCCAGGTCTGGGTTCATGCTGTCCCTTCTTTGTGACCCTCTTGCTTTGTTCACTTCTGCTCATCCTTCACGTTTTGGCTCAACCCTTTATATGCTCTCATAGCACCCCAAATTTCTGCTTTATGGCCCCCATCTTGGTTGTAATTAAAAAAGTATTCGTGCCGTTGTTTTGCTCAATGTCTGTCTCCTCTGCTTGACGTAACTCCACGTGGGCAGGGACGAGGCCCCCGTACACTGCTGTGTCACACTTCCCACTCAAGTCCCGGAGAGGAAAGAGAAGATGCTTGTTGGCCTGCTTTGATAACATCCCCAGCAAGAAGATGCCCTGTCGCTCTTGTCATGTCCTTCCAGAGTGTTCCCTGCTTGTCATCAGCAATGATCTGTCATGTCTCAGCTGAATGTTCCTCATCCCATCCGCCTCTGCTCAGAACAGATGGCGGGGGGGGCTGTTTTTTAGCTTTCCATTTCTCATTAGCCTCATTCCTAGAGCTTGTTTCTAGTCTTTTCATACGTTCATTGTCCTTATTAAACCTTCTCTCAGACCAGGAGGAAACAAAATTTTCTTATGACTGGGGGTCATGACCTGACATTGACTGACATTTGTGTTGTCACATCACCGAGTGACTCAGCTGTGTTGAGAATATTTTGAAATAGACTTTTTCTGATTATAGGAGTGAATTTATTGTTAAGGAAAACTTTGAGAACACAACAAAGGGTCAAGAAGAGAAGAAACGACAGCCATCCTCTCAGTTTTTCTATTCTAAAATAGGGTCCTGATATATATATGTGTGTATATATATATGATTTGTGTCCTGCTTTTCTCGTTTAATCTCACACTGACATTGTGATATAAGCCCTGAAAAGTGGAGATAAAACCTGATGAAGCACAGGTTTGGACAAGCCTCAAGTTCACATAGCCCTTGTTAGTGGTGTACAGCAGGACCTGTGTCTCTAGAAGCGGAGAAAGGGTCAGTACTGGGTGCCCTGAGTCCCTAACTCTGCAGGACTTTGCTTTCCCTCCCTGCTTCACAAGTGTCAGCCCTGCCCTGCCTCTTCCGTGACCACCTGCCTTTCAGCCTCTCTTGCCACGTACACTGCATCTGCAGCTCTCTGTGCTGGTGTGGCCCTTAAGCCAGATTTCCTAGGTTTAGTTAAATTGAGCTTACATAGCTCCTCTTATACCAGGCTAACTGTCTACGTATTTGTTGATGCTTGTTTTTATTAGTTTTCATTTTACCTTTTAACATGGCAAGAGGCCTGTTTGTTATTATTATTTTTTTATAAATTTATTCATTTTATTTTTGGCTGCGTTGGGTCTTCGTTGGCTGCAGGCGGGCTTTTCTCTGGTTGCTGCGAGCGGGGGCTACTCTTCGTTGTGGTGCGCGGGCTTCTCATTGTGGTGGCTTCTCTTGCTGCAGAGCACGGGCTCTAGGCGTGCGGGCTTCGGTAATTGTGGCACATGGGCTCAGTAGTTGTGGCTCACGGGCTTTGTTGCTCCACGGCATGTGGGATCTTCCCAGACCAGGGCTCGAACCCATGTCTCCTGCATTGGCAGGCAGATTCTTAACCACTGCGCCACCAGGGAAGCCCAGGCCTGCTTATTTTGCCTCGTACAGTGCCTGGTGTGGATTCTGAGAATTTGGTACCCAATCAATATTGTTACTGTTTTTTGTTTTTTTTTTAAATCTAAAAAAATGTTCTGATCAGATCACTAGGAGGCAGTTAAAAAAAAAAAGTGAAGGACAGTTTTATCTGTTCATGGAGCAAGCCTTATTTTTGTGGTGCGCGGGCTTCTCATTGTGGTGGCTTCTCTTGCTGCAGAGCACGGGCTCTAGGCGTGCGGGCTTCGGTAATTGTGGCACATGGGCTCAGTAGTTGTGGCTCACGGGCTTTGTTGCTCCACGGCATGTGGGATCCTCCCAGACCAGGGCTCGAACCCATGTCTCCTGCATTGGCAGGCAGATTCTTAACCACTGCGCCACCAGGGAAGCCCAGGCCTGCTTATTTTGCCTCGTACAGTACCTGGTGTGGATTCTGAGAATTTGGTACCCAATCAATATTGTTACTGTTTTTTGTTTTTTTTTTTAAATCTAAAAAAATGATCTGATCAGATCACTAGGAGGCAGTTAAAATAAAGAAGTGAAGGACGGTTTTATCTGTTCATGGAGCAAGCCTTATTTTTAAGTGCCTATTCTGGACCAGGCACTGTTGCTAGATGCTAGATATACATTAGTAAAAGAGTAGGCCTAGTTCCTGCTCTCATTGGTCTTACAGTCTAGGCGGATACTAGGTATTAACAAACACTTATTAAACAAATACACAATCTCAGCTTGTGGTGCATGTTATGAGGGAAGATGGCAGGGCCCCAGGAGAGAATGTGATGGGGGAGTTCGATGGTGCTTGGGAAGCCTTATTTTTAAGTGCCTATTCTGGACCAGGCACTGTTGCTAGATGCTAGATATACATTAGTAAAAGAGTAGGCCTAGTTCCTGCTCTCATTGGTCTTACTGTCTAGGCGGATACTAGGTATTAACAAACACTTATTAAACAAATACACAATCTCAGCTTGTGGTGCATGTTATGAGGGAAGATGGCAGGGCCCCAGGAGAGAATGTGATGGGGGAGTTCGATGGTGCTTGGGCTGTCAGAGAAAGTCTATTTGAGAAAGTGCCCTTGAAGCTGAGACCTGCAGGGGTGGAGAAAAATGGGCAGAGTGAGGGGACAGGGCTCTGGGAGAGGGGCCGTGGGTCCAAGGGTGAGCCGTTCAGAGGAGAGTGTGCTGAAGAGAAGAGGGAAAATGGCAATTGTTCATCTCTGTTTTCGTCACTAAACTGAAAGTAGTCACTACTTACGTCATGGGGCTCTATTAATTCTTTGAAAAACTTTTTCAAGTGGTGCGTTTAGCCCTCCTACCGACAGGGTTTTTCAGTTTGTTTTTTGAGTGGGTCTCTCTGAGCCTGCTGTCCATCCCTTTTTCACTGATGCTTTTACTCATGTTTCTATCAGGCAGCTGGGAAAGGTACCGGCAAGTCAGGCTTTCAACACGTCTGCTCGTTCAACAAATATGAACAAATAAATATGAGCCCTCTTGGGTGCAGATATTACGTTAGATGCTGACCCCTGAGAGTGAGCGAGCTTGACTGACCAGAGAGCAGTCCTTTAAGGGAAAGAGACCCTGAGGGAGGGTTCGAAGGACCCTCAGGCACCAGCTGCCTCTGGGCATTTCTCCCCAGGCATAGAAGTCACCCACTTTGCGAGCCATTTGGTGACAAGGAAAGAAAACGGCAGCTGAAATTTCCTTTGAGCTGCTGGGATTTGTTTCAGAAACCCTTTTGTTCCAGCGTACATTCAGGAGTGCTGTGAGTCTCCTATGTGCCTGGCGCTGTCCCAGGGGCTGGAGATGCAGCAGTGAGCAGCTTACCTGCTGGTAGGAGATAGGTCTTAAATATATAAGGAAAACACGGAGGATGTCAGAGGGGCTGTAATCGCTACAGAGAGAACTAGAGGAGGGGAAGAAGTTGACAGGGAGGGTCACTTAGGGGGTAGAAACAGGTGGTGCGATTGTTAGGAACAGTGCTTAGCAGAGGGCTCCCTGAGTGACATCTGAGCAAAGACTCGGAGGTGGCGAGCCGCGTGTATATCTGGGAACAGCATTCCAGGTGGCAGGAACGGCAAGTGCTAAGGCCTGGAGGAACGTGCCCAGGATTTTGGAGGAATGGCAAAGATCCCTGGGGGGTTTTATGGGCAGAGGCAGTGAGGGGAAGAGTATGGGGGAGGGGGTGGAGCCCCGAGGAGAAGCCAGCACACTGGGGCCTCGCGGCCTCCGTGAGCACTTTGGCTTGCCCTCTGGGAGGAGGGCAGCAGTCGGAGGCTCTTGGGCAGGGCGTTGAGAGGTGACTGTAGGAGCAGGTGCGGATGGAGGCAGTGGCTGTGACTTAGGCAGGAGAAGGTGGTGGCTTGGACCCAGGTGGACATGATGGAAAGAGGTCAGATTTTGGAGACATATTGAGGGGCGGATGAATTGGATGTGGGGTGTGCGAGAAAGAGAGCAAAGGACTGCAAAATTCTTGGCCTGAGGTCCCGAAAGCACAGGGTGGCCTCTTCCTGAGAGGGCTGGGAGGAGAACGGGCATTGGGCGGAAGAAAGGATGTGGGAGAACGTCGTGGGCCTGTAAAATTTAGATCAACACTGGCCGTTGGGTGGACATGTCGGGAATGTGACATGTGGTTTGTAAGTCTGCAGTCAAGGAGAGGCCTCGGCGAGGAGTGTGGCTTTATGAGCCATCAGGGTACATACGGTGTTTACATCCATGAGCATGTGTGACGGGGCGTTGGGTGGGAGCCCCGGTGCCAAGGGGCCAGAGAGGCAAGAGGAAGCAGAGAAGAAGTGGCCAGCAAGATAAGAGGAGCCAGGACTGACACGAGCTGTTCTCTGCATCCCCGGGCAGGTGTGACAACGTGCGTGTTTTTAAGCTGGGCCTCTTCTCGGGCCTCTGGTGGACCCTCGCCCTCTTCTGCTGGATCAGTGACCGGGCCTTCTGTGAGCTGCTGTCGTCCTTCCACTTTCCCTACCTGCACTGCGTGTGGTGAGCCCCGCTCGTGGTGGGGTGGGTGGTCACCAGGCAGGGTCTACACTTGCTGTCACTCCGTTCTCCCTGCAGGGGGCACAAGTGTACTCAGGGGACAGAGCAGAGCCTGGGTGCCTCCTCTCCTCAAGTAGACTGTCACACATTTCAGAAGCGATAGAAAAAGCAGAAACAGCCCCAGGGAGCAGGCTTAGCCGAAACAAACAGACCTAATTGTCTGTGCTTCATGTCTGTGGTCTCTCACCTCTAGCTCCATTATTAAAGCAGAAAGGAGCTTGGAAGTTGAATCCGTAACCTGAGCTCTAGCTAGATCTCCAGGGTGGGGGAAGGTGGCGAAGGCCTGGGACAGATGTGATGTGGGGATAGGACGGTCTTGAATAGGAACCAAGCACGCCTTTTGAGCCTGAGTGACCAGCCTGGGCCTCACAGGTCACCTAGGGACAGTCTCACCCATTCATTTGGCAGGTGGAGACAGAAGCCCAGAGAAGTAAAGTGAATTGTTCAGGATCACCCACCTGGTGACATCAAACCAGTCTAGGAACTCAGTAATGGGGAATTGGAGCATCTACAGTTTAGAAGGCTCAGGATACACTGTTAAGAAAAAGAAAGCTACAAAACAGCACGCAGAATCCTGTACTCAGAAAGCTGAGGAGGAAATCCAGTGGTTTTCTTCCTGGGAATGGCTTCAGCTCCAAACCCAGCGTCATCTTTCCCTCTCTGTCCTCCAGGACTTCTGATTGCAAAAGATATCAAGGAACAAGAGAAATCTGCTTTAGAATGTTCCTTGTAAGCTGAGAGCACCCAGGGAGGAATTCTAGTGCTAAGGAGTTGTTAAAACTTGTTAGATCCAGATTCAGAAGACGCTTGACCCCTGTCAGGAGATGGCTGAGACTATTTGGTTTGAAAGGATTTGCTTGAATTCCCCTGAATGTTTGAACTTCTGTATTATCTACCATGAGACCTAAGCTGCCCTCAGTTTAAGACTTGGGGACTTCCAGATTTGTTTGCAGAAGATAAGACAAAGTGGAAGCAGCTCCCACTGGGGATTCCAGTCTTAGGATCCATTGCCTGCTATTTCTTAGGTTCAACCTTGACTCACATTAGTGAATTTATACACACCTTGTACATTTGAGTTATAATTTACAGATAATCAAATGCACAGATTTTAACTGTGTAGTCTGGTAAATTTTGATAAATGTATCCACCTGTGTAAATAGGCTCTCACTGAAGATATAGTATGTTTTTAATCGATCCAAGTTCCCTTATCACACAGTGATTTAAGTAAAATTCAAAAAGTAGACTGTAATAACTTGGATTCCAACTTAATTTGTTTCTAAATTTGGTGTACTTTCTGAGGTTGTTTTTTTTTTTCCCCAAAGTTGAACCATTTTCTGAGACTTCCCCTGTGGTCCAGTGGTTAAGACTCTGTGCGTCCACTGCAGGGGGCACAGGTTTGATCCCTGGTCGGGGAACTAAGATCGCACATGCTGTGTGGTGTGGCCTCAAAATAAAAACAAAAACAAAGTTGAACCATTTTTTCATCCCAGTTGTAAAGTGACATATTTATTTATTATAACAAATTTAAACAATTAGGTAAGTATAGAAAGAGAGACTTTCATAATTCTATCCACCAAAGAGAGAGAACAATTGTTAACAGCCTGAAGTGTATCCTTCCAGGTGCTTTATATACATAGTTCTCCAATTCTACTTTTAAAAACAAAAATAACATCATTCTATACGTGATGCATATTGGTCCTTCTTTTGTTGTTTAAACTAAATACTAGGTCATAGACAGCTTTCCTTACCAGTGCATTTATATTATCTTCAACAGTTTTTGTGTCCAGTTAATACCGCACAATATGGATGCTTTATAATTCATTTAACCAACCTGTCTATTAATGGATATTTAGGTTATTTCTAACTTTCCACTTTTACAAATAATTGGTAATGAACATCTGTATTTGTTCATATGCCTGAATTGTGTCCTTAGGTTAAATTATAATATGTTGCCCAGTCCAGAGATATTATATCAGCTAACACTTTTTACTAAAATCTGTAAGATAGTAAAAGTGTATCTGTAAGATACACTTTCACATATACTGGATATTAGTAACTTAAAAAAAAATCTTTGTTAACCTGAAAAGATTTTATTTTTATTTTCATGTCTTTTAAAAAAATTAGTATTTTGTTGGGCATCTTTTCAAATGTAAAATTACTATATCTTTCCTCTTTTGAAATGTGCCTTTTAAGTTTCTTTATCATCCCTGTGGAGTGTTTCCATTTTTAAAAGTTTATATCCAGCACCTAGTGCCTGACACATAGGAGACAGTCATTACTGTTTACTACCTATATGCCATTTATTGGGCACACTATCAACATTTTCAAAAGTACAGAGAATAATATATGGAGCCCCCAGGTAGGCAACACTTGGCTTCAGTAGTATCTACATGAGGCCAATCTCATTCATGCCACCTTCACCCACTACCCACCCACACCCAGATTATTTAAAGCAAATCCGAGACACCCTATGAGATGATTAGTCTTTAGGTTCTTTGTAAGATAGGGATTTTAATTCTTTGTCATATAGTGCAAATATTTATCCCCGGTTTCCCATTTATCTTTCAGTATGTTAATGATATTTTCTGCCATACTGGTTTAAAATTTTCATGTTCTCACACCTGTCAGTCTTTTCCTTTAGGTTTTTTTTTTTCCTCTCTCCCTTCTATATGCATTACAGTGTGGCTGTGACATCCCTTAAATGACACTGTTCTCAACTAAGCAAACTGGTACTACTCTTACAGCCATCTTTATTCCATGTGTTTTTTTTTTTTTTTTTTTTTTGTGGTATGCGGGCCTCCCTCTGCTGTGGCCTCTCCCGTTGCGGAGCACAGGCTCCGGACGCGCAGGCCCAGCGGCCATGGCTCACGGGCCCAGCCGCTCCGCGACGCGCAACCACTGCACCACCAGGGAAGCCCTTGCCCTTCCATGTGTTTTTAAATGTAGAGATGTGCATTTCATGTGGCTGTCACGGCCATTCCCTTTAGGGTTTCTGAACTTTGTGTCATTCTAAGAAAGGCCTCCCCCACCAAAGTTTCTAAAAAATATTTTCTTTAAATATGTCTTTCAATGTATTTTAAATCCTTAATTCATCTGGAGTTAAGTTTCAGTATAAGGTACGAAAGTAGGATTACATGCCTTTAAATGGTCCCTTGCATGATAAAGATCAATATGAAAACTTTTTACAGGCACAGTGAATTTAATAATAGTAATAAAAAAGAGTTCCCTTACTAAAGTGCAAAAGCAGATGAATCAGTATAAAATTATTCCTAAGGAAGGGCGTCAGATATGTACAGCCGATTATTAAAGCTAGAAGGGTGGGGGGACTAGTTCCATGTACTCATCGGTTATTTCCTTAGTGCCTCTGTTTTATTTATTTTGCTTTTTAAATTTAATTCATTAATCAATTTCTTTACATGTCAATCCCAACTGCCAATCTATCCTTCCCCCCCCTTCTTCCTTCCTCCCTGGGAGCCAAAAGTTCCGGTCTCCAAGTCTGTGAGTCTGTTTCTGTTTTGTGAATAAGTTCTTTTGTTTGTTTGTTTAAGATTCTGCCTATAAGCGATATCATATTAGTGCCTCTGTTTTTAAATCCTCGGGCCTCAGTCTTCTCCGTTGAGCCCCAAAGGCATTTGCAGGTTTTTCCTGTTATCAAGCTGGAATGTTTTAGAACATTCCAAAAGAGGCTTTGTTGGCTCAGGAGTTCCCATTACTTCTGCTATTCCAGGGATTGTTGGGCAACCTCACCCCTTCTTAATGAAAGGAGGCCCCTGCCTGTCTTCGGAGGGAGGAGCGGGCTGAACCCGAGCACGGTCTTTCTTGCGTCAGGTTCTCTCAGTTCTCACGCCGCCACGTCTCCATCGCAGGCACATCCTCATCTGCCTGGCCGCCTACCTGGGCTGCGTGTGCTTCGCCTACTTTGATGCTGCCTCCGAGATACCCGAGCAAGGCCCCGTCATCAAGTTTTGGCCCAGCGAGAGATGGGCCTTCATCGGTGTCCCCTACGTGTCCCTTCTGTGCGCCAACAAGAAATCACCAGTCAAGATCACGTGATGGCAAGGCAGTGGCTGGCCTCTCTGCTTATTTTCCCTCACGCACCTAAACTTCATCTGCCAGCAGAGACAGCCAGGGGGGTTCGCAGAGTCGGGGGTGGGATCTGTCTTTTAAAAATTCAGTGCCCTTGGGTTCTAACTAGTGTGTCTGTGGACCGCCAGGACTCCACGGTACCTGGGGAGCAGCGGGTGTCTTCCCCTTTCCCAAAGATGGGAAGTAGAGGGCCGAGGGGCACTAGGTGTGTCTTCTCAGTGTCACCTCCAGCTACAGTGCTCATTGGGCTGCGTCCTTTATGGTGATGGCAGAGCCGTCCCGCGGGGGGCCCAGCGCTGCACACGCCTCGCTTCCTGGAGGGAGTTTGCTCCAGATCCCACCGTTCCCATGTGCTCTCGGAGTGGACCCTCCCTTGACAGACAAACCCTGCGCCAGAGAAGACCCTCTGACTGTATGATAGAAGAGGCCAGAGATTTTCATGTGGGGAAACTGTCCTGAAACGAAAGCAAACAAATGGAACACACACACGGCTTGTGGCTAAGGAGGCTGGTTTCCCCCCTTGCATCTCTCCATAACCCAGGGTTTACATACATGTGTGCATCCTTTTCCTGCTACCTCTTCTGAGAGATGGGGACTTGACTTTAGATCAGGGTAAAGCTAACAAGAAAAACCCTCTATGCCAAAAACGACACTCCACTTTAAGCCATTCTTGAAGATAAGCACAATTTTTAAATGCTGACACGGTCCCCTCCCCCCAGCCCAGCACCCTCAAACACACAAAGAGAAGACTAGCTACCGTGTGAGTGGTTTGAGCGTTCCATACAGAAACCCACCCCTTTACTGCTTGACCTCTGTGACATTGCCAACGGCCTGTGACAATTGTGGTAGGGGTCCTGGTTCAAACTTTGGAGCAAACATGAAGTTTTAGAAGTTGTTCTCATTGGAAGCCTCCTGTATGCTGTCCGATTCCGGAAATTATCCTCAAGAATCTTGCCGCTTCTTTCTTTGATATTTACTGTGGGAATTACACTCCATATCCTCACAGTATGAGGTGCTTCCTTTGGTTTCTCTGCGCTGGCGTTTGACCACGTGCTTTTCTTAAGTGCTGGCCTTAACTACACACTGGCTGCTTTGGGTGCAGCAGGGCAAATCTCTCTTGCCTTCTGAGTTCTCACCTAAAGTGACACTGGCTGCAACTCCTGTCCTCTTCACTGGGCTGAATGGGAGACTCCGCATATGTCTTCAAGGTGCGAGGTGGGAATTCGTGACCTCAGGGATACTCATTTTAACTCAGGCATCTCTTGCTTTGCAACATTCCATCACGGGAGAGGGCAAAACAGATGTGTCCTTCTTGTGTGTATGGGAATCATGTCACTGTCCTAAGTATTTAAGAGTTAGGCAGTAGCAGTTTTTGGCTTGTCTGGGAACTCTTACTCTGGTTAAAATTTGCACAGAATTGCAGGTGAAAAGTCCAAGAAGCAACTGAATTTAGACTTGAGAAATGAGTGACTTTATTCTACTTCTGTGGTTTTCAGATTATTTTAGCAGCAGAACCTTGTTTGCAGTAAGAAATCTTTATAGAGACCTACTGTGTGAAATAATTTGTATTTTATTAGCTTAAATTTATTTCGAGGTTAAACTTATAGCACTTCGTGAATAATATAAAAGGCAGTGAAAATGGAAATTAACAAATTGGTGGTTTCCAAGGTAGAAAAATTTGGTATTGAATGAGTGTACACGTTGCTTTATTATAGTTTAAAAAACGGTATTTGAACTAAATACTCGTGGAATCTTTAATGTACCGATATGAGACCTAGGTGGTTTGTGGAACAGAATTGGAAAAACTGCTCTTAAGTCCTTTGGGTTTCAAGTCTAGAATTTTCTTTAAAGGGAAATGTCAGACCATCCAGATTGACCCACCAGGCACAGATTCTCGTCTCATCCATCCTGCAATATAAGAATGCTCCAGGTAGGGAGTTGGTTACATTTTAAACCCAGCTCTTTTAGTGGGAAAAAGTAAATAAGGAGAAGCAGAGAGTGTAGGAAATGTTTTGTGTGTGTGTGAGGTTTAATTTCTGTCTTGAAAGCTCCTCAGTGATGGGAGCGTTGTCCCAACCGTTAAGGAGGGACCGTTTCTCCCTATGAAATGAAGGGTGTGTTCCGTGGGAGACACCACCTCCAGCCCCCAAGGCTTTGACATTGCCTTTCCAGAAGGTTCTGAGTGACCTTTGGAAATAGAGATACAATGTGACTGCTGGAAGTAAGGAAGTAAGTACACTAACTCACAGGACTATTTCTCTGCTTCTCCTACAAGACAAATGACTAAGTTAAGTTTTGGAGAGAATGCTTTTGTTATGAAAAACAGAATGCCCTTCTAGAGATTGGTCTTAATGAGATGAGGGCTGAGGAAAAAGTGTGGAATGGTGTATATTTGAGGAAGACAAGACTTCGCTTTTGAACAGAAATCACTATGCTTGCCAGCGTGGGATGGTAAATCAAGAGAGTAGGAATAGGGCTTCCCTGGTGGCACAGTGGTTAAGAATCCGCCTGCCAATGCAGGGGACACGGGTTCGAGCCCTGGTCCAGGAAGATCCCACATGCTGTGGAGCAACTAAGCCCGTGCGCCACAACTACGGAGCCTGTGTGCCACAACTACTGAAGCCCGCACGCCTAGAGCCCGTGCTCCGCAACAAGAGAAGCCACCGCAATGAGAAGCCCGTGCACCACAACGAAGAGTAGCCCCGTCTCGCTGCAACTAGAGAAAGCCCGCGTGCAGCAACGAAGACCCAACGCAGCCAAAAATGAATAAATAAATAAAATAAATAAAATTTTAAAAAGAGTAGGAATATACCAATCTTACTTTAAGTTAGGTTTATGGCATCATGCATATTTATATTTACATTTGTATTCATACTCATAGCACTACATGCATTTTAAAGAAAATGGGGATATTAAGAAAAGTTGATGGAGAAGAAAAAAAGTAATGTGTATTTCTATAGCTCAAGGACAACCATTGTTAATATATTTTGATATATTTCCTTCTTGTCTTATTTTTCCTAATATAGTTGTCAATTGATGTCTTTTAGAGCTGACAGTTGATCTTGTACCTTGAATGGAATATAAATGCCAGTTGTATATTTTTCCTGAAGAGCAGGTTTTGGGATATACGAGAGTTAGCTATGCTCTTGAGTGTTCATCACTGGATTTACTAAGACTTACTAAGACTTACTACTGAGCCTTCCCTTTTAATCGAGCCTCACATGAATGAGCCCTAAGAAATAATGAACTGAATTCTGCTTTTTGATATGCTTCTGCACTTAGATGGACAAGTCATAGAAAACAGCTGTTAAATATATGGTTCTACAGGTTTTGATGTTTTCAGATTTTAAAAAAGTGCATAGCTTATTTCATTAATTGATGTGCAATCAAGAATCTTTTTTTTTCCCCCCTGATAATTCAGGGAAGTGGAGATTTGACACTTAGGAGTTAGGTCACGGCAGTTACTCAGCATGGCTATTAGATATTTGTTCTGGTTAGAATTTGCCTAAGAGAGATACCCAGCAGGAACTGGATTTAGAATATTAAAAAACATTAATTTACCAAGTGGTCATTTAAGTTAGTGATTCTTGTTTTATAGTGTTTGACTGATGATTTTTAGAAAATATTTTCTCCCCTTTATTATTATAATGTAAAAACAAGCACTTCAGTGAATATATTGCAGGTGTTTGGAGATGAGATATCTACATCTACTTGGTAATAGGCTACCTCTTGGGGGAACTCTGTGCCTGTCCTTCTGAAGAGTGCCTATAAAACATGAATTGTGGATCCAAGTTGTTCTGTTGGGGGGCTAACCCTCATGGTCATCAAGCACAGGCTTTGTAAAAATACCATCACGTTTTCTATTTATTGGATTTCTCAGGTGTGTAAAAACTTCTTACTAGTTCATTATGCTTACATGAGCTGGTGCCGTACCGAAGGCTCCAAAACTGGGATGTGATCCTTCCCTGGCTCTTTATCCCTCGGGGCTGACGTGGAACCATCTCTGGGGGACAGGTGAGGGCTAAAGCTTGCCTGGCCAGAGCCCCTCTCATAGCTCCTTTTTTCCCAAATGAACTTGGACCCTTTAATAGCCAGCTCTTTGCCTGGGTGCTGCTGGTCCAGCTGGTCAAAGAGGAGTCTCGGGCCAGGTTGGGATTCTCAATGGGTTTTACAGACATCGTTCTCTTACAGATGTTTTTTTTTTTTTAATGACCCCTACTCTAAGGGACTAATTGTTTGAATTGTATCTTTCCCTATATGTTAAACCAGATTTAAGACGATTTTGTAACCACAATATGTAATCAGAGCAAATAGGGTATTTCAGATATATACCTTGTTCTGTACTTCATATAGGGTGTGCAGTATATGGGTGGTAGGCCCACTGTCTGTGGTAGCATTTAATCTCCATTACTTTGGGAGTAATTCAAGGCCTTTTGAAATGGAGCTTTTGCACTTTATGCTCTTTTTGTGAACTGACTGTGATAGCTATGTTTGATATTAAAGCTATAAGTGGTATTTTCTGTGAATACGTATAAGTTTGTGTTTATTTCCAAAATGATTTCTGCAACGGCTGCAGTGAGAAATACATTTAATGGATTGTAAAGTGCATTTGTTCAAATTCATTTAGTAATGAATTTGGGTATCATTGTTATTAAACATACTTAAAATTAGTGTAGTTAATTGTTGGTTTCTTCTCAGAGCTGTGAAATTAATACACCTACATATTTCCAGTATAGAAGTACCTACAGGCAGTTTATTTTTATTGAAAGTTCTATGATTATGTCATGTGGATATAAAATCTCAAATATAGAAAACAACTCAACTAAGCTGTAGTTTGTCCAGTCACTGGAAGGAAGATCATAGAACAATATAATATAGTAAATGAGTTTAGCAGGAAAATTCTGTATCTACCTGTTTTTCTTAATTTCCTGTGACCATTTAAAAAAGTATATATTTATTTAGGCTGTGCCGGGTCTTAGTTGCGGCATGCGGGATCTTCATTGCGTCATGCAGACTTCTAAGTTGTGGCATGCGTGAGGGATCTAGTTCCCTGAGCAGGGATTGAACCCGGGACCCCTGCATTGGGAGCATGGAGTCTTAACCACTGGACCACCAGGGAAGCCCCTCCTGTGACTGTTTTTTTAAAATTAAGGATTCATAGGCAATCATATTTATAAGAATAACAGGACTATCAGAGGAGAAAGACTGGGTCAGCAGTATTAGTATCATTGAAGTGGTTTTTTTAGACTTCTTTTCTGGCCAGGGTGAGGGGATGAGGGGTGGACACAGAGCTCTTGGAAAATGCCTATACATAGAATTATCTGGGTATTCAGATGTCCCTAGAAGCCACCCAGATGAAGAACTGTGTGATAGGACACAAAGCCAGGACTCACATCCTTTCTGGTGATGAAATTGGCGTCTCCACAGCTCCACTTTCCCGACTGCCCTCCGAGACCAACCCCAGGGCCCTTTTCGTGTGAGGACTTTCCATTATGAGGGGCCGGAAGGGGGCAGACCCCGGGGGCTGGAAACTTACACCTTAGGAGTTGAACAAATTTGGAATTCACCTCTTTCTCAAGCCTCTTTCCTGGTTTATAGTTTCAGCCACTCCTTAAGATGCTATCTGGGTCTGTCATACTATTCTGTCTCCTTTTGCACTGTTGAATTTTTCCATAAATTAAAAAAAATGTTTTAAATATGGTATTTGGGTTTTCCTCCTCTGCTCTCTCGGGTGGGGTTCAGCCTCGTCCTCTTGCCCCACCTTATAGGGGCTGGTAGCTCCTTTCCCCAGTTTGAAGAGTTACCTATATCTCACGTTGGCACTTCTGTCTCTGATCACCTCCAGGCCTGGTGACCCTCTGAGTATTAACTCACGAAGGGGAAAGATCAACCTCACCTGGGTTTTTGTTGGCTTGTTTTATGTTTCTCGTTAAAACATTTGATTCAGCTGCTTTTACCAGCAGAGAGACCAGACGTTATTGTAACAAATGGCAATAAAGTCAGTAGAGTTTATTTTTGTATTAAGGCCGGTGGTGGGAAAGTGGCTGTGAGGCTAAGGGCATGGGGTGACAGAAAATGCATAATGGCATTATTGGTGACACTGGCTAGAGATGGATGCCTGTGAACAAAGAAAACCTTAGCCATCAGGGTAGGAGGGACCTGGAGAGACTCCTGGAATTATACTGCCATCTAGTGGCCTTTCAGGGTATTGCTACCAGGGCACAAGTGAAGTCCTTCCCAATTGCTGATCATCCCAGGACTCACTATAATTGTCTTAAAACTCCCACAAGTTATGCAGACTCTTTTTATTTTTAAAATTATTTTATTTATTTATTTTTTGGGTGCGTTGGGTCTTCGTTGCTGCGCGTGGGCTTTCTCTAGTTGCGGTGAGCGGGGGCTACTCTTTGCTGTGGTGCATAGGCTACTCATTGTGGTGGCTTCTCTTGTTGCAGAGCATGGGCTCTAGGCACGCGAGCTTTAGTATTTGCAGCACCCGGGTTCAGTAGTGGCAGCACACGGGCCGTAGAGCGTGCAGGCTTCAGTAGTTGTAGCTTGCCGGCTCAGTAGTTGCGGCTCGTGGGCTCTAGAGCGCTGGCTCAGTAGTAGTGGTGCAGGGGCTTAGTTGCTCCGTGGCATGTGGGATCTACCCGGACCAGGGATCGAACCTGGGTCGCCTGCATTGGCAGGCGGATTCTTAACCAGGCGCTTAACCTGCGCCACCAGGGAAGTCCCTGTGCAGCCTCTTTTTGGACCCAAGTATGTTTCCCTGGATTCTTTCAAGCGTATCTCTGCCTTCATTTTCCTTTCCTCTTTTCCCTCAGCTACTCATTCTTTAACCACTAGATGTTTGATCTTACTCGATTAAAAAAAAAATCTGCCAAATACCTTAAACCAAATATTTTCCTGTCCATAAAACCAACTCAGAGTAGATGTGATCTGGAGGAAGTTTTTGTATTTATTAACTTTTTATTCTTCTTATTTTTATTTTTTATTTTTTTTGGCCACACCATGTGGCATGCAGGATCTTAGTTCCCTGATCAGGGATTAAACCCATACCCCCTGCAGTGGAAGTGTGGAGTCTTAACCACTGGACCGACAGGAAAGTAAGTCCCTGGAGGAAGTTTTTTAATCCCCTGGAGTTAAATTTAGCTTTTGGCATTAATAGTTTCATTTACATGAGTCAAATGTCATTACAATCCCCCAAATTTTAAAACGGAATCCAGTTTGAACCAACACTTTGCAAATACCCGCTGTGCTAATACAGAGGGCTATGTGATGAGCACATAGCCTTGAGCTGGGTGTGTGTGAAAAGGGGGGAGGAGAAGGGGACCACTAACTCTGCTGAAATCCCTGCATAACAGAGGAATCAACAGTGCTAAGAGGCAGGCAGGAGAGAGCAATGGGGTTCCACCTGGGAGGAGTTGGGGTTTGAGAATTCTAAGCTTTAACTGATGGCCCATGAGCCACGTTTAATAATATATAATCTCAGCCTGATTAAAGTATACTTAGGGAGTAATACTACCTAGGAGTATTATTTTCTTAAAGCCAGTCTTATTTAAGAGCCTATCACATAAATTATCTTTCACATAAATTGTCTGACTTACTTCTCACGATTATTTTGTGAGGCTATTATTATTCCTGTGTTGAAGGCAGTAAATCTGAGGCTTAGCAGTGTATTTTGACCACAGCTGTTAAGTGGCAGAGTCAGGTTTTGAACCCAAGACTTTCAACTCTTAAGTTTGGTTCTCTTTCCACAAAGGATTTAATCTTATTTTCAAAATGACAAAGAAGGTAAAAGGTTTTTATATAGGTAGGCACAAATTTGGGATTATCAGATTCAAAAGGGTCCTATTAAAAGAAATGATTAGACAAAATGTAGAGTAGCAGTTGGCATATCGTGGGTGCTCAATAAATGGCAACTAATAAGATAACCCACCGTAAAGCAGTCCTGGGTGACAGTGCCATCTTGTGGCCATAGTGAGGAACCACACCCCATCCTCACACCTTCCTGGGAGTGAGGGGTGTGCCTACATGTGAACTCCTCCATCATCTGGCTCCGTAGTCCAAGCCATCTCTCACTCTTCAGTGACAGATCTGCAAATCCAGTTCCTGCCCTGCCATGTCTAGTTGGACGTCAAATAGACACCTCACATTTGCCTTACCTTACACTACTCTTAAACTTGCACCTTGGGTACCTTCTCAGTAAATCAGGCCCCTCCATTCAGTTGCCAGAAGTAGTCACCGCTTCCCTCACTATGTAATCTAGGAGTAAGTAAATCCTCATCATCCCACCTCCCCACTGTCTCAAATCCATCCATTTATCTCCATCCTAGACAGGGTGCCACCATCTCTTGCCAATCCATCCTCCATGCTTGGAGTCTTCTGTCTCAAGTGAAATCTGACCAGGTCACTTCCCAGCTCAAAACCCACCTATCCTTCCCCATCGCTCTTAGAACAAAGCAAATCTTATCTGAGAGGCTTAGTGTGATTCAGAATCTCCTTCACAGTCTGGTCCTGGCCTTCTTTTCCTGCCTTGTTTTGCGTTTCTCTCCCCTTGTCCCCTTGACTTGAGTCTTTCAGAACTTTGTGTAGTTCTGCATGGTCTTTCATGGCCTGTATTAGTTATCGTGGCTGTGTCACAAATCACCCTAAAACTTAGTGGCTTACAACAACAAAGACTTATTATCTTACAGTTTCTGTGGGTCATAAATTTGGGAGCAGCTTAGCTGGGTGATTCTGGCTCAGGGTCCTTCATGAGTTTGTAGTGAAGGTATCAGCTGGGGCTACAGGCATCTGGGGGCCTGACTGGAGCTGTAGGATTCACTTCTCAGATAGCTCACCCACAGGGCTGTCGTTTGGAGGTCTCAGCTCTTGCCATGTAGACCTCTCCATAGGGCTCCTTCCTCACAGTAGGGCAGCTGGTTTCTCCCAGATGGAGTGACCCAAGAGAACAGATGGGCAGCTGCAGTGTATTTTATGGCCTAGCCTCCGAAGTCACGCTCAGTCACCTCTATAATATTCTATTTGTTACGTAAGTCAGTCCTATTCAGTGTGGGAAGGGACAACACAAAGAGGCGAAGAGCATGAGTCAGGGATGGTCAGGGACCATCTTGGAGGCTGGTGAATACAGGACCTTTGCACAAACTATTCTCTCTGCCTAGAATGCTCCACATCACACCCCCCTCACCTTTTGGGAAACTTTACCTATTACCTTTGACTCCTTCTACATCCCTCCACTTTTATTGTAGTGTTTCTCATACTGTGTTGTAATAACTTCTAAGAGCAGAGACTGTTTTTGAAGATAACTATTTCCTTCAAAATCTGGCACAAAGTAAAAACTTGTGGAATTTAATTCAGGGAAAGAGGGTTTAAAGTGGGGTAATGGTTGTGAGTGGAGAGGAGTAATTGCAGACTACCGGACGAAGGTAGAACCAACAACTTTTCTAATCAGTGGAAGTGGCTGCAAGGGAGAGGACAGCCAAAATGGTCCCTGTTCCCTACAGCTGCTGTAACATGTTGCTACAAACTTAGGGGCTTAAAAACAAAACACATTTATTATCTTACATTTCTGGAGTTCAGGAGTCCAAAATGGGTTTCACTAGGCTAAATCAAGGTGTCATCAGTGCTGCATTCTTTCTGGAGTTTCTAGGGAATTTGTTTTCTTCCCGTCTGCAGCTTCTAGAGACTGCCTGCACTCTTTGCTTCATGGCCGTCTTCCATCTTCAACACCAGCAATCTTGGGCTAAGTCCTTCTCGTGAAGCTGGTAAACGATGGAGGCATCACAACTTCTGCTCCCAGTGTCACTGTGTGTGTTCTTGGGTTTGCTCGGACCTTTCAGATTGGGTTGGAGTTTCCTGTGGCTGTGGTAGCAGATTACCATAAACTAGGTGGCTTAAAACGGAAATGCATTGTAGGGCTTCCCTGGGGGCGCAGCGGTTAAGAATCCTCCTGCTAGTGCAGGGGACACGGGTTTGAGCCCTGGTCCGGGAACATCCCACATGCCGTGGAGCAGCTAAGCCCGTGCGCCACAACTACTGAGCCTGTGCCCTAGAGCCCGGAAGCCATAACTCCTGAGCCTGCGTGCCACAACTACTGAAGCCCGTGCACCTGGAGCCCGTGCTCCACGACAAGAGGAGCTACTGCAATGAGAAGCCCACACACAGCAACGAAGAGTAGCCCCCAGCTCGCTGCAACTAGAGAAAGCCCGCGTGCAGCAACAAAGACCCAACACAGCCAAACATAAATAAAATAAATAAGTAAATTTTAAAAAAAAAGAAGAAGAAATGTATCGTCTCACAATTCAGGAGACCAGAGTCTGAAATCAAGATGTCAGAAGGATTGGCTCCTTCTGGAGTCTCTGAGGGAGAATCTGTTCCCTGCTTCTCTCCTAGTTTCTAGTGGCTGCCAGCAATCCTGGTTCCTCGGCCTGTAGACCCATCAGTCTATCTCTGCCTCTGCTGTCACGTGGCTTCTCCCTCTCTCTTTGTGTCAGAATCTCCTTTTCCTTTCCCTTATAAAGACACCAGTCACTGGATTTAGGGCCCACTGTTGTCCAGTCCAGCCTTGTCTTAACTAATTATAGCTGCAAAGACCCTATTTCCAAATAAGGTCACGTGCTGGGGTCCCTGGTGTATGTCAATTTTGGAGGGACAGTAGTCAACCTACTACACTGTCCCACAGGCTGCTTCCTGCCCAGAATGTGGGCTCCCCTCCCCACATGTTTAACCAAAGGCACCAGAAGAGTGGCTCAGAGCAGCTGGAGCCCTCAGTGTGCACACGTGCACAGACGCACACCTACCGCGGCCTTCCTCTTTCTCTTCCATGGCCCCTGTTGGGGTTCCCGTAATACCTTTCTCACTCCCCATCTGAGCTGGGGAGTATGTGCCCCACCCTATCAGCAGCTGTTGAAAAATACTTTGAGAAAGAGTGAGTGCTGGTAGGAGAGGAAAAAAGGGGTCTTAGGGAGCTTGGCTGTGGTTTTGCTCGGTAGAAGCCCCCCTTCTGTCCCAGACAGAAGTGGGTTGGGATGGGTCTCTTCATGCTACCACAAAGGCCATTCATCTGATTTCACCTGCTGGCCCTTTCTCCTTTCTCTGCTCTAAATCAGGGGTTGGCAACCTATGGCTTATGGACGCAATTGGTCCACTGCCTGTTATTGTCGTGCTCTATGAGTAAGGTAGAAATTTTTACACTTTTAAATGGATTAAAAAGAAAAAAAACAAAAAGAGAATACTATTTCATGACATTTGAAAATCATCCAAAATTCAAATTTCAAGTGTCATTGGAAGACAGCCATGCTCACTTGTTTACATATGGTGTATGGTGGCTTTCATGCGACGGTGGCAAAGTTGTGACAGAAATGGCATGGCCCAGAAAGCCTAAAATATTACCATGTGGCCCTTTATAGAAAAGTTTGCCAACCCCAGTTCTAAATGGTGGTGTTTGTTAAGGCATGTTCCTAGACCCTCTGTTTTTGTTTTTGTTTTTTCTCTTATACTCTTTCTTGGTGACCCCATCTGGTCCCATAAGTTAATTGTCTTCTGTATATTGATAGCTGTACAGAGCTACAGACTCATATATCCAATCCTTCTCTTCTTGGATACCCAATCTTTACCATCCTGCAGCCCCCTGCCACCCATCAAGCCATCAGCAGGTCTGGTTGATTCTGCTATCATAACAGCTCTTGAACCCATTTTAGGTCTTCACCGGCATTGCCACCACTGTCACCCAAGCCAGCACTCTCTTGCCTGGACCACCACAATGCCTTCTTAATGCGCCTCCTGTCTTGCCCCCGTATCTAATCTACTCTCTACATTGCAACAATCTGTGATCTTAGAACTCACTTTACATCATGCCACTCCCCTGCTTTAAATCTACTGTCGTTGCTCACTGTTCCTAGAAAAAAAAATCCAAATTCCTTGCTGTGGCCTCCAGGACCCTACAGAATCAGGTCCCATCACCTCTCCATTCTCATCTTGCGCCACTTGCCTCTCACTCACTAACTGTAGTCACAGTCATTTTCTTTCAGCTCTTCAAATCTGCCAACACCTTTCTCACCTCAGGGCATTTTATTTCATTACTTTTTTTTAAAGGTAGGAGAATTTTTTTTTTTAAGATTTATTTTTATTTATTTATTTTTGGCTGCGTTGGGTTTCGTTGCTGTGCACGAGCTTTCTCTAGTTGCGGCAAGCGGGGGCTACTCTTCGTTGAGGTGCATGGACTTCTTATTGCGGTGGCTTCTCTTGTTGCGGAGCATGGGCTCTAGGCCCATGGGCTTCAGTAATTGTGGTGTGTGGGCTTCAGTAGAACACCATCACTAAGCTCTGTCCACTGAAAAGGCTTAGTGACCAATATTATCTCCCACTGGCCCACTGGACCCTGCTCCGTCTTGTCCTGCTACCCTGTCCCTACTGCCCCTCAGTGATTCCCCAGCTGTTCTCCAGGACCCACAGCCTTCAAGACCGCATCAGGTCTCATGAAGCCTTCTTGGACTATTTAAGCCTCCAGGTACTTCAGCTTTCATATCTGTGAAATGGAGAAAATTGAACCACCTGACCAAGTTGTGAAATTTAAATGAGTTGCTACTATAATTAGGCTTTAACACAGCTCGTTCTCAAATTTCAGCTTTTATCTTACTCTAGCCCAATAGTTCTCAACCCAGCAGCTGCTAACAGAGGTCTCTCTATGTAGAATGTGTTTTGTCCTCTGGAGAAGACAAAAGAATTATTAAAAGGGCAGGCAGCTGCTTGTAATGACAGGAGCATGCGAAGCGTTTGTCAGCATTAACTCGTCTCTCCTTCCTCAGTTGAATCGCCATGGGCTTCCTCTTTATCCCTTTTTGGCTTGTACTGTCCCCGGTCCAGGAATGTAGAGGTCTTCACCCTGCCTGTCCTGCATCGTCTGTGTTAAACCTGCATGAGTCTCACCTCTAAGACTTTGAGCAAACCTAACAGCTGATAAACTCTACCCTGACTTATGAACACAATCTCCCTTTCTTTCACAAATGCTCAGATCATGCAATGTTCTAACAGGGATATTTGCACAATTTTGCACGATGGGGATAATGACAGAGTCTACCTCATGAGGGTGCTGTGATAATTAAATGAGATAGGGCCATGGGTTTCAAACTTGGCTGCACATTAGAATCACTGGAAGAGTTTCAAAAATCCCATTGCTGAGCACCACCTAGATATGTTCAGTCAAAATTTCTGGTTGTGAAAGCCATCCGTCAATATTTTAAAAAAAATCTTCCTAGCTAATTCCAATGTGCAGCTACATTTTGGAGTCAGTGAGATAGTACTTGTTTATAAGTATTCAGTAAATGGTAGCTATTTTTATTATTATGATTAAAAATGGAGCATTACCCCAGTTTAACAGACTGCTGAAATTGAGGGCTTAGTAGGACCCAGATTCATTTTTTAAAAAATACGTTTATTTATTAATTTATTATTGGCTGCATTGGGTCTTCATTGCTGCGTGCAGGCTTTCTCTAGTTGTGGTGAGCGGGGGCTCCTCTTTGCTGTGGTGCGCAGGCTTCTCACTGCAGTGGCTTCTCTTGTTGCGGAGCACAGGCTCTAGGCACACGGGCTTCAGTAGTTGTGGCACGCGGGCTCAGTAGCTGTGGCTCGCGGGTTCAGTAGCTGTGGCTTGCGGGCTCTCGAGCGCAGGCTCAGTAGTTGTGGCGCACGGGCTTAGCTGCTCCATGGCATGTGGGATCTTCCCCGCCCAGGGCTTGAACCCGTGTCCCCTGCACTGGCAGGCGGATTCTTAACTAACACTGTACCACCAGGGAAGCCCCTCATTTCTTCTTTAATTCATCCATCTTACAATAACTGAGCGTGTACTACCTGCTAGGCTCTGTGCTAAATTACTCCTCTCCACTTGAAAGTAAAAAGATAGTTATTGCCTTCAGAATGAAATTCAAGTTCTTTAGGACAGTCTTCCCACGCCCCCAACCCCCCCTTCTGTGTGCTGTTACCTGCTAGGTCCATGGCCCACATGCTTGTGAGCTCCAGCCACTCCAACTATTCATAACGTTCCAGGCCCTTTGTCTGTGGGCCCTTCTCCATACTCTTCCTTTTGCTTAGGATGCTCTTCCCACACTCCTTCTGCCTTTTCACTTGGCCTGCCTTATAGGATAGAATTTCTGGTACAGAACCTGTAGGACAGATGGGTGCCTAGCACTCCCTGGCAGTCCCGCATCCCCCATCCCCCGTGATGGGCGAGCTGGCCGCTGTCCTCTCATTGTCAGGATTCCATGAGTGCCCTGCAGGGGTGAATGATTAGTTCTCAAGGTCTTCTCTCTGCAGAGAGGCTGGGCCAGCATCTCTCGGCTCTTCCTCAGGCCTCACTCTGGCGGGAGACTGCACAGGCCCAGGCAGGCTTTCTTTCCTTTGTCTTGCTTAACTGGTTCTGTTGTTCTAAGACCCCAAGAGCTGCTCCCCAGGGCTCCTCTGAGGGAGAGAACTTTTCCTCTGGAATCATCCAAGGGAGCAGGGCAGCTCAGAGCTCCCTACTGGGAATGGCCTGAGGGAGGCTGCATCTTCCGTGGCCACTAAATGAAATCCCACGGCGTTGGCAGCCTTTGGCGAGTAATGTGACTTTATGACCAGAGGTAATCCCTGAATACTGTGCTCCAAAGGAGAGAGACCCTCTGGTGCATCTGTACCTGCAGGCACCTAACATAATGGGTGAGGGGCTGCGAGCTGTGATAGCTGCCACAGCTGCTAATCCTGCTGAAGGAAGGACTGCTGTTAGGAATCTTGTAACCCTTTCCTCACTCTGACCTCCGGTCCTGCTTAGAAACATCCCCGTGCCTTCTCTCCATTTCTGAGTCTGTCAGGAGGTGGTCTAAGGGCATAGACTTGCCTGTCCTGTCACTGGGCCGCCGACAGAGCTCTTTCCATAGGAGCCAACCAAGAAGACCTTACTCCGTGTTCCAAGTCTGTCCATACACACACACACACACACACACACACACACACACACACACACACACACACACAGACACACCCCTTGATTCTGGCTCCAGGCCTGTGCCATGGTACCACCTCCTTTCTGTTCCATCCTTCAAGATTCATATTCTACTATTGGGCATGGGGAAGGGGAAATCTGAGTGTGTTCTATACATAATCTCACCTAAACTTTTGCAAAAATCTTATGTAGTTGGTGTAGTTATTCCCATTTTACAGAAGAGGAAACATTCTTCCCAAGGTCACATGGTTGGAATACTGGTTAACTTTTGCTATGTTACAAATCATCCCCAAAACTAGTGGCTTACATCAACCACCATGTGTTTAGCTCACAACTCTAGAGATTATTCGGCTGTCAGCTGGGGTGTTGGGAGTAGGGCACAACTCATCACATGATCTCTTTCATCCTCCAGCAGGATAGCTGGGGCTTGTTCATATGGCAGCTTGGTAGGATTTTTCTTGGAAGGCTGGATGGATGCAAGGCCTCTTGATACTTAGGCTTGGAACTATTCCTGTCACTTCTGCCATAATCTATTGGCCAAAGCAAGGCATGAGGCCTGCCTGGATTCAAGGGATGGTGAAATAAACCTTACTTATTCTTTGTTGGGAGGAGCTGCACAGTCATAATGCAAAGGGGCCTGAATACCGGGAGGGGTGAGTTGGAGGGTCATGTCCACTTCTGCAATCTACTGTAGTTGTTATGTGACAGAGGTAGGATTTTATTTTTCAATTGAAAAAATATTGTACATACACGAGAAAAATTCAAACAGTAAACAAAAGGGGAAATGAGGAAGAGAAAGTCTCATTCTTAGTCCTGGACTAGGAAAAAACATCCTAATCTAGTCCCACTCTCCACATAGAAACATGATTGACAGTTTCTTGTCTATCTTGATGCGATTTTTTTTTCCTGCATGCACATAGATGGGAGCCCAACATGTACAATTTCCTGCACTTCATTCTTTTCACTTAATAATAATGCAACTAGGTTCTTTCCATAGCAGCACAACTAGAAATGCTCCGTTCCTTTTAAGGTCTATGTAGTGATCCACTGAAGAAACATACCATGTTTATTCAACCACATCTCCTACTAGTGGACACTTAAGTTTTCTTCTAGTTTTTGTTAAAAATAATGCTGTGGTGACTATCCTTGAATATCCTTCTTTGTGTACTTGTAGACTAGATTCCTGGAAGAGGAATTTCTAGGTTTAATAGCAGAGTTGAGCCTTGATCTGTTCCCAAAGCACATGCACTTTTCAAGATGCTTCTCCAGTTACCCACTGTTCCTCTAACGTTTTCTGTAACTAGAAGCTACCTTAGGAAGCATGTCCCCCTGTGTACATATGCACATATTCAAGGATGGGCATGATCTCTCCACACCCTTCCTTCCTAAGCAGGCTCAAGAGGTCCTGAGCTATGCATTATTAAACTCTTCCAAGAAAATCCAGATGTTATCTTTTCTGTGTCTTCCCTTCATGATGTTTTTCAGGAGACATGTACTACTTTGTTACAGGCCAATGATAAAAGAATCCTAGTAACAAATGTTAACATACAAATGGTAGGTTCCATCCAAGTGAAGGCCTAAGGTATAAATGAAGATTTCACAAATATTACAAATACAGACAGGTGGTAAAAGAATTAAATCAAATCATCACACAGCAATAATAGCAAAGCCCTGTTGTCACACTGAGCAGGTATATTACATGAATTCTGTGTTTGTTCTTGGCAACTTTAACAGTTCATGAACATCAAGTATAGTAGCAAATATGCAGTGAAGATATTTCTTAAGATCCTATTTTTTCATTATTTAATATTGTTTTTGGGTTTCTTCATGCATCCTGATGCCCACATGCCACCTGCCTGGATGTTAGTTGGAGCCCTGAATTCTTACCAGGTCTGTATGGACTTGACTCTTTAATGAACAGTGGGTTGGTGACTGTCAGAATCTGGAGGTGGCATGCAAGCACGCTCAGATACCTCACTCCATTTCTCACAGCCTCTGATTATGTCCCTGAGTAGATGTAGGCAGTAATTCTGTAGAAGGGAACAAACCACAGGGGGCTCATTTCTGTGATGTGGGGAGAGTCTGCCTTTCAGGGCTGCTCTGCAGATAGGTTAAAGAAGTGGATTTCTAGAGAATGCAGTTTCAGAAAGTAATTACTTAATGGTTTGATTTCTTTAGAAGATTATAGGCATGTGCCTCAGACTTCAGAGCAGGAGGTACCCAGTTTCCTGTCTGTTACTTAATAAGAGACATTGCTGTTGTCAAAAAGGCAGTGTTCTGAAATGTTCCTATTAATATAGCCCAAGGAAGAATGATGTTTTATTCCACGGTACACTGAACAGTGAAGCATTTAAAGGCTAATCACTGCTCAGCCACAATAATCTGTGCATTTCTTCATTCACTTATTCATCATTTATTTATTGAGTGCCACATTGTGCCAAGCACCATGCTGGGTGGAGACATCAAGATAAATAAAACACACATACACCTCCCCATGTATCAGTTAGCTCTGGCACTGTAACAAACACACCAAAACACAGTGGCTTAAAACAAAAACTATGTATTTAGTTTACACGGCTCTGGGTCAATCATTTGGGCCGGATTCAGCTGGCCAGTTCTTCTGGTCTTCGCTGAATTTACTCAGGGTCTGTGGCCAGCTGCGGGGTCAGTCAGGGCTGGCTGGTCTGGGGGTTCTCAGCTAGGATGGCTCGTCTCTTCTCCACATGCCTCATCCTCCCGCAGTCTGGCCTGGACTTACGTAGGGTTTAGGCAGATTACAAGAGAATGAGGGGAAGACTGACGGGTCTCTTGAGGATTAAGCTTTGAACAGACATAATGTCCTTTTAGTTATTCTGTTGGTCAAATCAGAACAAATCGACTTACAAGGCCAGGGAAAGGTGAATACCTCTTGATAGTCATGGCCAAGAGACTTGGCAACAGATGGGGGAGTAATGATGGTTAATTTTTGCAGAGTCTATCTCACTGCCCTTTATAGCTCATAGTCTGTGGTCAGAGGGACAGGAAATTGTGATACGTGCTGCTAAGAAATTGTTTCTTTCTCTTCCTCTCTTTCCCTCTATCTCTAAGTAACATTTTTACATTCTACATCAGGGAAATCTAGTCACGCCAGTTAAAACACTTCAGCGAGTCAGAGGTCTGGCACAGTGCTGCTATTATACATTAAAAAGCAGAAATGCTACAAGACAGTTGGAGTGACCCATGAACCTCATGACCACCAAGCTGTTGGTCATATCACACACTCGATTCTATGATAGCATGTCTGCCTTTTAAATATATTATCAACATACAAACTTGTGCCTGGGTTTTGTTGAAACACACTGTATCGCTGCACACACACATATTTCTTCAACTAGAGGCAGAAAATCATCTTGTTAAAATGCATGGTGTGAAACCAATGAAAATAAAGCCATAGCCAAATCCATAGCCATAAAATAGGATATTTTAATCGAGGACCTTTTTTTAAAATTCCATCAGCGAGTAAACACCTGTCAAAATATGCGACTTCAACGCCAACACCAGATGCATCTAATTAAATCAATTTCCAGCTCTTGCTGTCCGAGAACAGCTGTGTGTAAAGCACGTTTCCCCCGCTTCTTCCCACCACGAGAAATCACTGAGGGGGGCAGAGAAAGCCCCAGGTGAGTGGGTCTCAAACTTGTGTGCATGAGAACCACCTGGATAGGGGTGGTGTGGGGCATAATTCTTGTTAAAAATGATGGTTTTTTTTTTTTTTTTTGTGGTATGCGGGCCTCCGTCTGCTGTGGCCTCTCCCGTTGCGGAG
>NC_041222.1:61595980-61597584 GCF_002837175.3 Physeter macrocephalus
GCCGCTCCGCGGCATGTGGGATCCTCCCAGACCGGGGCGCGAACCCGGTTCCCCTGCATCGGCAGGCGGACGCGCAACCACTGCGCCACCAGGGAAGCCCCAAAAAATGATGTTTTTTTACTCTACACTTTCCCCTCAATCTTGCTAATTCTCCCAGGAAATCTGCACACAGGTGGTCAGGATCACCCTTTCAGGATCACTGCCTTTATCTTAGAGCAGTTTTCCTTCCAGGAACTTTAAAAAAATGAATTAGGACCTCATACTTCATCTCTCTATGTCAGGCAGAAAGTACCAAGTCTCTGCCAATCTAGTTTTCTCATGTGGACTAAACTTCCTGGAGAACTTGAGATATGAACAGCACTAACTCACTAACCAGAGACCAAAATGCCTTTCAAAAAATCCAATTTGCCGCAAAGGGGAGAGAATGCAGCTGTGACTTGTGATGGGCACCTAGGGTTATTGTTTGAATTTCCTCTAAAACTGTAGATCTATACAGTCTACGAGTACAAAGGGAATTTGGGGCCACTTAATTAAACTCCATTTTATGGATAAAGAAACTGAAGTCAAGTGTCTTCTCTAAAAGTAGCAGAGATGGGGCTAAAACCCAGGTCTTCTCATTCTCTAAAGTTAGTTTTCTTAAAAAAGTGGAGTCTGCAGTGCTCCGTCTACTAAGAGTCCTTTGGGTGCATGTTCTCTTGTGAGGAAGCCAGCAGAGTGGGGGAGAAAGGACACCCCAAGAGTGTTCTTAGTGCACCTTTCCGACAGAACTGGAGTCAGGTGACCTGGGGCCTCATGATTCTCCAGCCCCAGTCCGCGTGTGGGATGCAGCAGTGTGGTGTGTGTGGCGGGGGGACGGGGAACTTCACTCTGTGTGCTGAGGTGCTGTGGCGTGTCACCTGCCACGGCCCCCAGCCTCCTTCTGTTCTGGGTTCTGAGAGGAGACAAGACAGGCCTCCCTGCGAGAGTTTCACACCTGCTTAGAGTCTGCCCCGTGCCGACTACGCTGCCGCTTTCCCCATTTTTCCCCCACGGCAGACATCACTAATCCAGTATGACAGTTCTTCCAGCAGAGCCAAAACCTGGTTTCAGCATCTTCCTCCAATTAGCTCCGTGGGCAGCCACTTCAGATCATGCAGTCAGTGGGAGAGAGGAGACTAGTTGGCAATCCTGCTTCTGAGTGATTTTGTCTAGAAATAATTCTAAAATCAACATCCAGGGAATAGGGCTTACAAGACCTTGGGGAGGGAGGGAGGGCAGAGTCAGAGCTATGGAACACTGTGGCTGTGGTTCAGGGCTGGGTTCCCCCCCAGCAGCCCACGTGTTACATGCCGACCTCCGCATGGGCGTCCCTTCCTACTGAATCTCCTCTGGTCCAGTGTGTGTGTGTAACCAAGACCCAAGGTAACCAGCTGGAGCTGCGGGTTCAGTTTGCAGCCACAGAACACAGTGATCCCACTGATGGGGATCAAACTGACGTCCTTGACTTTCCTGGTGTGATTTTCTTTTTTTTTTTTTTTTTTTTTTTTGCGGTACGCGGGCCTCTCACTGCCGTGGCCCCTCCCGTTGCGGAGCACAGGCTCCGGACGCGCAGGCCCAGCGGCCAC
>NC_041222.1:61601387-61625998 GCF_002837175.3 Physeter macrocephalus
GCCGCTCCGCGGCATGTGGGATCCTCCCAGACCGGGGCGCGAACCCGGTTCCCCTGCATCGGCAGGCGGACGCGCAACCACTGCGCCACCAGGGAAGCCCCAAAAAATGATGTTTTTTTACTCTACACTTTCCCCTCAATCTTGCTAATTCTCCCAGGAAATCTGCACACAGGTGGTCAGGATCACCCTTTCAGGATCACTGCCTTTATCTTAGAGCAGTTTTCCTTCCAGGAACTTTAAAAAAATGAATTAGGACCTCATACTTCATCTCTCTATGTCAGGCAGAAAGTACCAAGTCTCTGCCAATCTAGTTTTCTCATGTGGACTAAACTTCCTGGAGAACTTGAGATATGAACAGCACTAACTCACTAACCAGAGACCAAAATGCCTTTCAAAAAATCCAATTTGCCGCAAAGGGGAGAGAATGCAGCTGTGACTTGTGGATGGGCACCTAGGGTTATTGTTTGAATTTCCTCTAAAACTGTAGATCTATACAGTCTACGAGTACAAAGGGAATTTGGGGCCACTTAATTAAACTCCATTTTATGGATAAAGAAACTGAAGCCAAGTGTCTTCTCTAAAAGTAGCAGAGATGGGGCTAAAACCCAGGTCTTCTCATTCTCTAAAGTTAGTTTTCTTAAAAAAGTGGAGTCAGCAGTGCTCCGTCTACTAAGAGTCCTTTGGGTGCATGTTCTCTTGTGAGGAAGCCAGCAGAGTGGGGGAGAAAGGACACCCCAAGAGTGTTCTTAGTGCACCTTTCCGACAGAACTGGAGTCAGGTGACCTGGGGCCTCATGATTCTCCAGCCCCAGTCCGCGTGTGGGATGCAGCAGTGTGGTGTGTGTGGGAGGGGACGGGGAACTTCACGCTGTGTGCTGAGGTGCTGTGGCGTGTCACCTGCCACGGCCCCCAGCCTCCTTCTGTTCTGGGTTCTGAGAGGAGACAAGACAGGCCTCCCTGCGAGAGTTTCACACCTGCTTAGAGTCTGCCCCGTGCCGACTACGCTGCCGCTTTCCCCATTTTTCCCCCACGGCAGACATCACTAATCCAGTATGACAGTTCTTCCAGCAGAGCCAAAACCTGGTTTCAGCATCTTCCTCCAATTAGCTCCGTGGGCAGCCACTTCAGATCATGCAGTCAGTGGGAGAGAGGAGACTAGTTCGCAATCCCACTTCTGAGTGATTTTGTCTAGAAGTAATTCTAAAATCAACATCCAGGGAATAGGGCTTACAAGACCTTGGGGAGGGAGGGAGGGCAGAGTCAGAGCTATGGAACACTGTGGCTGTGGTTCAGGGCTGGGTTCCCCCCCAGCAGCCCACGTGTTACATGCCGACCTCCGCATGGGCGTCCCTTCCTACTGAATCTCCTCTGGTCCAGTGTGTGTGTGTAACCAAGACCCAAGGTAACCAGCTGGAGCTGCGGGTTCAGTTTGCAGCCACAGAACACAGTGATCCCACTGATGGGGATCAAACTGACGTCCTTGACTTTCCTCCTCCTGCATTGGCAGGCGGACTCCCAACCACTGCGCCACCAGGGAAGCCCTTTCCTGGTGTGATTCTCAACCAAACAAGCTACCTTGTGACCAACAGAGAGAATAAAATCTTGTGACTCAAAGTGTAGTCCAAGGACCAATATGTTGGCCTCCCTGGGAACTTGTTAAACCCACCTCCTAGAGAAATGGAAATAAAAAAATACACAAATGGGACCTAATGAAACTTAAAAGCTTTTGCACAGCAAAGGAAACCATAAGATGAAAAGACAACCCTCAGAATGGGAGAAAATATTTGCAAGTGAAGCAACTGACAAAGGATTAATCTCCAAAATATACAAGCAGCTCATGCAGCTCGATATCAAAAAAACAAAGAACCCAATCCAAAAATGGGCAGAAGACCTAAACAGACCTTTCTCCAAAGAAGATATACAGATTGCCAACAAACACATGAAAGGATGCTCAACATCACTAATCATTAGAGAAATGCAAATCGAAACTACAATGAGGTATCACCTCACACCAGTCAGAATGGCCACCATCAAAAAATCTACAAACAATAAATGCTGGAGAGGGTGTGGAGAAAAGGGAACCCTCCTGCACTGTTGGTGGGAATGTAAGTTGATACAGCCACTATGGAGAACAGTATGGAGGTTCCTTTAAAAAACTAAAAATAGAACTACCACATGAGCCAGAAATCCCACTACTGGGCATATACCCTGAGAAAACCATAATTCAAAACGAGTCATGTACCACAATGTTCACTGCAGCACTATTTACAATAGCCAGGACATGGAAGCAACATAAGTGTCCACAGACAGATGAATGGATAAAGACGATGTGGCACATATATACAATGGAATATTACTCAGCGATAGAAATGAAATTATCTGTAGTGAGGTGGATGGACCTAGAGTCGGTCATACAGAGTGAAGTAAGTCAGAAAGAGAAAAACAAATACCATATGCTAACTCATATATATGGAATCTAAAAAAAAAAGGTTCTGACGAACCTAGGGACAGTACAGGAATAGACTCAGATGTAGAGAATGGACTTGAGGACACAGGGAGGGGGAAGGGTAAGCTGGGACAAAGTGAGGCAGTAGCACTGACATATATATACACTACCAAATGTAAAATAGCTAGTGGGAAGCAGACACATAGCACAGGGAGATCAGCTCGGTGCTTTGTGACCACCTAGAGGGGTGGGATAGGGAGGGTGGGAGGGAGACGCAAGAGGGAGGAGATATAGGGATATATGTATACGTATAGCTGATTCACTTTGTTATAGAGCAGAAACTAACACAACATTGTAAAGCAATTATACTCCAATAAAGATGTTAAAAAAAAAAAAGTTGAATCTCAGGCCTCATTCCCAGACCTACTGAAATAGCAATTCAAACCTTAACATATTTTTACAAATCATACAGGTGACGTATATGCTTGAGAGTTTGAGAGGCATTGGCTTAGAAAGTCACTATGACTTCAAACTGACCTGTATTTGAAGTGTGCTGGGCTCCTTGGCAGATGTCATCAAGACAGGCCCTGTCTTCAGAGGTAGCTCAGCACATACAAAGGCATCGGGCAGAACATGGACTGGATTTGTGACCCACGTTGTTTTAGAAAGAAAACCCTGTTCTTGTTTTGTGCGGCCTTTTTACTTCTTCCCCCATCTTCTGTTCATTCTTTCATCTTTTCATGTTGTTTCACCCTGCATAGGCCCTGATATCCAACTTTTGTTGGATATCAAAAGTCCTCTTGGTCTCAGGCCCTCCACTCTCTGTTCTCTGTCTGCTTCTCCATCTCCCTGCAGGCTCAGGGTTTTGACTGAGGCCCTAGTTTTGCAGAAAATACTGATATGGCTTGCCTTCAGCTGTGGTTGATTTGTTTGCTACATTCAAAAGGGCCCAGGCTTAGGCAATTCAAAAGGCAAATAATGAGGTTTGGAGTAGAAGTGCATAGTGGATCCTGTTTGCTGGCAAGAAGAGGCACAGTCTTGTTCAATTGGTCCCTTAATTGGGGGTCTTTCACCTGTTCTGAAATCTATTGAACAGCCCCATGGGCTGGGATTCCCATCTCAGTGGGCACTGAATGGCCAAGTGACAGAAGCCAATGATGCTAAGCAAGTGACATGCCCCATAAGCTTTTCTCTGCATAGGGATTGTTACTCTAGCCTGCCACCTTGGAGGACTGCTTTGCCCAGCATTGAGTAATGGCTAGATCACTGTTATTCATGCTAAATTCGCCGCTATGGGTCAGACTCTAGGGTGTAACCACTTGACTATGTCCTCTTAACATTTAGAAGAACAGTGATTAGAAGAAACAAGACAGGAGTCTCTAAAGTCTGTCAAGAGAAGAAAAGATTAACTGTTGAAATGGTCCCATATTTGCCTTCACTGTCCTCATTCAGTCCCTGAGCTGGCAGACTTACAGCTGCCATGCCTGGCTTCTGCTGGTTGCCAACATTTAGGGAAGACAGGCATCTTTAAATCTGAGTAACTGAGTCTGTGGATTAATTGTATTTCCTTAACTCAGACACTGTTAAGAAGAATCTGTCACCATTTCCATTGAGAAAAGATTCATGAGAAATATGATTAATTGCTAGTTGTACCAACGCTCTTGTGTTTTTTTCCCCTGAGAATTATTTTGGGTGAAGCTTTCCACTATGGCATTTTTCTTTTTTTTTTTTTTTTTTTTTTGCGGTACGCGGGCCTCTCACTGTTGTGGCCTCTCCCGTTGCGGAGCACAGGCTCCGGACGCGCAGGCTCAGAGGCCATGGCTCACGGGCCTAGCCACTCCGCGGCATGTGGGATCTTCCCGGACCGGGGCACGAACCCGTGTCCCCTGCATCGGCAGGCGGACTCTCAACCACTGTGCCACCAGGGAAGCCCTCCACTATGGCATTTTTATACAGAACTGTATGATCGATTGTCCCCTGTGCAACAGATTAGCCACTAACCACATGTGGCGACTGACATTTAAATGGAAGAAATAAAAGATTACTTCTCATCTGCACCATCCACATTTCAAATGCTCACTAGCCACATGTGGCTAGTGGCTACTGATAAAGGACATTTTCATCATCACAGAAAGTTTTTTAGACACTGCTGACAATGACTCAGTTGAATTTAGAAGAACACGGGTTTCTGAGTCTTATGGGCCTGGTTTCTTCTGCACACACATTATATCTCACTTCTCTGTGCGAAGTCACAGGTAAGTAAGACACATACATTTCAAATGATTGACTATGCTTTATAGCTCGGTGGTTCTCAAATTTCATTGAGGATCAGGATCACCTGGAGAACTTGCTAGAACACAGCTTGCTGGGTCTCAACACCCGTTCTGAGAAGGTGATTTTACGTTTCCAGGTGCTGCCCCTGCTGCCTTATGCAGCTGCCCTTGAATTGTGGAAGCCAGAACACCCTGATCGACAAAGATTAAACCATGGGTATCCTTGGCTTATACCAAGGAGGTCCACAGGCACATTCTTGAGGGTGTGAGCGTTCCTTATAACCTTGTAACAATTGTGATTTCACTCTCAAAATAAAAAGATTAATAAACACCTATTCAGGATCACTGATGACCATCTGAAAAGCAACGGCAGCATGCGATTTTAGTGCCTGCGTTGGCATGTGTATTTACGATCACATGATCACCAAACGATTTCCAGAACTGGTAACATTTCATTTTGATGTAGTATTTCTTAAACTGGGTTCTGTAGAGGTCACTGAACATATATGTAGGAGTCCCAGATTCCCTGTGTTTGAGAAAGTGACCTGCGGAATGGGGGTAGGGGAGGGGGTGAACCCAGCAAGGGCAAGGTCTTATCAGCATTTTTTCAGGGGGAGAGCATGTGGCATTTTGATTGGAAAGATTTTCTGTTTAGGAATTCCCCTCACCTTGAAGGACATTTAGCATTGCTGGGCCTTGCCCATTAAATACCAGGGGGTGCTCCAGAGTCACAGGACAACCCCAAACCACTTGTAGACGTTTAAAAATCCCTCTGCGGGGCAACAGTACAGTCTGCTTCTGGGTGAGCAAACCCATTGGCCATCAGGTTTGCCCTAAGGCAGCTGGGCCTCTGCTCTATTCTGGCGATACTGTGGCTGCAGCTGGGCCCCGGGGCCTCCCCGGCCTCTGCTTCTGTTTTGTCACTCCCAGGCTTCTTGGTTGGGAAGTGAGATACTGTATACTATACAGTGTACGGCCCATCTTCAGGACACTTCGGTGGGGTCACCTTCAGTCTACCGTTTGGCCTGTAGAGGGCAGCAGCACCCAGAACTTCCCGCTTGCTTTGCTTATTGCTATCATGGGAGGCGGTAGTCAGCCTAGCACCTCTGTTCCCTCCGTCTCTCTTCCCACCTGCCCTTTTGGGGGGGTCTCATCTAGAAAAGATCTTCTCAATGTTCGCCCCATGGCCCTGGCACCCAGTGGCCAAGAAGGAGGCCTGGCAGCAGCAGTGGTGCTCGCTAGACCCCACGAGCTCTTTCCGACGCTTGGAGGCGGCGCTCCTTTCCCCACGGCCTGGCGCCCGGCGGTACTCAGCCGGGGCGGGAGGCTGGGAAGCCGGGCCGCTACCCTGTTCACCGGCTTTGATATGAAATTCTCTCTCTTGCTTTCTTGCCTCCCTCCCCCGCTCCCCCGCTCCCACCATGCTTCATTCCCAGAAAGAATCCGAGTCAGTCTCTCGTCATTAGATTAGTTCCTGCCAGACGTCAAAGCAGTTGACAGGGAGATCGTGACCCCCCTGCTCCACCTCCAACAGAAAAGGAGAAGGAACTGGAGTGGAGACCGGTCTCTTTCGGCGGCTCGAGAGCCCTTCCCCGGTCTCCAGTAGAAATAGGAAGAGGATGCAAACAAGAGTCCTACTTAACTACCTGCTAGCATAGGTCAGAATCTTTAGATTTCGCGTTGCTTTAGAACAAGAATATTTCCCTTTCTCTCGAGAAACACCCTTTGGCTTAGGCCTGCCTCTTTCTAGAAGTCCCCATTTTCCCCAGTTTTCTCTGACACTCTCTTTCTTGCCCGCGCTCAAGCATGCTGGCTCTTGCCTGAGCCGTGACTCGCATGCGTGGGCTTCAATTTATCTTCTTTCTGTGAAACAAGCAGCACCTGTGATCATCAGTGATTCCTGAGAACCCTCTCTCCTAGGGCTCACAGAGGCTTAACTTCTCTCTGACCCTCCTGGGGGGGGGGTCACCCTGCGTCTGTGGCAGGGGTCCATGCAGTTAAGGACTCTCATGCTGTAACCCACTCCTGCCCGTGAACAAAAGTCCTCTAGTGAGCTCTCTGTCCTTGAGGAAAGGACAAAAGATGTGATACATCTTAGATCCAAGACCTGGAACGCAACAGCGCATTTCAGAAAACACTCATCACCTAGGACGCTAAAGTGGGTTCCGGGCAGTCCTGGGGGCACCTGGACTTCCTTCGTTGGGGGGAAGTCAGTCTGCAGTGGCCCCAGGGAAACATATTAGCATCAAAGCCAGGGGGCCAGAGCAGAAATGGCCTGGCCTTGAGAGTGCAGAGAGCTGATTGCTAAAATCTGTGTCAGGCATGATATCCAGGTAGGGGTACGGGAAGCATGCAGGAGGGGAAGGAGGCTGACTGATGTCGGGCAGCCCAGCCTCCCTGGTGATAGCCTTTTCCCTGCTTAGTTTTGCTTTTCTTACCCCTTCCTACCTCAGGCACCCCCTGCTTCCACTTCATGTCCATCAAAACTTTCCTCCTTTCACACTGAGGCGCAAGTGACTGATAAGAGCAGAGAGTGGTGGTGCCTAAGAGCTTTCTCCCAGCCGCCCTTTCAAGATAATTGTTTATAATGGAAGACTGCAAAGACATAGAAACAGAATAGTATCGTGAACCCCCATATAGCCATCATCCAGCCTCAACTATCAATGCATTGCCAGTCTGGGTTCTTTTATAGCCCCAAATTCCTCACTCCCAGCTTCAGTGGGAAGCAAAGCCAAGGCACCATTTCTTTTCAGTATGTGCAGAGGGCTTTCTTAAGCCCAATCAACCATGTCATGTGCTGATGAAGAAGCTTTGGTGGAATGAGGTCCAGGCTGCTTGGTGGGTTGGACAAGGCTCCCCTGCAATCTGCTACCGCCCACCTTTTCAGCTTCTGTCTCTCCACTCTCCAGCAGACCCTACCCTTCCAGCCGTACTGAACATTGTTCCCCCAAATGTCACGTGTTTTCATCTATCACTTGGTATAAGGGTTTCCTCATCAGACTTCTCATCCCCCACCTGCAGTCAGGAGTCATGTTTTCTCCGAAGATTTCCCTGAACCCTCAGATGGACTTAAAACACTGTCCTGTGGGCTCAACTGACATCAAGACACTTATTTATAGCACTGATTGATCAAGTGGGGCATATTGCTTACTATAAGATAGGCACTGTTCTAGGGGTGTTCCAAAAAAAAAAATTAGCTGATTTAACCCACATAAAACAATTCTCATGAGGTCATAGATGGAACAAGTGAGGCACACAGAGGTTTAGGTCACTGAGCTGGTAACTGGCAGAGCTGAGATTCAAACCCAGGCAGTCTGGCTTCTTAACCACCCTCTAGGCTGCTTATTCTAGTACAAGTCCTGACTGGTCACGTATTTATCTTCCTCTGCAGACTACAAAGTCTTTAAGAAGAGGAGCTGGAACTTAGTCTCCTCCAGGCCCCCAGTGCTAACGCCTGTATCTGACACATTGCAGGTCCTGACAACCCATGATTGAACGCATGAATAAGGTCATTTGTAGAAACTTCCAGGCATGGACTCTTCCTAGAGCCAGTTACAATTTCTACAGGGATCAGGGTCTTAGGCGAAGCAGGATTCTCAATCTTTTTTCCACACAGCACTGCTGCAGCTTATGTAGAGCTCATTATGGCTCTCGCCTGGGAGCGTACACGTTGGTCAGGTTAGAGAGGGCAGCCGGAGGTGGGGTCGGGTTTTAAAAAGCCCCCGGGTATTTCTGATATGCCCTTTGGGTGCCACCTCTTTGTTGAGAATCCCTGAGCTGGAGAGACAAGGCACTAAGATGAAATTCTAGGCAATAGTCCAGGGATGGAGGGGGAATTTGAGGATGTTGGGGACAGGGCCTTCCCCTTACTTCCCAGACTCTCCTAAGGGCCATCCCTGAATCAGGCCAATGGGAATGAATAGCATTACTCTCCTTGTGGAAAACACTTTTCCTTTTTCCCTGAAGTTCAGTGGAACTGCTATGGGGATGGATTGTGCATTTGAGTGAGCTCCTGAGAGGAGACAGGAAAGCTAGAATGTTTACAACCTTCCCTGACCTGATTCCATTTCAAGGACATGGGTCGTTAGGTGCTGGCAGCAGTCAGAGCTGTATGCATACTTTCCAACAGCTTTGTGATCGAATTTGGGCATAACTTTACTTTTTGTCCCTGAGGTGATTGTTATTATTTACTGGAAATTCCATTTTAAATCCCAGCAGCAAAAGCCTTTCTTTTCTTCCTACACAAGTCTCATTAGTTAGAAGTTGCTATTACTCACTGTCTGGCTATAACCTAGCTAATGACCTAACTTAAGCCTTTTAAACTAGATGTCTTCTTATCATAGTTCTCTAGCTACTCTGGCTTGTGAGCAGCAAACCCTCCACCCTGCAACGCTGTGCGTCATGGTTGGGTATATAAAACACCCACGGCAACACGCGAAACACCTCAGATGCTTTTTGGTTACTGCAGCAAAGACTACACACAAAACAAAAACCAGACCCTAATATCCAGTTCTACAGCTTAGTAGTGTGACCTCAGGAAAGTAACACTGCTGAGTTAGTCTGCATTTCCTCATTTATAGATTAGGCTAAAACATGGCAATTCAATTTTCTCTTGCGCGTCACTGGGACTGATTGGTAGTGGCTGCCAATAATGCTCAGCTGAGAAAGTGGGGAATGGTTCTGTGACTGATTATTGATATCTGCTGTGGGTGAGGCAGCATGAGTGGTATAAGTTACCAAGTGTTGCTGGTACTGGTTTGGCAATGTCTTAGGTCTATCCCTGCAGAAATATACAGAATGTATTTAATGTATGAGCTGGCCCTAGAGGCAAGATTGACCAAGAGAAGTTTAGTATTTCAGTGTGTTATTTGTAGGTATATCACCAAAGCCTCCAAAAATTGTGGGAATCCTGGGTGCACCTCAAAAGTTTTCATGTCCTGGATGAGCCTGACACCTAGATTGAAATGGAATCTGTCTTTGTATGCTGTTTCTAACCAGGCTAGGCTTTTAGATCCCAGGGTCACCTGGCGCATTCCTGGATGAGGGTAGGTGGGGGACTGGGGTGAGTGGTATCCCAGGAAGAGGTGGGATGTGTGTAGTGTTAGCGCACTGAGACAAACAGGATTTCTATAATCTTTAAGCTTAGAAAATATACTGACATCTCAATAAGGGACCAATTTAAAATATTTTCTGAATCTTAGGGAGGTTATATAACTTGTTCAAGATCACAGGAGGTGGGCAGAAGGGAGCTAACATATACTAAAAGCCCACCATAAGCCAGGCACGTTATGGCATAATGACTCACTCTTTCCAATAACTTATGGCCGGAGTGGTGTGCTGGGGAGTAATGCACTTGTAGCATTTCATAGACAAGGAACTGGTGTGCAGAGTCATTGAGTAACTTGCACACAGCTGCCCAGGAAGAAGTGGATCAAGGTCAGTCTTTCCAACAGTTCTGGATTCTGATCATAGCACACTTTCTATCAGGACTTCTGTGTGTAATTGTCAGTGCATTTGGACCCCAGTATCTTGGGATCTGTGAAAACTAGGGAGTAGTTTCTTTTTCTTTTTCTTTTTGGAAACATTAATTATACAGATGTTTGTAAGCCAATTGCTAACATAAATGGTTGTGAGGGGAATTTTTTTTCTTTTGTAATTTATTTTTACAAATTATACCGTGATAAAACGATAAAAATTGCTTATTTGAAATATTTTCCTTTAACATTTTATAAGTTAATCAAACGCATACTACAATAGATTGTTGTTTAAATAAGGGAGCGCAAATGATTTTAGTATTACAAAACTTTAAGCTGAGGCTACACTCAAAAATAAGTTTAGAAAATGGTATTACAAAAGATTGAGAGTGAATAGTAAAAACAACCCCAAACCAAGACCAAACCCAAGCAGGGTCGCCGTGCTGTAGGAAATCAGGTGTTTTCACTGCCATAAACCTTCACTGTGGCCAAACTTACAAACCAGTCCTCTGGGGAATTCCCTGGTGGTCCAGTGCTCAGGACTCGGCACTTTCACTGCCAAGGGTGTGTGTGGTTCAATCCCTGGTTGGGGAACTAAGATTCTTTAAGCCCCATGGCCAGCAAAAAACACCCCCAAACCCCCCAAATCCAAAAACAACCCTGCCTAACCCACGCCCCAAAAATAACCCCCAAAAACAGTCCTCTGAAAAAGAGAAAGACATTCTGGAAAAATACAGCAATTCCAGGGCATTTTATGGCTTTTTCTTTAGCAACATAACCTCCAAAGAGTGCAATCTGTTATAGAGTTGTGGATGAAAAATGGATGGAAAACTCAAATCTTTTTGATTGGTAAAACTGTACCAATAAAAACTGGGTTCAGTAAAAATAATGGGGAAGATTCCCAATAGCACCTATGGTTGGTAAAATTTTTAATATGGATATAAAAACTAAACTTAATTGATGAACTGAGTTCCTATCTTAAAATTTATACAGAAATCAATGTCTCCTGGAAAATTTCAATAAAATAGAAAGGATAAGTTAGAAATTGTTCTCTATACAAACGTATGGACACCAAGCGGGGGAAAGCTGCAGTGGGGGTGGTGGTGTGATGAATTGGGCGATTGGGATTGACATGTATACACCGATGTGTATAAAATTGATGGCTAATAAGAACCTGCTGTATAAAAAAATAAATAAAATTCAAAAAATTAAAAAAAAATTGTTCTCTGTAGATAACTGATCAAGGGTTTTAATCAACCTAATGAATATTGCCTGAAATCAGCATTAATGAAATCAGCATTCATATAATTCTGATCAAAATATTTACATTTTCAAACATATATCAAAAATACCAGAGTTTTAAAATATCACTGGGTTGAACACAGTGTCAAAATGCCTTGTTCCTTTTCTCTAAACATAAAGCAGTTGCTAAATCCTCATCTCTGAGAAGTGAGATTCATTTTGGAAGGAAGGGAAATGAGAGGTGTGTGGATTTCAAGTTTTTCTTAAACTTGGCCATGTGCCCATCAGCTGTGCTGACAGAGAAAAGACCTTAAATCTTCCTCCGGGAGAAATCCAGCTATCAGGACAATACCAATGAACGTTCATTAAAGAGGTCACTTTGGAGCATGGATTTGGGGATGTGCTGTTTCCATGGTTGTGGCTTGCAGAAATTCCTTCAGAGGTCAGCAAAGCTTTGCTTAGGGAGATACCCAGAGACTCAAGAGAGGAGGACCCCTAAAACCCAAACTGTATTTGGTAAACTGCCCATTTGTGTGGAATGGGCCGAAAGAGTCCCACAGCCTAAGTTTCAGTAGTCTGCTGTTCACACAGAGACCATTTGAGGAATAATGCCAAACAGGTTATTCCTGCTTGAAGTTTTACCTCTGCACTATTGCATTTAGGTGGGGGTGAAGCATGGGAGGTGGTGTGTGTGTGCGTGTGCGTGTGTGTGTGTGTGTGTGTGTCAGAGAGAGAGAGAGGGAAAGAGAAAAGACCGAAAGGGCAGCCATTGGCTGAATTCCAGCCATCTTGAGGCAGTGGACTAAATTCTATTTGATAGAACAGTAGTCGTTCTCAACCTGGGGCAATTTTGCCCCACGCTAGCCTACCCCCAGGGTAATTTGGCCATGTCTGGAGACATTTTTTTGTTTGTTGAAATTTGTGCCTAATGGGTAAAAGCCAGTGATACTACTAAACATTCTGCAACGCACAGGACAACACCCACCAACAAATAATTTTCCAGCCCAAAATGTCCATGGTGCCAAGGTTGAGAAATCCTGTGATGGAGGCACCGAGGTCACTCAATCAAATGCAGCTAGTGTGCATATACCTTTTCTTGAGAAGCGTATGGTTAGGAAAACCAACAAAAGAATCCAAGCACTTGGTTGACTTTGGGGTCCTCATCTTGTCTAATGGTCTGTGTGCTCCATAACTGTAATCCTGGAACTTGGGGTAATTATGTAGCTAATGGCGGGGGAGGTAAAAAGTTAACGACTAAGAGTTGAAATTTGGATAACAGAGTTCAATTTAAAATTCTGACATTTAATGTGTGACCTTGGAATGTTACTTAACCACTTGCGGTCTTATATTTCTGTCTGTAAAATGGGAATGATAATGGTAACCGACTCAGTGAGTTGTTGTGAGGATTCAATGCAATGATGCATGCAAAGCATTTAGCATTAGTGTAGGCACAGAGCTGTTAATAAAATGTTGGGAACTGTGGTCAGAACAGAAAGAAAAATTATGAACAGAATGAAGAATCCAATCAGGGAATAAAGAGATTAGTAGAATACAACCCAGTGGTACAGAAAAACTGGCTGAGACCCGGTGGGGCTGCAGGATCCACCTACTCAAAGCAGGAGGCAAAACTCTGAAAGAGATTGAAAAAAAAAAAGTAATGGTAATGATGCCCATTGGACTGCAAAATGAAATTCCAGCTGAAAGGGACCCTCCATGACAGGAGACAGAATTTGACTCAAAGCCTGAGTGTTATGATTCCTTTTGGCTCCAGTAGAATCATCTTGGTAGTATGTAGGAACCATGTGTCATGTTCTGGGTTAATTCTCTAAATGATAAATAATGGTATTGTGACTCAGCCTACATCATCTTATCCTACAAGAGATGCTCCATAGTGAGGTGACTTTTCAAAGCCTGGGAAGATGTTATAGAAATACAGATAATAAAGTAAAGCAAACTCATAGTGTTAATACTTTGGTATGATTTAGGAATAAGCTTTATAATCCTTGGGATATTTTGTGTGTATTTGTATTTCAAGGTGTTTGAAATAAATCTGGCATACTAGATGAGCTGATTATAATTTGAAATGTGTAGTTATACTAGACTCACGGTATTGATTTAAAAGGTGTAGTAGACTTTTATTAAGATTGTAAATGGCATTTAAATGTTTTGGATAGCCTGGTTTATTATATTTTATTTAAGTTTGATATATTAGATTAATAGGAATTGCTTAAGTGCATAGGAAGATTTTGTTTTTTAGGTTTGTAAGTCTGTCAGGGTTTTGGAGTGTTTGAGAGAATCGGGTATGTTAAATGTGTAAAATTTAAAAAGTTCCTGAGGGAATTCAATTCGTAAATTGGGTTCGTTAGAATTTAATCTTTTAAAGTTATCAGTTAATTGAGTGTAATCAAAGAAAAAACTGACTCTGAATTCTTATTTTTATCGGAAAGTAATAGGTTTATACAAGACTTCGAAATTGAATTTAAAGGCTTAGAGAACACTAGGCTTTTGAATTTACAACTTTCAATATATTTAACTAATTAAAAGCAAATTGTTAGAGTAGTCCTTTCAGTGCGCAAGGTTCCCTCAGACATTGGAAAGCTCAAACGACATCAGTAAGCACCCCGTAAATGGTTATAATTAACAGTAACTACTTCTTGCCTTCCGTTCCTTTGAGTCCTTGCAGTGAAACTTCCACAACTGTGTGTCAATTTCTTGAGATCCTGAGGGTCCCGATTAGCTGAAGGCAAGGATTATTCCAAAACCAAAACACTTTTTTTTTTTGTTTTAAGAACAAGAGCCCAGTTTTTGAATTTGATCATTTCTTGCATTTGAAGTACTCCTCCATGACATCCTTGGCCTGAGACTCTTTGCCATAGTCCTTAACCACCACGCAACTGCAACCAACCACTTTAGGGGTTTTTCCCTCTCCATCAGTTTTACAGAGGCCTACTCATTCCCCCAGTTTCTTGTCATCAGCCTTAATCAGGTTGATTTGGTGCTCAGCACAAAGGTCTAACACCAACTTGACATATATAGGCTCATCACAGTTGGATGCAAGCACACAAAGACGGGCTTTGGCAGCTTCCCGAATTCCACATGCTAGGCCATCGTGGATGAGGGCGGGCTTCAGCATCTCTTGCAGAGCAGGATTAACGTCCATTACACCTCCAGCAGCAGTGCCTTCCTCGGCCATGGCGGCAGGGACTCCGAGGTGGCAGGGAAAGAGCAAAACAACACTTCTTTTGAGTCAATAATTTTATTACTATTACTTTTCACACCGAGGAGACTTAGTTACATAAAGTGAGATATTCTATGAGTTGATTACCAGTAGTAGAAGCACAGAGGTGTGGAAAGTGTAACATGAACACAGTGAAGAAACGCCCTTTATCAGAGTGAAGTCCATGTGACAGAAACACATTACTCCAAACGGACTATGTACAAATAAATATAGCTTTCCATCTATGTACAGACATATTCACAGAGAATAAACTGACGCAAAATCTCCATACATCTCCTCATCCAGCGAAAATTGATCACAATAAACAAAACACACGGGAAATGACAAAAGTAACTTGGAAGTGCATCAACTGGATTCTTGTAGGGGTATAGAGGTTAAAATGCTTCTTTTAAATGGAGGCAAACAGAGGAAGCATGAGATGATATCTATCCCTAAAAAGATCCTTTACAAAAATGGCATTCTGATATTTGTAAGATAACCTGTCCAAAAGACAGTTTACGAGTTCTAGGGCAATGCCTATGTTGGGGTCAGTGTTGACAACATGGTCTCTGTTTTAACGCTATGCAAAGAACAAAAGTATAATTTATCTTTCCTTTAGCGCTAGCAGCCACTTCATTAAACCAGGAAGGTAGTTTTTGCTACTCTTTGATGGCACTTTTGAGACTGCAGATTGCTTGGAGATGGAAGCTGTTGCTTCTGGAGTTTTTTCAAACTGGAGCAGAAGAAAAACATCCAGGCTAGATGCAGGGCACAAATATGAACTTTGTGTGCAGGGTTCAACAGGATTATATCCCAACAGAGGTTCCCTCATCCAGATGGAGAGTCTCTGCCCTTTGGAGAGATGCTTCAGACCACAAAACAGTCCCCAACAGAAACATCACTGGCTCTGGATCCAGACAATCTTTCTTTAGGGTAAATGGCCAATTAAACATAAAATTGATGGGTTCGGTCAATTTAACACACATATTTACTCTATAGAGATAATTTAGGTACCCAGGTGGTAGACATTTCTAGGCTATTAAGTGCCTTTTAGTCATTCTTTTAGCTTTTACTCAAATCATATAAAAAATTGTGATGAAGTGAAACCAAAGTTTTTAGATGTGGGGACATCTGTGTGTACATGCGTGTAAGCAGTCTATGATACTGGGCCAGAAATTATGTAGTTTAGCAGAAAAGGAAAAAAAAATCCAATGCATTATGAAGTCTCCTGTTTTATATGCTTTCTTCCCAAGGAAGGTTTATAATTTAGGCATAATAAATTATTGATAAACTGTATATCTCTATTTGCCACTTTTATAAGGGAACTTCTTAGACCCATCCTATATTTACATAAAAACTCAAATAAACCTTAAATTTTCCAGGTACATATATGCTAATTATCCATTTCACTCTCTATATTGCTTTACATAACAAATGGATTCCTGTAAAACAGTAAATCTATAACTTAAAAAAGGAAATACTTTCACTGTAGTATCAGAACTTGCTATTTAAAGGAACTTGCTATTTAACAGGCTATTGTGAAAGTGAAGAATGCTTTTGTGAAATGAACAATTTCTTTGATTTTCAGTTTTATTAAAGTACACAGGTAAAATTTATCAGATTAGGATGTCTAGAGTAATTGTATGCCTTAAAAAACAGAACAGATAAACTCTAATTTACAACAAACAATACAAAACAGGAATGACTCATGGACTGCTTATCGACTGACTATATTCAGAAGCCCTGAATATATGTATTATTGGTATTTTATGGCTTTAATTAAGACAATTGTCTCATGAAGTATTGATACTATAAAGTGCAATATTAAAAAATTTAAAAACCTAAAAGGCATCCATTGTCCTTCAGTTATAGCCTGATGAGAAGAATCGGAGATTTGTTTAATTAAATGGCAAAGAATTTTTTACCCTTAATTCCTGCATGTAATTTCATCCTTAAAATTATTTTATTTGGGGATTCAGACTTCATTCATTCGTTCCTTGTTTTCTTTTTTCTCTTTTTTTGATGACATGATTTAAAAAATTAGTATTCTCTTTTGGTTAGTTGAGTGTTTTTCGAGAACTGTCAGTCCCAAGGACTTAGTTACTTCCAGATCCATCGTAAAGGAATATGCAACCCAATAAGTGAGAATGTAGGAGCAAATTTCCAGCCTTTTGGTGAACTGTACCCCATTTTCCTGGGCCACGACACCAATCAACAATCTTACAATTCCCAGCCAACCCACCACACAAGGAAGTAATGAGCTGCAATACTGGGTGATGAGAGGTGGTCCAAGCATTTCCCCCATTTCCTATTTAGAGTGAAAATAGATTCTTTTTGGTAAATCAATGTAGGTAAGTGCAGGTCCAGAGTTCCTGAATGATCTCCAGTGGTGTCTCCCCCATTCTGAGTACTTGTTGAGTGTGGGATTATGACCATAAAGACGAAGTCCGTGAGCTTCACCTCACCAGGGCCTCAAGACAATGCCGCATCAGTGTTCAGACTTTTCACCAGAGGATAAATGCCTGTTAGTACTTGTTGAGTTGAGGCCTCCTGGTGCTTTTAAGGCATTTCTGTGACTCTCTTGTAGCTGTGAATTCTGTTCGCATTTTAGTATCAATTAGGAGGGAGTCCCTCCCCCCACCCCCTAAGAAGTAGTCAATTACACAAAACATAAGTTGTTAGGGGCACGGGGCTAGCATTTTTCTATCTTCACCTTAATGTGGAGATGGAGAAAAGGCTCATTAGACTTGCCAAGTACAAGTAAAGTGGAGAGGCTGGTGGTGAGAACCTGGAAGGGGAGTAAGCACTGAGCCCAACCTAGACTTGAAAACTGGAAGTGGGGTTAGAAAGAAACAAACTGAGACTCAGTAAGGCCCAGGGGAGAGGGGCTCATGGTAGGTAATAACATCCATCCAAATGCACTGGGTGAGCTGAGAAATGCACTCGCTTCACCTGAATGTCTTGGAGAAAGATATGGAAGTCACAGGGAACACAAGATTAATGTGAATTAGCAATGAAGTGTGACTTTCTAAAAGGTAAGGGGCATAGAGGAGTGCAGAAGCAGGGGGTAAACACTGGGTCTGAGGCTGTCATTCCGCCCTATTCAGACCTTATACTTGTGCCATGAGTAGTCGAAAGGTTCCATGATTTCAGAGCAACATAAAGCATTTTAAAAGGCTTAGTAAAGAAAAACTTAAAAATTATTGAGGGTTAGAGAGAAAGACACAGAAATAAAAATCTGAAGATAACATTTGATGCAAATAGATAAAGGGTCACATAGTGGTGACTCCCAGCTCTGTCAGGGGTAAATAGTGAAGAGTGCCCAGATGCAACTCTTTTCTGCCGAACAGAAACAAACAAACAAAAAGGTGAATTCATCACCTTGAGGGGCTGGGGTGAATCTGGAGGAAGACTTTTCTGACACGGATGGTTGTTAATGTTAATAGCTGACAGACCTGGGTTACACCAGGAACATCTATGCTAGGATTTCTTTCCTACAAAGGGATTGTTTTTTGGATCAGGGTGATAGGTTGAACAAGTGCTCTTAACAGAACTAAACCTTTGGCAAACTCAATGCCAATTCCATGGCACTCTTTCACACTTAGGTCTTTCTCAGTTTTTAAAAAAAATTCTTTAAGGTTTTCCAGTCTGCCAACCAATCATTTAGTGGAAGGGCTTTGGCTTAGATAATTTGGTGTTCCATAGTGTCTTCACTATTTGTTTGCTAATTTGAACAGAGTTGTCTATCCAGTCATAATTAGAGGCTCCTTTTTCTCTCTAAAAAACTGGCTGACTTGTGGATTCCTGGGCCCTTTGTAGCTTTCTCTCACTTTGTTTAAAGAAAACTGCCACTAAAGACCATGATGGAAATCAGGTGGTGCTGGGCGAGGCCGATGCCCTGTGCGGTGAGGAAGGCGGGGAAAGCGGCAGTAAGCACACTGGAGGGCATCTAGGTGGAAAGCACGTGTGACTTCCATAACAAACGAGTGTACCCGTGTTTTCTACAGACACCTAGAGGCTCCTGGTGATTTCTGTGCTGCAGCCCATGCCTTTTGTTTGTTTGTTTGTTTTGCGGTACGCGGGCCTCTCACTGCCGTGGCCTCTCCCATTGCGGAGCACAGGCTCCGGACGCGCAGGCTCAGCGGCCATGGCTCACGGGCCCAGCCGCTCCGCGGCACGTGGGATCTTCCCGGACCGGGGCACGAACCCACGTCCCCTGCATCGGCAGGCGGACTCCCAACCACTGCACCACCAGGGAAGCCCACAGCCCATGCCTTTTTTTAAAAAGGATATTTATTTGGTCGTACCAGGTCTTGGGGCAGACAGGGTCCTTAGTTGTGACATGTAAACTTTTAGCTACAGCATACATGTGGGATCTAGTTCCCTGACCAGGGATCGAACCCAGGCCCCCTGCATTGGGAGTGCAGAGTCTTAACCTCTGCGCCACCAGGGAAGTCCTGCCTGTGCCATTTCGAAGCTCCCAGTAAAGTGGAAAAAAAAGAGCGTAATCTCACAATAAGTAGTGCAGTTCAGCTGGCTCTGAGTGTGCCTTTCTTGCTTTTCTGGTTTGCTAGATATTTCAATGAATAGGAAGCTGTGAGATTAAAAAACAAAACACAAAGCTAGAGAGGCAAGGAGCTAACCTTAAATAGATAGTGGAGTGGAGGCCCTTACCTTTCTTCCCAATGTCTTCTTGAGAGGGGAACATATTTTTATCTGGTACTTTATATAGGCTTTTGTAATTGGGTAAAAAAGCCTGAAATTTGTAATTATTTAAAACTACATAGGGATATATATCAATGTGATATTTGCTTTCTTGGGAATCCTGGTAAAAGTAAGTTAATTTCCCCTTTCTTCCTTTTCCTTATTCTTTATTTTTTCACTAACTTTCTCTTCACAAGCCCTCACCTACTAATTGAAGACAGTCTTGCTGAGGGAGGTACAGGAGTTGAGCATGTGTCTTCTAAAAATATTAAGCCAGGTGGTTATGTAAGATCTGGCTTAGCAAGAATGAGCATTAGCTTCTATAACAAGCTTTCAGGAGACAGCTGATTTTTCCAGAAATCACCCTGAGAACAGTTTCCCTTTATTTCTTCTGGAACAGAGCTGTAACAATCCAACTAATTATTACTAGCCACTTAATTATTGGAGTAGCAATCTGTCCAGGTGCAAGGAAGCACGGCATGCTCATAATCTTGTGTGTGTGTGTGTGTGTGTGTGTGTGTGTGTGTGTGTGCACGCACGTGCCTTGTTGGTAGATGTAGGGAAGAAAGCATATTGAAGTTTTCTGACATGCTTGGATTCATGTGTGTGTGTGTGTGTGTGTGTGTGTGTGTGTGCACGCACGTGCCTTGTTGGTAGATGTAGGGAAGAAAGCATATTGAAGTTTTCTGACATGCTTGGATTCAGACCCACGTCAGATATTCCAACCCAGCAATTTCAGCAGAGCAGTTAACATTAGTCCCATCTTTTCCAGCTGTCTATCTGGCCAGCAGCTCTATCTATCTGTTGTCACTTCCCTGGTCAGCTTTCTGTTAAGGTCGTCTTGGGTGGAGGGCTTCCCTTGATAGCTCATCCTTGTCACAGAGGAGTTTAAGAGCTATGAGCAATGGTGGGGAGTTTGCCAACTCTCTCCCTGCCCAGCAGTGATGTACATTAATATCATCAAATGTCTCATCAGCAAAGCAGCTGTGTTTTGCTGAAAGGCCTCCAAACACCTGATTCACATCTTCCCTAGAAAATAAATGATAATGGCCCCTGTCAGCTGACACCTGTGAGAAGCCTTACAAAGCATTTTTCCCAAATATGAAACATTCCTTGCCTCTTTTTATAATCTTCTGGGCAAGGCTTTAGGAAGTTCTGCTGCATCAGCCAAACTGATAAGCAACCCTCCCCCTTAGTCCGTGTACGTTACTGTGTTTTCCTGACCTGCCGCTGCCTGGCTCAGCTTAGGCCAGGGAAGCTGCATGCAAACCTTCTCATCTCCAGCTTCAGTTCTTGAGGGTCTAGGCAGGTTCAGAGGGCAGCTGAACTCGGCGTGGGCATTCCCAGAGGCAACTGAGAAGGGTCTATTTGGGTATTCTCAGCCTGAACCAAGTCGTTCCCCCGTCCTGAGGCTGCCTAGGGTGACAGGGGAGGTGACAGCAAGTAAGACCTGCTTGGTTTGCTGCAGGTAAAGGGAACCATTTGCGTACAGCTCATTTATTTTAAATTGAACAATAAGAGGTTGGCTCTTGAATTTTTGATATTTTTACCCTGTTCCAGAAAAACAGTATCTGTAGTCTAAATTTTTTTCCCCTGTACTTTTCTACTGTGCATTCTTTGCCTCTACATCACCATTAGGGATATGGCTGGCCATTTAAATATACAGGGAGGGTTCATGTGTGTATGTTTGTATGTACTTGTGCACGAAACAAACCTTATGAGATCAAGAGGAAATGTTCCCTTTGGTTGTTGGTGTGCATGTTTTTCCTCTCCCTTCACTAAGGCAAACTTTGGTGCTTCCTGCTTTTGAATCCTGGATGTAACTGGGTCAGAGGGTGATGATGTTAAGTGGTATTGTGTGTGTATACATATAGATTTGGTATGACGATATATATTTTTATATGTATTTACACGGGCACTAGAGATGAACTACTCAGAAAACCATGTTGTGGAAAGTTCCTTCTTATAATTATGTTAATGATTTGAATGCTTTTAAAGATCCACTGTTGCATCCTATACACTTCTCTCTGGGTTTACGCAAGCCCAACACATAACCTCACAGACAACTTATAGGGGGCCAGCAGGGGCAGGGAGGGGCCTGTGTACTGGCCAGTGAGCCAACACTGCACACCCTTGACGTGGGAACTGGGCTCAGAAAGAGCATCTTCTCAAATGCAACTTTTCATGACTGACAACACTCCCTAGGAAGGGAGCTCCCAGGCAAGTCAAATGCTCTGTGGCTGCTTGCATGAGTCTTCACTGTGAGCTGGGAATGAACGGGAGGGAGTGAGGAGGCAGGGCGAGTGTGGGGAAGGGCTGCAATAAGAACAGGGTTGCACTGGACCTCCCTCCTCCTTTCTGGTTTTATATAGTCAATCTGCAATTGAGTCAGAGTCACCTACTCAAACCTTCTTTCACACAACAAAGCAGTCCATCATACACATTCATGCAATAAACAACTCTGCTCCCCTTCAAGTCATGCACAGGGAAAACCACCAGAGTTTTAACTCAATGTTCACTTACTCCTTCTCTTTCACTCAGAGGAACGAATACGAATTCTTGCTTCAACACAAAATCCTGCCCTTGATGAAGGAGACGTGGGTCTCTCTCACACAACCGAACACCCGACTTTGCAAAGTTGGAGAGACTGGGAAGCTGGCCTCCTGGGTGGCAGCCATCTTGGCTTCTCGCTTTCCCACTGGGCCTCCACTCAGAAGAGCAATGATGGGCACCTGCCTGTGACTGCCATGCTCTGTGGAGTGGGCTGAGGTTTTGTGGAAGGAAGGCTGAGCTTGATCTTTATCTTTATTCAGTTGTGAGTTCTGCATCCTGTCTCCCTGTGTTAGGAGGGACGTGCTCACCGCAAAATCATAGCAGCATCAGTGACACAACAGACTGGAGAGAAGCCATGGTGTGTGCCAACTTAGATGCAGGATGGCTACAGGATAATGCGCCAACCTCTATTTACTTTTTCAACTGCTTATAAGGAAGCATGATTTGGGGAAATGAAAAACTCTGCATGTTTTTCAGTAAGTTAGTCCACCTAATCTTTTTTCTCTGTTGGTTTTGTTTTCTTTTGACATAGACCTGAGAAATCATACAAAATGTCAAATAGAACTTGGGAGCACTGAATGAATGAAATGAAGATGTCCCTTGAATGCTCTGAAAATCAGATCCTTGAAGTGACTGGCTTGAAGCCAGTGTAAAGAAGCTGTTGAGTGTAGTCTGCAGTGTACTCTGTGAGCTAGAAAGAGTCCCAGATGGGGTCCTGATGGCAGGAGAGACACCCGTGGTGCATGGGCTTTAACCAAATCCTGGTCCTGGCACCACTAGACACAGGACTCAGAAACCTTCCTAGTTAACAAACGCCTTTCCAAACATCTTGAAGCTGCCTTAAGGCAAGCAGTATTGATCACAGTCATTCTAGTTCTATTGGTTGGAGGAACAATGATTTCTTTCTTCAGCCACTGAAGCCCTTTATGACCACACTGGAAGATGCATTAAAGAACCACGTCCTTAGGGGGCAAGTCCCGCTGAGCGCCTCTACTGGATGGTATTTCTTAGTACATATCCAGGCTCTCTTGGCAGGCATTTTGATGCCCTCAGCATCAAAATATGTCTGAATGACAATCACAACTAAACTTGCCCCCCTTCTTTTGATGATAATGGGACATGCATTGGAACAGTATAGGTTCAGTTTATATAGTCTTGCTGTCCTAGAAGTGCACTAATTTGCTTTGCAATCATATTTTCTACTTGCATGCTGGGGCAATATATAACCCCCACCCCCCCAAACCCAACCCTGGTCACCTCCCCCTTGCCCCAAACCAGTATCCACCCAGCCTGGGTTTTACCTCTGAATGTCCCAATAACCCTGTCGGTTTCAGAGAGTGTACCCCGGTTGGGGTGGGGAGACAGTCTTCCCGGTTTGGCTTGTGGGAATATTTTGGAGGGCTAATTTCAGGGCCCCTACAGGCCCTCTCCAGCCAGCCCTCCCTCGTGCAACCTATTTTCCTAAAATATCCACCGTACCAGGCAGAATCCCAGTATGTCCAAGGTAGGCTGAAGGTCACAGCAATGATTCTCTTAGCTCACCTCTTGCACTTAAGAGGTAAAGCTCAGACTGAAGGTCGATGCCCCTCTTCAGATAGGTACTAGAAATATACTAGAGCTATCCCTGAAAAGATGCAGTTGTATTTATATATATATATATTTATAATTTTTCTTTCTTTGTATTTGTATACAGGTATGTACTACTCTATAGGTGTGGAAGGAGAGGTATAAATACAGGAACAGGCAGGGGTGTGTGCATGTGCATCTATACATAATATATATATTTTATATGTATATATATCACCTCTGTCATTCTTTGCATCATGACAACGACCAGCGAGGAGTACCTGTCAGCAGTGCAGGGAGAGAAGCCCCAAATGCTGGGATCTCTTTGTCTCTTGCGTGGAGCCACTGCAGGAGGCAAGGATGGGAGCAGCCCAGCAAATGAGTGGGCCCAGCGTGAATCCATCCTCTGTCAAAGCCACCAAGGAGGAACACTTGAAACGCCCAGGGCTGTGTGCCAGCGGAGGTCAAGGAGCCTACAACCCTGAGCGGGGAGGGACAGTCCATTTTGTTGGCTCAAGATATGGCTTTTCCTGCTAGATGGAGACAGGGCACATGAGGATTCTGTCTTCCAGGAGGACGCTGACCACGAGGAACCCAAAGTAGAGGCCAAACATGATGAAGCCCAGGAATTTGTTCATCCTCCATTTGCAGAGGGCGATGGAGAGGATGACGAAGAGCAGCATGATGAAGAGGAGGACGATGGCGCAGAAGAGGCCATTGCTGCTGACAGCCACGGGTTGGAACCTGTGAACGATGGTGTACAGGAGCCAGGGCAGCGGAAGCCTGTGGGGGAGAGAAGCAGGGTAGAGGGGGCGCAGTCAGGCACGCTGAGGAAGGCACAGGACGGAGCATCAGCTTCTCGGAATCTGTGACTGGAGACAAGTGTCCTGTTAGGTTCACTAGGACTCAGGCCTGGCTGAGGCAGGAAATCATATTTACAAGGAAGTCAGGTGAACTTTAAAAACCTTGATCTAGGGCTTCCCTGGTGGCGCAGTGGTTGCGAGTCCACCTGCCGATGCAGGGGACGCGGGTTCGTGCCCCGGTCTGGGAAGATCCCACATGCCGCGGAGCGGCTGGGCCCGTGAGCCATGGCCGCTGAGCCTGCGCGTCCGGAGCCTGTGCTCCGCAACGGGAGAG
>NC_041222.1:61626096-61639310 GCF_002837175.3 Physeter macrocephalus
CAACGGGAGAGGCCACAACAGTGAGAGGCCCGCGTACCGCAAAAAAAACAAAACAAAACAAAAACAAAACAAACAAACAAAAAAACCTTGATCTATTTCCCAATCAAATTAGGGAGAACAGAGAGAATTTATTCTGCGGTTGAACAAGATCAAAGACATGGCTGCTGCAGGTGATTTCTGAATTTGATTTGAAATAATTTTTTTGGTTTCCTTCCTAGTTGAGATTAAAGTGTTACTCTTAGCCCTAAAGAGGTGAATTGGAGGATCTGTACAGGATGACAGGAGGAGATGATAAATGGAGAAAAGGTATAGAAATCTGTGGTGAAAATGACCAAATTATTTTTTTTAAATGGAGACAGAGGGCTTCCCTGGTGGTGCAGTGGTTGAGAGTCCGCCTGCCGATGCAGGGGACACGGGTTCGTGCCCCGGTCCGGGAAGATCCCACATGCCGCGGAGCGGCTGGGCCCGTGAGCCATGGCCGCTGAGCCTAAAAAAAAAAAAAAAAAAAAAAAAAAAAAAAAAAAAAAAAAAAATGGAGACAGAGAATAGCAATCTCACACACACACACACACACACACACACACACACATACATATCCAATTCTGGTGAAGTTGTGGTTGACAGCACTAGAAATAGATAAAAACTCTTTGGTGGAAATATGACATTTTTAATACTTTTGACCAATCAATTCTATTGTCAGGGATTAAGCACAAGGAATAATTTGAAATGCAGATGCAATTTTATTCAGAAAGGTGATCATTTCAGTGTTATTGTGAGTAGTGAAAAATCAGGGATAACTTAATCTCTAATAATAGGCAGCTAGTTAAATAGCAAACTATAAGTCAATGTAATTTTATGTAGCTATTAAAAATCATAAACAATTATACAGGTAAATGTTCATGGTATGATTCTATATTTAAAAAGAAGGATAAACATAAACATAGAAATCTAACTTCAATAATAAAAGAGTGGTGTTGGTTTGTATTTATGTTTTATATATGCTTATATATTGGTTTGTATTATGCTTTATATGTATTTTTTAAATCCTTTACCTTGAGTATGTATGAATCCTATAAACAAGAAGAAAATGCTAGCAAGACTATGAAGAAACTGTTACACTCAATATATTGCTAATGACTTTGTAAATTGGTATAAACTTTTGGGAAAGACTTTTTGGAAAAATATACTACATCAATAGCCATTGAAATGTCTATAATCTTCAATCCATCAATATTTCTTGAAGAAATTTATCCTAACAAAATAATTAAAAGAGGAGATGTTTCTGCATAAAGGTGTTCATAAAACACCCATGATATCAGAAAATTGAAAAAAATACAAAGGTCCTACTAAAGGGTAAAGGCTAAACTGAAAGCAACAGGATGGAATATTTTGAAGCCGTAGAATGTTAATTATGAGAGCTATGAAGAAACTTAGAAAAATGGTTGATTTACTAATTTACTAATAGATGCCTACTCTTTGCTAGGCATAAATGGCTTTAAAATGGAAAAATAAAAGCCCTCCAACAGGGCAAAACTGATTATTCACTAAGAAAACTTTGTGAAATATTAGGAGAAAAACACACAAAAGTTAAATGTTTTGGGGTAGTAGGATTAGGGCTGATTTTCTTTAAACTTTCATTTAAGTTTCATTTAAGTTGCAAGATATATAAAATTTAAGAACAATGAACAAAAAGCATCTTGCAATTCACTATAATATTTTTCAAAAACACGACAAATTTGTCTCATAGAACACTTGTTATTTTTCCCAATATGTAGGATTTTCTCTTTTTGTGCTACAGAATATTTTCTTTCTGTTTATACAAGATATTGACCAAGAAAACTTCTCTAAATGTGTGGACAGTGGAACTGAGAAACACTGTTTATACTAGGGATGTCCTTCCTTTAAAATACACTTCTTCAGGCATTCACTCACTCATTCACTCGTTCATTCATTCATCCATCCACCCATCCATTCATCCATTCATTCTACAAACATCTGCCAAACCACTGCCATGCATTAAGCATTGTATTAGGCTTTGGGGAGTTCTTGTTCTTGGGGAGTTCACAGTCTAGCAGGCAGACTGATAGACAGGAGCATGACAAGAGTGTGAGATACAGATATACAGAAAGTATATAGGAGCACAAGCCCCCAGGAAAGACTTAAGGGAATCAGAAAAACCAGGATTTGAGTTGACACTGGAAGGGTAAATTGGAGTTTTCCAGACAAGCAGGGAGGGCCCCTGAGGGAGAGGTGCCAGCAAAGGAAGAAAGAATGGTAGGAGAGGGCATCTTTGGAACTCAAAGGTGGTTCAGACAGTGGAAGCTCAGAGCAGGGTTTTATGCACAGGTAGTGCTGGAGTTGAGAGCACAGACTCTGTTCAAATCCCAGCTATCTCATTACTAGTTGTGTGAATTCTGTGCCTTTTGGTTTCCTTATCTGAAAAATGGGGATGAAAATACATACGTCATAGGATCGTTGTGTGGCTTAAATAGATAAAAATGTATGTACAGTGCATGTGGTAGATACTGAATGAAAAAATTATTATATATATTAGGTAGTGGAAAGGATAAAAGAGAACAATATTCAAGATGTTCAATGAGAAAGTAGATCCGTTTTAGTGGTCTTCCAAACTCAAATGCAAGAGCTCAGTTCTTCCGGGAACATAAGGATAATATCCCATGTCTTACTTTCTCAAGGGGATGTCCTTCAAGGTTATTTATCAGACTACTTTTACTTGGACACATTAAATGAAATGATAGAGATGACAGCATCCCTCCCCACTCGGATCCACTTGAGATTATTCATATTGAGAACTTCAGTTTGCTTAACTGTAAGAACAGATCTCATCTTCTAACTTTCAAAAAACCTAGAATATCTTCCCCATCACAGATAAAGAAATGATAATGCCAAACCTGCCAGCATTTTCCAAGGAAGGAGATGGGATATTTTTTCTGGGCCTATGTTTGTCTCAGTCTGCTTTCCAATCCAAATCTCATCTGAGGCTGGTGGGGACTTTTATTAGAATTAGAACATGGAAAAAAATACAGTGAAACCACCAGAGCATCTCAGTCACATATGAATGTTGACTATTCATGACATATAGCCAATGCCATTTTATAGGGGAAATTCTCTTAAAGTATTTCCTACAACACCCACTCTGTATGCAAGTTATATGTTTCTGCCTGTCTACAGATAACTTATTCTTCATGAAGTTCTCTGAAAATGAAAATTGGAGTTGGTGAAATTGAATGGTATTACCAGTCTTTACTTTCTATTGGTATTGGTTGGTTTTGGGCTCTGAGATCCTGGTCATGTCTTCACAGCTTCTAAGAAGACAAAGACAGTGGTGGAGCTGATGTGAACCTTTATACAACTAGCTCTACTCACCCTACAGTGATGTCAAAAATGTTGCTTCCAACAGAGCTGGACACAGCCATGTCCCCGAGCCCCTTCCGGGCCACTATGACACTGGTGATCAGATCAGGGATGGAGGTCCCAGCAGCCAAAATGGTCAGACCCATAATCTCTTCACTAATGCCAATTGTCTCTCCAACCTAAAAGCAACGACAGGGACAAACATATGAGTGTTTGAAGTCACAAAACCATCAAAACCACTAACATTTGAATGCAACTCCCTTTTAATGAGTTCTTACTCTGTGCTGTGCTGAGTATTCAGATGATAACAAGGAATAAGGCACCATCATTGACAAAAAGAATTTTATATTTTAATGATATTCAGACCCAAGGGATCAGGAATGTTCACATGAGGGTTAAACAGATAATCTCAAAAAAGAGCTATAGAAGACTAGAGTGCAGCCTCTATATGGTTTTTATTAAGACCAGGCAGGGGAAGCAGAAGATCAGAGTTATAAATGCCAATTGGTCATTGGCTACAGGGGCCAGTGCCTGACAATGGCACCAAATCCTGTAGCAGATTTGCCCCTGGATTTATCATTGAAGATTAAGAATTGACACCCAGTGTTCCCATTTTTCCTTAACATTTCCTAGTGTCTATAACCCACTCTTAAACACTTTTAGACTCTACCATTTTCACAGAAAACTTGATTTTGGGTGTTTTTGGGTTTTGTAACACAGGACTGTAAATCAGTAAAGCAGCCATGGAGAAAGCAACAGGTAGGGAATCAGAGGACCTTGGTGTAAGGTCTGGCTCTGGAATTTATTAAGTACTTGACCTATTGCTAACTGGACCAATTGGGCAATATCTTTGATCCTCACTTTCTTTCTTTTTGTTTTTTTCTTCCAGTTTTATTGAGATATAATTGACATACAGCACCGCATAAGTTTAAGGTATAGAGCATAATGATTTGACTTACATCCATCATGAAATGATTATCATATAAGTTTAATGAACATCCATCATCTCAGATAGATACACAATTAAAGAAATAGAAAAAAATTCTTTTTCCTTGTGATGAGAACTCTTAGGATTGAGTCTCTTAACAACTTTCATATATAACACACAGCTGTGTTACTTATATTTTTATCCTTGTTTTCTGATCCATAAAGTGGGTACGATAATACTTACCTTATAAGGTGGTTGTGAGGACTAAATTACAATTTATGGAAAAACCCTTTGTAAATGGGTTTGACAATGATGTATGTCATCATTGAAAAGTGACGGGGGACATTTATTATATTCTTTTGATCTTTGCCTTTTAAGACTGATGACTTCTCTTTTGGACAGTTGGTCTAGCCTTCAATGTATGCTCCTCCAGTCTCTTGACAAATGTGTTTGTCTTCTTGTTGTCTTTCTTTTAAAAACTTTATGTATTTTCTGGAGTTGGTGAACTGCAGTTCTGAAAACCTTTACGACAATTCTTTCAGTTTGGTTTCCTACCTGATGACGTCCAGCATTTTTTGAGAAAATGTAAAGGGCCAAAGTAGCATGTAAGAATAAAGGTTTTGGGGGAATAGAATACTTATTTCTTTTTTTAAAAATTAAAATATAGTTGATTTACAATGCTGTGTTAGTTTCAGGTGTACAGCAAAGTTAGTTTCAAGTGTACAGTTATATATATATATATATATATATTTCTATTTCAGATTCTTTTCCCTTATAGGTTACTACAAAATATTGAGTATAGTTCCCTGTGCTATACAGTAGGTCTTTGTTGGTTATCTATTTTATACATAGTAGTGTGTTTATGTTAATTCCAAACTCCTAATTTATCCCTCCCCCCATTTCCCCTTTGGTAACCATAAGTTTGTTTTCTATGTCTCTGGGTGTATTTCTAGAAAAAACCTATTTCTAAATCTCTGTTTCGATTTATAGGAATAGCCTGGTTCCCACTAGCTTAAAAACACAGTTGGGAGATATTTTTATTTTGATGGTCATGTCTGCTCTAGAGCCTGGTGAGCTGAACTAGTTTACCTATCCTCGTGGTGCACAGATTCACTGCTCGCCATTAGAAAGTGACATCTACGTGAGCAGGGTCATGACCTTAATCACTATGGTCTCCCTAATAAGCAGAACATAGCCTGGTACATAGTAGGCTCTCAATACCTATTTGCTGAATAAACAAATCAATCTGCATACTTAGATGATTTTACTAGCATGATTTTCACTGACTCTCCTAGAAAAAGTTAAACAAGAATTTTGTACAAAAGTGCCCTATTTGGCCAAAATATTCTCCCTCATGACATTTTTTGTTAGATTTGGAGTGAAACATTTTCTTTTTAAAAATTTATTTATTTATTTATTTTTGGCTGCCTTGGGTCTTTGGTGCTGCGCACGGGCTTTTCTCTAGTTGTGGCGAGCGGGGGCTACTCTTCGTTGCGGTGTGCGGGCTTCTCGTTGCGGTGGCTTTGTTGCAGAGCACAGGCTCTAGGAGCGCGGGCTTCAGGAGTTGTAGGTTGGGGGCTCAGTAGTTGTGGCTCATGGGCTTAGGTGCTCCGTGGCATGTGGGATCTTCCTGGACCAGGGCTCGATCCCGTGTCCCCCGCATTGGCAGGAGGATTCTTAACCACTGCGCCACCAGGGAAGTCCATGGAGTGAAACATTTTCAAAGACTGTGAAGCTGCTGACTAAATGATTGTCGCCCTCAATAAGTTCCAAACTATCTAATACGTTCTTAGTAATTTAAAATCTTAGAGGGAGTTTTAAAGCAGTGACTATTTAAAAAAAAATTCATATTTGGAGTTTGAATGCCACTACTGACAGAAAAATGCAGAAATTGAAGAGAAGTGTTAATGGTAGTGTGGTTAAGAGTGCTGGCATGGGGTACAAAAAGCCCTGGGTGCAAATCCTAGCCTGCCACTCCTTGGGCACAGTGGCCAACTTCCCTGAGTCTTAGTTTTTCTCATGTGTAAAATGGGGATAATAATATCTACCCTCAGAGTTGTTGGGATAATTACATATGATGATGCATATAAAGCAAATAGCAGCTAGTGTCAGGCATAAAGGAAATGTTCAATAAATATCAGCTGTGATAACTCAGACACTCCTCCTCTCCCTCTCCAACATATCAGAGTGCAACCCTCAGGGTTCCGGCAGCAGGGACAGAAGCTGGTTTAGCAGGGTCAGTTTACAATGTGGGAAATCACATGAATCATGACGAATTTTCACTGTACATCAAAACCCTCATGACTCTGGGTGGCTCTAGAAACACTTTCACTGAAGCAGAACTAGTTTTCAGAAGCTCATTTTGAGTCTATTTCACTGAAGTGGGCTTTTGGCAAGTCAGAGGCAAGGTGATGGGTGCATGGATGGGACAGCACTCTGATCAAATCGGGGAGCATCAGAGGAGTTTACAGCTAGAAAGGACCTCAGTAGTCTCTTGGGGGAATTCCTTTGTTTTCTAATAGAAATAAATAACGAGGCCACTCAGAATCCATATCCAGTGCTGCTCCAATATTCCATGATCCAGTTCCTTGCTGTGGTTTAGTGAGGATCTGCAAAATGTCATATTGGCTAAATGAGACATGAGGTTGTATCTGACTCTTAGCATTAACCGAGAATTAACATCTAATTAACTAGATGTGTGATAGATTTTAATCACAGGTTCTCATCACCCATGAAATTTACTAAGATGAAGATTCAAGATGTAAAAACAAAAACAAAAAACTCCCCAAACTAAAGGAAAGTAGGCACAAAGTGTTTTATGTGAAGGGCATTTATTTTTGGCCAAACAGTAGCCAAATAATTGTATTAAATAGCACTTATTATTGGTAAAACTGTGGATAACAAAATAGTTGAGCACTAAATGGTGCACTTGTTATCTTTATAGCTTTTACAGTTTAAAAGCACAAATGATAGAATTAGAGCTACAGACTTAGAACAGAATCTGCTATTTTGATCAGCTGTCTGGATATTTTGAAAGAGAAAAGCATTTCTTTGGAGAAAAGAAAGAGAAACTTCTCATTCATTATTTGCTAGTAAGGCTTCTCTTTATGCACTTTATATTTCTGGGCTTTTTTTTAGTAATTATTATTGTTCCAGGCATTGTGTTTGTATTTTTCTACAAGAGAATGAAAAGGAAACAGGATTGTGGAATTAAGATAATCATTAAAAAGTAAAGAAAGAGATGGAAGCCTGTAGGATGATGTTTCCTAGGATGACTGAAGAGAAATATCTAGAAAACAATATATTCCAGTAAGTGAAAAAAATAACTATTTTTCCTTTATCAGTACATGGAAGAATAAAAATGATTATTAGGAAAGGCCATTATATATCTATAAATGGCAAACAAACACTCCTTTTAGCCTGGAAATCTGGAGGCTGAGAAGGAGCTTACCTTCTGCAATGATTTCTGCTGGGTATCGGTAGCAAACATCTTTCAACAAATGTAGAAAATAATGACTTTGGGGCAAACAGAACTTCTTAAGGGGGCCGAGGATTTTTGGAAATATTAAGGAAGAGAAATCTGAGGTCAAATGTCAGTAAAATAACTGTGATAAGAATAATATAAAATATCTTGTAGGAATAATGCTTGGTTTATCAGCCAACATTTCCAGTAGATTTTGTTAGTGATGCCATATCTTCTTTCTGAAAAAATTAAGGTGTAATTTCCATATAGTAAAATTCACCCTTAAAAAAAAGCATACTGTTCTGTGAGCTTTGACAAATATATGCAGTCCTGTTTCTCCACATCCTCATCAACAAACGGTATTGTCTGTCTTTTTGGTTGTAGTCATTCTAATGGTTGTGAAGTGGTATCTTATGTTTATTTTTAAACAACTTTATTGAGATATAATTCACATACCCTAAAAGTCACCCATTTAAAGTATATGATTCAGTGGTTTTTTAGTATATTTATAGAATTGTGCAACTATCACCAGAATTTAAGTTCAATTTTTCATCATTCCAAGAAGAAACTCCATACCCATTAGCAGTCACTTCCCATTTGCCCTCCAACCTCCCCAACTCTAGGCAACTGTTACCTACTTTCTGCCTCTACAGATTTGCCTGTTATTCACATTTCATATAAATGGAATCATACAACATGTGATCTCTTGTGACTGGCTGTTTTCACTTAGCGTAATATTTTAGAGGTTCATTCACACTGTAGCATGTATCAGTATTTCATCCATTTTTATTGTAGAATAATATTCCATTGTGTGGATATATCACATTTTATTTACCCATACAAGTTGATGGACACCTGGATTGTTTCTACTTTTTGGCCATTATTAATGATGCTGCTGTGAACATTTGTGTATAAATTGTGCAGATGTTTTCATTTCTCTTGGGTATATAGACAGTGGAATCACTGGATCATATGGTAACTCTATGCTTAACATTTTGTGGAACTGTTATGCTGTCTACAAAGTGGCTGCACTGTTTTACATTCTTACCAAAAATATATCTGGGTTCCAATTTCTATACATCCTCTCTAACACTTGTTTTTTTCTGTCTTTTTTTTTTTTTGCGGGCCCAGCCGCTCCGCGGCATGTGGGATCCTCCCAGGCCGGAGCGCGAACCCGGTTCCCCTGCATCGGCAGGCGGACGCGCAACCACTGCGCCACCAGAGAAGCCCTATTTTCTGTCTTTTTGATTATATCCATCCAAGTGAGTGTGAAGTGGTATCTCACTGTGGTTTTAATTTGCATTCTCTAATGAATAATGATGTTGAATATCTTTTCTTGTGCTTATTAGCCATTTGCATACCTTTCTTGGTGAAATATCCACTCAAATCTTTTGTCCATCTTAAACATTAAGATGCCTGTAGACGCTTGCCTTTCTATTATTGAGCTTTAAGAGCTTTTTATATATCCTGGATACAAGTGCTTTATCAGAGAGATGATTTGCAAATATTTTCTCTCAGTCTGTGGTTTGTCTTTCCAATTTTGGGGGTTTTTTTTTGGCTGTGCCACGTGGCTTATGGGATCTCAGTTCCCCAACCAGGGACTGAACCTGGGCCCTCGGCAGTGAGAGCACAGAGTTCTAACCACTGGACAGGCAGGGAATTCCCTGTCTTTTCATTTTTTAAATGAGGTTTTTTGAAGAGCAGAAGTTTTACTTTTGATGACATTTAATCAATTTTTTTTTATGGATAATGGTTTGGTGTTATATCATAGAACTCTTTGCCTATCCCATGGTTATGTGGATTTTCTGTTTTCTTCTAGATGTTTTTAGCTCTTACGTTTAGAACTATCATGCATTTTGAGTTAATTTTTGAGTATTGCAGGTGGTAAATGTCTAAGTTCATTTATTTTGGCATATAGAAGTCCAATTATTCCAGCAGCATTTGTTGAGAACTCTATCCACATATGTCCTTGGTGTATATTTCCTTATTTCAAATTGCTATATTTTATTTCTGTTAAGAAGTATAATCATTTTAAGGGTATATTAGACAAAGAATACAAGTGGGCAGTTGGAATTTATGTAGTTTATAATAGAGATTAAAAGCATGAGTTTTGGAGCTGCAGAGTGCTGGGTTAGAATCTCAGTCCTGCTTTTTACTACCTAAATGATCCTGGGCATTTTTTTTTTTTAAATTAGCTCTAAGCTTAACTCTTTATCTGTAAACTGTGGATAACAAAAGTACCTCCCTCATAGAAATTATACCCATGTACAAGGACAAAGGGATGTGAATTATCTGGCATGTAGTACACATTCAATCAATAATGGTAACCATTACTATCTTTGAGAATGTAAGACCTTTGCATCTCATTTTTCCATTCATGTGTTGCAACAAACAATTCCTGAGAGTTTATTCTGGTGATGGGCATTATGACTGGTATTGAATTAAAAGTAGTAAAAGGGAAATACATCATCATTTTTGTAAATTGAGGCTCAAGGAAGAGACCATTTTGTCTCCAGTTCTTTCCCTAAGAGCCAGTTGGATGAGAACATGAGGTGAGTGGCTGCCTAAGAGAAAGTAAGTGCTGCTGAGCCCAGAAAAACTCTGACATTCCTCCAGGCCTGGGTTGGCCTGGCTTCAGGCTTCAGAGGGCAAGAAGCAGTGAGACTTGCCTTTCCTCCACATGGCTGTCTGGGACTGTGCCGATTTGAGTCCACACTATAGGGAAAGGCCAGGAGACGAGGGAAAGTTAAGTGGAATAAATTCCTTTAGTCCTGGAATATGTAATTTGTTAGATGCAATACTGTTGTGACAGTTTCAGGAAGCAAACACACTGGTTAGCCACTTAGCAACCAAGAGAAAAGCCAGGCAGATGTGTGTCACTCTCAAGGTCTTACCTGATGTGCCCACCAGACCATCAAGTAAGAGAATACTGCGATCCAGGTGATGGAGCCGAAGAACGTGATGGGAAAAAACTTCCTTGATGACTGAAAGAGAACCAGAAAGAGGAGAGAATGTGAGTGCTAACTGAGGTGATCTGATAGCTCAAAGTTAACTGAGGTGATCTGATAGCTCAAAGCTAAGACCACCAATTCAGCTACTTCTCCCTCACTGCCTGCAGTCCTGGTAGAATTAGCAATCAAAATAAATGACCGGGCTTCCCTGGTGGCGCAGTGGTTGAGAGTCCGCCTGCCGATGCAGGGGACACGGGTTTGTGCCCCGGTCCAGGAGGATGCCACATGCCGCGGAGCGGCTGGGCCCGTGAGCCATGGCCGCTGAGCCTGCGCGTCCGGAGCCTGTGCTCCGCAACGGGAGAGGCCACAACAGTGAGAGGCCCGCGTACCGCAAAAAAAAAAAAAAAAAAAAAGACCAAGCGTTGGTCAAGCTGGGACATTAAGATTCTCTCTTGAGATGTGAAATTGGTGGAAGCCAAACCATCCCGAAGCTAGTTTCTGAGATGGACGTTGTTTGAAGAGAATGTCTGGTCCTGCTGCTGGTTTCTCAGATGCTCTCTGCTTCTGCCCTTTCCAAGGCTTGGTTTCTCAGCCTTGCCTTCAATCCCTCAATACCCCACATTCTCTCTCCCTCTCCTGCTCCCTTTTCTACCTTCTCCTCAATTTCAAGAGAATCAGTTTCTATTGCTTCAACCCATGTATCCTAATAATCCATATGCCAGAAAGCCTATGGGATTAATTACATTTAACAAGAAGGATCAATAGTTTCCAAAATACATTGGCTCATTTTACGGTCCCATGAATTATGAGGAAAAGCCACACAGAAGAAGCCATCACCACAATTAATACAGATTCCTGAGGTTGGCCAGTCTCCAGGACGTTGGAGCCACACAAGTATCAACAGCAGATGCTCACTTGTGCTGCTCTCCACGGGGGTGGCACAGTAGACATTCTTGGGAATGCTTTTTTTCCTGTTCTCCACCCCTATCTATGTTATATCCAATTATGCTTCTAGCCCTGGGCTTTGTACAATCTCAGGCTTATAGTATGAGCACTTTTAAAGTTTCTTTCAAACATCAGCCAAAATCAGACACTCAAAAGGCAGTGTTTCTTATCCATCCCATTATAGGGAAATCCACACTTGCACTGGATGGTAGTGGTGTCCTGTTGATGCCCTTTTTGCAAAATTGGGATCCTTTGAAACATGCTCAGATAACAGAATGCTCTCAGAGAGTCTCTCATTTATTATTGCCAAACACTTTTTATTTCAAAGCTTTCCACTTTGAGAAACAATCTCATTTTTTGCTTTGATAATGCCATCCAATTTTGTCCAGAGAAATGAACCCTGGAGTTGACCTGGATGAAAGCTATCTCACTTGTCTGAAGAGCTGACCTTGGGCAGTCACATAGAACACTTCTGCCATGGCTTTTGAGAGCTTCATTAAAAGGAAAAGATAAACCTGTATATTGTATTTTTGAATATCTTTAATGATGAACACACCCTATTGCTCCAAACAGGCTTATGTTCTCTCTATTAATTTCAAGTTTTTAATATATGTTTTCATTCTCATTCACATGGTTCTATTAAATTTCACAATAACCATTTCTTTCTTTCAATTGTTGTGGTTTTTCTTGGCCCTTTTGTTAGCTGGGATGTCTGGAAGACCAGTGGGCTTGATTAACTTGGGGAAAGCATTAATCACGGTGAGTAGCCACAACCTTATTCTTAAATGCTTCCCCCTACTCCTTCCCTTTCTCAGAAGGAAAATATTTCAGCCAAAGACTCAGACTCCTTCTGGGGACCTAAGCACTATTTAATGGGTTATGGGAAAAAAGTCATCAATTTTTCAAAGTGGAGCTTGAGACATTCACTTTGAAAGCAAATTCCTTTAAAGCGAGGGGTTCAGCTGGATTTGGAGACCAGATTCCCTGAGCCCTGGAATTGCCAGTGCCAAGAAATCAATTTTTCCCAGGCGAGGCATTTAGCTGATTAGAGTCCCTATTCTTTTCCTCTGGCCACAAGTCACTGTTTCAGGATCCTAGGTGTGATGAGGGCTTCATCTCCCATGCCATGCTCTGTCACAGGGAAGAGAAAGGCCCCCTCTTGTGATGTGGGACCACCCATGTGGTTTGAGCAGTAGCCAACCCTTAGCTTGATTCTGAGCATCCTGGGAGGGAACGGAGTACCATCTCCACACTTTATGACATGGCACATGGACTGGATATCCTGGGAGAGTCCTCATTTCATAGGTATGCCCCCTTTCCAGGTTAGCTCACTTACTAAGTATGTAACTATTATTTTATCATTATATTTTTTTTTGTACCTTTGCATGTCTGTTCATTGATGCAGCGTCACAAGTCAGAATCAAATTATGTGAAGTTTTTTTTTTTTTTTTTTTTTTTTGCAGTACGTGGGCCTCTCACTGTTGTGGCCTCTCCCGTTGCGGAGCACAGGCTCCGGACGCGCAGGCTCGGCGGCCATGGCTCACGGGCCCAG
>NC_041222.1:61639324-61647827 GCF_002837175.3 Physeter macrocephalus
ACGAACCCGTGTCCCCTGCATCGGCAGGCGGCCTCTCAACCACTGCGCCACCAGGGAAGCCCCTGAACATATTTCTCATCTAAAAAATATCATCCCTGAACCATAGACCATTCCAGTCAAAAGGCAGAAAGTAAGGAATCGGACTAAGGATTTAAAGGTGCTAAGTTTACACCAATATATTATTGAAAACCTCTGTATTTCAAAATTTGATGCTTATGAGTCTTAACCAAGAAGCCAGTTAGTCATTAGTGGACATCTAAATGTACCTAGTATTGGATTAGGAGCTCATTGAAAAAAAAAAGGTTTAAAAATATTTTTTCTTTGTAAAGTTTCAGGTCTTCATCATTAACTAGGGGTAGGTAAAGGCTGGGCACTTACGCTGTACCCAGATCTCGAACTAGACATGAAATTCAAATCTAGGTCTCTCTGACTATATAGCACGCATTCCTAGATGTTAGGAATCTAGGTTATACTCATTCCTAAAGAAAGACAGGGCCAATAATGCTCAAAATATACCCGGCTTTGGACACATAATGATGATCATCATCATAGTACTAGCCTATGCTCTGAATGTCAGCAAATAAAGAGCATCAGGGAAATACAGACTAGCATTCCAGCTGTACAACTGTCTGCCTCACCCAGCCTCCCATATCGCTCCTGCTTTGGAAGCATCAACCTTTCATGCATCAACAGTTTGGTTAAGTGTTTCCCCGACTGTCAAAGTACCTCACCATTTCCAATCTCACAGCCCAGGTAATTCCTTCTTTCATTTTTTTCTGGACTATTTCCCTTCTTTGGACTCTGTGGTCTCATTCCAGTAATCACTGCCCAGTAGCACATGTACTCTCATTTAGTTACCAGTCTCATTGGAAGGAAGAAAAGAGCCCCTGAAGCCAAGGTCTGATGTGTCAATTTATGGTTAGTAATGGCGGTTCATCCTGACATCTGCTGGGATGGACCCCATACCAATTAGCAAAAAGCAAATTGTATCCATGTGTTGGCTGGCACATGTGTCCATTTTGTTCCAGTGTAATGGTTTACTAGTATAATTGACAGCTAATGTTCTCATTAGAAGTTTTTAGTACATCAGAGTGATATTTTCTTGGCTTAAAAAACATTACTGGACATTAGCTGGTCGCACAAATTGGCCATCTCCTAACTTATTTAAATTCAACAAATATTCACTGAGCATCTCCTCTGTGCAAGGTTCTGGGGCATACATATTTAACAGAGTTCTTCAAAGCACTCCTGTTAAAGATTAAAAGTATGGTCTCTGGATTACTATGACCAGTACTGAAATCCTTGCTCATCAATAACCAGCTATGTGCCCTGAGACAAATTATTTAATTGCTCTAAATCTCAGTTTCTTTCTCTGTAAAATGGGAGGAATAACAATGTCTAGTAGTTCTGAGGATTTCATGCACATGAAATGTCTAGCAAACTGCCTGGCACAGAACAAGTGCTTGGATAGTAATGGCAGATGTTATTAGACAATATTAAGCTCATTTTGATTTTTAAGAGATGAGAAAACTGAAACTCAGGGAGGTGAAAGTGACTGCAGAGATATGGCCTAGAGTCTTGGCTTTGCTTCTTATTAGCTGGTTTTGCTTGGACAAGTCACTCAACTTCTCAGGGCCTCAATCACTCCATCCTTGCTAGAACCGTGCTTGGTACATAGTAGATACGATAAATACTTGGTGAATGAACCAATGCATGATAGAAATTGCAAAAATCTAGCTGGGTTCTGAAGTACCTTCCTAGCTGTGATGGGTCATATTTTGATATCTCATGAGAGGCATTCTTGTTTTGTAAGAACATCCATCCTAGGCCATGAGAAAATAAAACTTTTGGGGTCTTTGTTTCCTTTATTATTTTCAATTTTCATCAAAGACATATTCCTCATTAAGGTTTGCATTTCAGTTCTTGTACTTCTAAAACAAAGCCATTAATTTAAGAAAACTATAAAAGTGAAGCCCACCATTAATTATCTGAGCTGGAAGTATGCATAATTCAACAAACACTGTCATATAATTTGCATATAAATGAAGTGTAAATAAAAGCAAGTAGGAGTACTATTTACTCTGAAACTAGATGTATACATTAAGAAAAAAATCGTGTTTTCATTGTAATTATTGTCAAGGTTTGGGATGTTCATCTCCATGGGTAATTCGAAAACTACTCAGGAGGCAGAGCTGCCAGGCTCTGAGGAAGTAGCAAGTGTCTATTAATTGATAGTTTTCTCTTCTGTCTCTCCTCTCCCTGGATAATTTTTCAAGAGGCCCTTGTGGCAAGACATGAGGACCATGGCAGACTGCAAAAATGACCGCATCACTTTGCAATTCCTCCCATGAAGAGATGAGGTCTACTTCCCAAGCCTCTGAATCTGGGCTGGCCTTATGCCTTGCATTGACTAATAGAATGTGGTGGAAATGACAGTGTGCAGATTCTGGACTAGATCTTTGTGGCTTTGCGGCTTTCATTCTCACTACTCTTGGAACTTGGCCGTCATGGGAATAAGCCCAGGCTAGCCTGCTTAAGGATACAAGACCAGTGGAACAGACAAGGTGTTCCAGCTGACATACACCTACACCAACCAGCCCTCAGCCGTATAAGTAAGTAGCAGAACTGTCAGGCTGAGCCCCACCTAAATCGCCAACTCATAGAATTATGGGCTAAAAAAATGCTTGTTGTTTTAAGCCACTAAGTTTTGCGGTGGTGTGTTACACATCAAAAGCTAACTGACACAAGATCAAACCTAATGAAACTCTCCTGAGCTGAGCATGAGTAAGAAGCCACTTCCTGGCCTTTGTATCAATCGGCATGCTTTCGTTCGGCATTTCACGTATGCAAAGAATGACCATATAACTCAAACCAGCATGCTTTGAGAGTAAACTGGGACTATCTCAGGCAAACGGGGATATATGGTCACCTTAAATTAGCAATATTGTACTGATAGTTATCTCTTTATGCTTTCCTGAATCACAGAATGTCACCGCTGGCAGGGAATCTAGAGAGCTTCCTCCACTCCTGTATTTCACAGAGGAGGAAATATGGGGTCCAGAGTTGAGAAGTGACTTTCCCATGATTGCACAGCTCATGAGTCGTGTGGGAAAAGCCACTATAGTAAATGGTAGCATGAGAATGCTCCAGAGTCAGGAGACTTGGGTTCGAGTCTAGCTGCTCTCACTAGTACAGCTGTGCAATCTTGCCCTGTAGTTCTATGTGGTCACGCTTTGTTTCCTCTACTGAGTTTAGAGCACCTTAAAAATGGGAATTGTGACAGATGTGTCTTTATATCTCTTTTAGGGCATAAGCCGGATGCCTGGCATATAACAGGTGCTCAATAAATATTTGCTGAGGAAATCTAGAAACACCCAGTGTTCTACCTAGGAGTCTCATTTCTGTTTGGAACAGCACATGGTATACTCAGAAAGAAACAGAAAAAAATCCAGTCCATCCAGGGATGGCCCTTGGGGGCGCAGTGAGCAAAAGCCCCATTGGCTACCCCAGCGCACGCTGCAGGGGCTGTGGCTCCCACGGGGTGCTGCTCAGCGAATGACCAGTCAGCAGTACTACAGGGGGAACATCATGTTCAGCTGTACTTGCTTGTTTTGCACCCCTCAGGATAAGAGCATCAGCCTCTGTTTCGATCCAGGTAACTACAGCCATGGTGGAATCCTGTTTGCTGTCCAGGAGTTACAGGTTGAGAACTCGGATCTTCCCTAACAGTTTCCTTGACCTATCAGCTCAGATCACGGAGGGGACGAGCACTTTGCCAGCCTTTGCTCTAAGAGTCCCACGCAACCCTGAGAGTCTAGGGCCTCGAGTCATAGGCAGCTTCCTCCCATTCCTGCACATCTTCCTGATGGCTTCAGCAGTTGTGTGCTGACATCAATCATCCATTTGCTAACAATTTATTTTTAAAATTATTATTAAAATTTTAAAATTGAGGTATAGTTGATTTATAATATTGTGTTAGTTTCAGGTGTACAGTACAGCAATTCAGTTATATATTGGGTTAGCCAAAAAGTTCGTTCAGCTTTAAGTGAAAATAAAAGACACATTTTTCATTTTCACCAAGAATTTTATTGAACAATGTATTCACTAACCGAACGAACTTTTTGGCCAATCCAATATATATGATATATATTCTTCTTCGGATTCTCTTCCCTTATAGGTTATTACAAGATATTGAGTATAGTTCCCTGTGCTATGCACCAGGTCCTTGTTAGTTATCTATTTTATAACATCAGTCAGTCTTATCAGTGAACCAGGCCCCTCTGCTCTGGGCCATATCACTCTAGGCCTGCTGTGGGGATTTAGAAAACCCTGTCTGTCTCCCTCATTTTCCTCCCTGAGCTAAGCAAAAGCATCGGACTAAACATAAGAGCAATGGCGACAGAAAGAGAGGGAGACAGAGAGAATGAGTGAGTGAGCGCATGTGAGCACACACATCTCAGAAATGTCAATGTGATGGGAGCCAAGAAGAAACTGAACGCATTCCAGCGATTTGGCTGCAGGTTTCCAGGAAGCCAGGCCTTTGCATACAGCAGATGCTCTGTAACAGCATCTTGAACAAAGAAACCTAGATAGCACTTTAAGTGAGCCACACCTGCTACATTCACCCTTTCCTAGGAATCGTCTAATGTCAGGAGTCCTTAAATGAGGGGTCATTCCTGGCCTGTACTTGACAAGACGAGGCTGTCTATCAGGTTGGATTATTTCTAGGTCAGGGTAATGAGACAGGATTTTTCTCCAGTCTTTTTCAAGGGAGGAAGGTGGGATCATCACAGGGCTCTTGAAGAGGGATGCTAAATTATGCTGGATGTCACCACAGTATTCTATTCCAAATGCTTTTAGAAATGATGTTTTCAGATTTCTACCTTCTGGCATCAAGAAATATGAGGAAGAGCCCAAGCTGTGTGGTCACACGGGACTGGGTCTGAATCTCAGCTCTATGCCCTAGGAAGTGACCAGGCTTGAGCTAGTTAACTCTTTTTGCCTAAGTTTCTTTCTACTTATGCCAATTATATGTATATCTATATGTGTATATATCTATATCTATCTATCTATATATATATATATATAGTGTAGGCATATATATATGTATATGCTCATACTAGATGTTTTCTGAGATTTACAATAGAATTTATGGAGTATACCAAGGATAGAGCATGATACATAGTAGGTACACACTTTTGTTGAATGAGTACGTGTGTGTAGGGCCATAATAAAAAGTAGAGCTGTTTCTCCTTATCTCTCATTAGTTCTTTCACCCTTTGGGGCAGTGGCCCAGGAACCCAGTTTGACACTACTGGGAAAGGATGTTCTTTTGATTTGATCTACATTCAGATTGTACTTTGCTGATTATAAGATTGTATTGTGTTCACAGCATTCAGTACATAATAGTGGCAGATAATAATATTGATTATGGTAATGATAATAATACTGGTGGGAGCAGATCAGACATATAGGCATTTACACCAGATGAATGCTTTTCTGTAAATTATTTTTTGAATCGAATGAATAATTCATGTACACAAATATTCAACAAAATGTGAGTCACCCTTCTGCCTCAGACCTTCAGTTCCCCTTTGCAGAGACAATCACTGTAGTGGTTTTAAAACATGGTCGCAAGTTCTCTGAAACTGCTGCCATCAAGGGTGTCATATGCTACAGGACACTGATATATTCTAGGGAGACTTATCTCTTCCCCTTTAATCAAGACAGACTTATGACTGCTTTGGGTATGGGGTTCAGTGGAGGTGACTCTGTGACTGCTGAGACTAGGCCATCAGAGACAATGTAGCTTCTCCTTGTGTTGCTAGGACACTCACTCTTGGAGTCCGGATCTCTTATGTAAGACAACTGACTATCCTGATGCCACCATACTGTGAGAAAACCCTAGTCACATAGAGAGGCCACGTTAGGCTCTCCAGTAGGCAATCCCAGCTGAGTCCAGAATTTGAATCATCTCTGCCCAGGTGCCAGAAACATAAGCCAGGAAGTCTCCAGATGATTCCAGCCCCCAGCCACTTGAGTCTTCCCAGCTGAGGCCCCAGACATTGTGGAGCAGAGACCAGCCATCCCCAATGTGTCCATTTGAATTAGTGATCCACAGGATCCACGAGCAGAATAAAATGGTTGTCATTTCATACCACTAAGTTTTGGGGTCGTTCATTACATAGATTCAATAGCCAGAACAATCACTATTATTGTGTATTTGTCCAGAGAAATTTCAGGCACATATATATGCATATACATGTGCACACGTCACCCCCTTTTCCTTTTAAGACAAGTAGAAGCAGGCTATGCATACTGCTATATGCTGTGCTTTTTACAAGAAATTCACTTCAAAAAAAAAAAAAAAAAGCTTTACTCACAGGTTTGCGAACATCAGGTAAGGTAATCCAGAGAGGAAACACTATGGGGAAAACAACGAGGAATGTGACTTGTTTGCGGGTATCGGAAGGCCAGGCCAGGCTGAGAGGCTGGTCCTCCTCATCTTCACCCGTCTCTGTGGTCTGTTGTAGAAAGAGAGAGCGAGAAAATGAACAAAAAAGACAATAACATCCACAGGCCACAAAGCAAGGAGAGAAGTTCCGGATCTCATTGGCAGTTTTCTTGGGTCATCTCGGCTGCTTCATCCATGTAATTTTTAGGTTTGTAAGAGAACCCCACCTGTCATGGTCTGAATCCCAGGAACAAACAATACATTGCTCAGCCATGAGAATTTAAGAACTTTCTTTCCTTTCCCTGAACACTCTCCAGCTTCTCACTTTCCTGAATTGATCATTCAACTGGAGTGGACTCTGATCCATGAATTTAGGAGAAACCATATCTGCAGAGCAAAAGACCCCCATGCCAACCTTCTTCTCCTCTCTTCCTAAGGAGAAAGCCACAGGATTCAGAATCCTTGGGAATAAATTTTTTTTAATTAAAATAATTAAAAATCATTTTTTTAGAACCCTGATTTGGAGTGGGCAAATGAAAGTAACCACAGAAATCAGTCAGTAACAATACTCAGCTCCCTTCAGTGGCCCTGGAATAGTTAAGTTCACGGATTATTGTGTGGTTGTGAGTTTCTAACCTGCTTAATCACCTCGTTAAATTCTAAACCATTTTATCTCCAGCCAAAGGCTTATTATGCAAACATATATATGCATTCACAGAGAAACAGAGCATGGAAGTAGAGGATGCTAAACCTGTGGGTGTCGAGCACACAGGGCTGCAGAGCCAGGGGGTAAACTTCAGAGTTTCTGACTTGGCAGCAAGCAGCCAGCGTATTATTCACTGCCTGCTGAGGTCAGCAGCTTCTGAGGTCCCAGAGCTAGAAGGGACAGAAGGTGGATCAGGGCCTGGCAGTATGACCATTAGCCTGTCAGATGGGCCCTCCAAGCCTCCGAAACAGCACTGCAGACAGCGTCAATCACTCCCTTCTCTGCTTGTTTAAAAATGAAAGTGCAGCAGCAGGACCAAGCGTCAGGTCTAAAAATATCAATAGGAACATTTCCATGGATGCTTCCTTTTGAGACCATATAAATAACCCACACAGGCTTCATACAGCTCCTGCCCTCCCCCCTGCCCCCCACCCATGGCTCTTGCTTCCAGCATCCTGTACTATTTCAAGCAGCACTGAATCCCCTCAGCACTTCTCTCCCTAGGGAGGTGGTAAGTGGGCCAGGCTCGGGCAAGTTGTCTTAGAGGAAAAGGACAAGACTAGAGGCAGGGCTGGGTGTGAGGCCCGACTTGCTTCAGTGTTATGTTTATTATTTATAATTTACACCCTAGTACTGCCAAAAGGATTCGTAGTGGTTTACACGATCACCCCCACTTTCTCTCCAGAGGTTAAAATTTTAAAAAAATTATTAAAAGAAGCTAATCTTAAGCCATGCTGAAAAAGGTTCTTCCTCTTTGCATGTATGTCCTTGGCAGTGGGTGAATGAATTTTAAACACCAAATATGAGGGAAATAAGAGGATTAGGTAATAAGGCAGAATTAGGAAGTCAGCGCGGTTTATTTGGGTTGTCTGGATCCTCATTAAATATACTTCTTATGCTCCCCATCTCTTTGCTATGCAATATGTTGGAAAAGAAGGAAGATGTAAAATCAGTAATCTACATTTCCGCCTTAGGAAACTAGAAAAAGAAGAGCAAATTAAATCCAAAATAAGCAGAAGAAAAGAAATAATAAAAATTAGGGCAGAAATCAATGAAAGTTCAACTAATCTATGACAAAGGAGGCAAGGATATACAATGGAGAAAAGACAGTCTCTTCAATGCGAGGTGCTGGGAAAACTGGTCAGCTACATGTAAAAGAATGAAATTAGAACACTCCCTAACACCATACTCAAAAATAAACTCAGAATGGATTAAAGACCTAAATGAAAGACCAGGCACTATAAAACTCTTAGAGGAAAACATAGGAAGGACACTCTTTGACATAAATCACAGCAAGATCTTTTTTAACCCACCTCCTAGAGTAATGGAAATAAAAACAAAAA
>NC_041222.1:61648186-61674808 GCF_002837175.3 Physeter macrocephalus
AACTAAAAATAGAATTACCATATGACACAGCAATCCCACTACTGGGCAAATACCCAGAGAAAACCATAATTCAAAAAGACACATGCACCCCAATGTTCATTGCAGCACTGTTTACAATAGCCAGGTCATGGAAGCAACATAAATGCCCATCGACAGACAAATGGATAAAGAAGTTGTGGTACATATATACAATGGAATATTACTCAGCCACAAAAAGGAACAAAAATTGGGTCATTTGTAGAGACATGGATGGACCTAGAGACTGTCATACAGAGTGAAGTAAGTCAGAAAGAGAAAAACAAATATCGTATATTAACGCATATATGTGGAATCTAGAAAAATGGTACAGATGAACTGGTTTGCAAGGCAGAAATAGAGACACAGATGTAGAGAACAAATGTATGGACACCAAGGGAGGAAAGCGGGGGTGGGGCGGTGGTGGGATGAATTGGGAGATTGGGATGGACATGTATACACTACTATGTATAAAATAGATAACTAATAAGAACCTGCTGTATACAAAAACATGTTTGTGAGGAAGAAAAACTAAATCAATGAAAGTGAAAACAGGAAGCCAACAGGAAGTCAACAAAACCAAAAGCTGTTTCCTTTGCTATGTAGTTCATGCGGGTTCATTCACTGCTTCCTTTACTTATCCCGAGGGCTCGCATCCCTGACAGAAGCTTGGGCGTGCTGCCCCTGGTTCCTCTTCTGACCCAAGTCATCGTCCTCCCAGAAGATGTAGCGGATGTAAAGAGTATCACTCCCTGCTGGGCTCACCAGCCTGCCAAGCTGTCAGTTGACTACATGAATAATCTCTGTGTAATGAGACCAGTGAAGATTAGGAGACATTTTAACTGTTCCCTCCCAGATATGATCTTTCTTGTTGAATCCAAATGAATGACTTTCCCCTCCCTACCTGGTAGATGCCTCAGGAATAGGCAGGACCATGGGAGACTTGAGAATTTGCAGTATGCCTAATAAGTACCCTGTCTCATGCAAGGTAGGTGGTTTTATTCAGATAGAGGATGCCAGCACTTCCTTGAAGACCCATCAAGCTGATCTGATGAGTTCATCAAGGCTCCTCCCCCTTCCAGCGTTGACACTCCCTCCGTCAGGTCCCCCACTGCCATCTGCAATCGAGCAACTTCTCTCTAAACTGTAAGCTAAACTTTTTCAGAGAAGAAACAAAAGCAACTCTTTATGACTCATATCATTTTAATGACACCAACAGATGGTGACATTTCATCAATAACCCTTCCGCTTATAACCTACGGATTAGCTCCTTTCTCCATCTGCCAAAGTCACCAGGCAGGCGGTGCCCCTAGAAAATAGCAGAAAATAATTGTCTGTTTAGATGCATAAGCTCTAAACATACTACTGGTCCAACGCAAACAATTAGCTATATTGTACGGCTTCCAAAAGCTGCATTTGAGGTTGCTGTTGCTAGGGCAGAAATGGATGAGGAGAAGAGACTGGGTCTCAGGCTGTACAAACAGTGCTCTCCGTGGGGACTTCATGGCCTCTTGGGGACGAATCTTGCTATAGAGAAGTACAGGAGCCCAGAACCCTTCGAAGGATTCTAGAGGTGCCTGGGGAACAAGGTTGTCAGCATATTTTAGGGGAAATTCTCTTTGTCTTTTTGCCAAGTGCAATCTCACTCTGGTTCAGTGGGCAATAGCTTGCAAGCTAGTTAGAGGAAAAAAATTCTGTTCCAAGTCTGGGGGCTCGATTTGCCTTTGCCCAAGCTGGGGCTGCTGGCATGCTCATTTGTCTCAGCCCCGGGAGAGGCTGGGCACTGATTTTCCAGCTTTTCCTGGAGTTGTGGCATCCTGGCTTTGACCTTGCAACAATCCATCCTTACCTCCTAAAGCTTCTGCAGCATGTCTATAGAAAAAAAACAAGGCAAAACGATCCTGAAAAAATTCAAATGTCTTGTGATAGTTTAAGGTAGTTTGAGATCTACTGAGGTCTCCATAGAATCCCTGGAATTGTGTAAAACCAGGGCACCAATGACTGCTTTAGGGCCTTGTAATCTCTGACATGGAAAATCTGAGCCTAAGACATACGACTCTAAGTTTCCACATTCTGGTTGTCTGATCTTGAAGGAGTCAGTGCAGCCTGGTGGGAAGAGCAGGTGGTGGAGAATCAGGAACCCTGGCTGCCCTTGTCTGCTCGAGCTGGGATTCCTTGGGTGGTGACCATGACCACCTGCAAGTATTCACTGAGTGCTTTGTAGGTAGAAAGCATTGCACTAAGTTCTGGGACTCTTGATTTGAAGGAGACTTGAATTTCAAAGGGGAGACAGAACAAATGGCTCCAAAGAATAGATTCTTTATCTAGTTCTTTATCTAGCAACAGCTTCTGCTTATTCTCTAGTATCTCTTCTGCCTGTTTTGGATTGAACTGTGTCTCCCCAAACTCATATTTTGAAGACCCAACCCCCAGGACCTTAGCTGTGACTGGAGATAGGGCCCTTAAAGAGGTGATTAAGTTAAAATGAGGCCATTAGGGCGGGTCTTAAGCCAATACGACTGGTGTCCTCATAAGAATAGGATATTAGGACTCATGGAGAGACACCAGGGATGTGCCTGCACGGAGGAAAGGCCTTGGGAGGACACAACAACAAGGCAGCCATCTGCAAGGAGAGGGGCCTCAGAGGAAAACAACCTGTAGACACCTTGATCTTGGATGTCCAGCCTCCGGAACTGTGAGGAAATAAATTTCGGTGGTTTAAGCCCCCCAGCCTGTGGTATTTTGTTATAGCAGCCCTAGCAACCTAATATACTGCCCTTGTGCTTTAGTGATAGAAGGCCTACTTTTACCTGGGTCTGGGATAAAGACTATTTCTAGCCTTCCTTGTAACAAGGTGTGGTCATGGGATGAAGTTCTGGCCAATGAGATGGAATGGGAAGTATTCTCTGCAACTTCTGGGATGTATCTTTAAAGGGTGGAGGTGTATCCTTCCTCACTCCTTCCTCCTTCTGGCTGCCAGGAATGGGGACATTTTGGTCAGAGCTTGAACAGCCACCTTAGACCATGAGGTGGAGAAATAGTATAAAAGGATCTGACCTCTGACACCCATCAAGAGCCATTCTAGCTCCGGGCTGCCTACAAAGACTTGGGAGAGACATAAAATTCTATCTTACTTAAGCTGTTGTTATTTTGGGGTTTTGGCTGCTCACAGTAGAACCTTATCCTGGCTGATCCAGTGTCCTCTTTATGAGGAATTAAGGGAGAAAAATCTTTCACATCTCAGCACTGGGAAAAGTCATGCTTCCTCTGAGAAACTGAGAAATACGTGCATCAGGGAAATGATACTCTTTATTTTTTGGCACTGGGGAGTTCAGAGCCAAATTTGTAACCCTGTCCAGCAATCACAGCCCTGGAATCTGCACTCACCTTACTCTAGTCTTACTTTCTTCCTTTCCTTTCCATCCTTTGCTGAATTTTCTCAAACTAGTCATTTTATCCTTTTACATCAGATGTATTTTTGCAAGCAGCCTCGAATCTTTGTGAAGGTGGGGCAGACCTAAAAATAAAACTCTGCAGTGGTCCAACAGAATTTTGGGGATAACTTTATGAGAGAGTGAGAGAGAGAGAGACAGGTAAGATGTTACTGTACGTGACAACACGTGACAAATGGACAAATACCTTCTTGGACTCACTATCAATACTGAAGGTTGGAATCTGGAGGTCTGGCTATCAGAACATCTACAGATAGAAGAGAACAGTTCCAGGGGGCAGTTAGCACCTATTGGGAGGTGTCTGGAGTAATCAAGTCATTTTTATTTTCCTTTATCTAGTGAATGGGAGGAGTGGCAGCAGCCTGTCCATTTGTGGCCTCGCATCATGAGAACTGGTTCAGCTTCTTTGCACGTGCATCTTATACTATTTCCACTTGTGCCTCATCTGGATGGTTTGCCCCAGAAAAAGTGTCAGGTTTCCATTGGAGGGGCTTGAGTTGGATTTATCAGTCCAGAAGTTGCCTCTCCAGCCAGAAAAATATTTCTTGGAGGCAACTCAATTTCTTATTCTTGTCTGTGAAGGGCACTGTGCAAGATTCCTGCGTGAAGGTGAGCCCACTTTAATGCAATCTCTGCTGTCAGAGAATTAAAATGAACACCCAGGAGGCATCTGAAAATAGGCCATCTTTGAGTTCAGTTTTATTGATGGGTAATAACATCTCATCTCCAGTTCACAAGGAGCAAGCTCAGAGGATAGCTTGCACCTGCCTAGCTCTCAACTCGGTGGGGTTTGATTCTTCTTTAACCCCCTCAAAAGGACCACTCAGTTCAGCACTCAGGAATGCCACCTCTTCCCACTGGAGAGTCCCTTCAGTGTGGCATGATGCTGGATAAAATGCAATGCCAGTACTAGGTATCTCTGTAAAAATATAATTCATTTATGCTAAAATACTGGGCCAGGGTCAAACTGGGGGAAGGTGAAGATTTCAAGTGATTTGGACTTCTACTTAAAAAGAATGGTTCCTAGTATATTTGTTGCTGTTGCTGTTTCTACAATTTATATCTGTAGAAAAAAAGAATCAGTTTTACCTCCACATTGTTCAGTCACACAGATGCCCACACGATATATCGAATGGGGCAAAGCTCATGGAGTGCGGTGCGTGCTACGAATCCCCAACAAGACCCCGCAGGGCTGGGAGTGGGAAGAGACGTCCATAAAAACACTCGCCAAGCCTGAGATATGAGGCTGGGTGGGTGCATCAAGAATATTGAAACTGTCACCCTCAACAAAAGCCGCTAATAAAACAAGTGAAATATGTAGGCTATGTGGGAGGTGTTCATCTGTAGACTGGGGATAGTAACTCTCAGGCAGTTGCAGGATGCACAGTACCTGGGAGAGACCAGGTACTGTACTGTCAGCACATGTTAATCCTCTTCCCTTCTGCCATTAATCTCATCTCTGCCACTAACTAGCTATGTGACCCCAGGCAAATCAACGGAAATGCTATAATAGCAAAAGAATACATACGTGTCACCCGTAAGGCATCTGGACCTGGTGCACCTCACCTCCTTTTAGGCCCCCAAGTCCTTAAAAACCTTGTCATTGTGAAGCAGAGCTTCTTTGCCCCTGCAATGTTTTCATGTGGGACCACCTTCCTGTCCAAGAACTTGTCATTCATTTTGTCATTTGGACACTGAATGATCGTGAAAGACAAGCTGCAATCATATAGACCTCTGCAATCATCTAGTGTAGGAACTTTAGGGCCCCAGAATTTCAGAGCTGGAGGGGCCCTGGGTCATTGAGCCCCCCCAACCAATTGAGGACCCTAAGATGAAGTGATATGCTGAAGGAAGGTCACAGTGCCAGGCTCATTTCACTCCCAACCCAAGGCTCTTCCAAAATACCACATGGCCTCCCCTCCTCACTCCTAAAAAGTAGGTATGAATGTGCTTTATGTCCAATTACACTAGGTTTTCCAGCTTTTTGTAATAAACCAAATCTACTAAAACAAACATGCTAGCTATGGCAAACACTAAGAATGTAATTGACATAACTTTGATGAATTTTCTTGAGTCTAGAACTAATTTCTGGTGGTTTGGATGCCCCACGTTCTTGCAAAAGCTGATCAGAAACATCTGATTCTTGAATGTACTCTTCCTTTTCTTGAGTCTGCTATGGATGGAATATCTGTGTCTCTCCAAAATTCATATGATGAAATCCTAACCCCCAAGGTGATGGTATTAAGAGGTGGGGTCTTGGGGAGGTGATTAGGTCAGGGTGGCAGAGTCCTCATGATTGGGATTAGTGTCCTTATATATAACTGGGAAGCTAGCTTGCCCCTTCTGCCATATGAGGACACAGTGACTACAGGTCTGTCTATGAATCAGGAAAAAGGCTGTCACCAGACAATTGATCTTGGACTTCCCAGCCTCCAAAATTATGAGAAATAAGTTTCTGTTAATAAGCCACGTAGTCTATGGTATTTTTGTTATACCATCCAGGGCAGCTTTGAAGGGGAGAAGAAGGGCAGATCTGGGCATGGGTGGGGAGGAGGAGCCATTTGTGATGCTCTCTTCCCTCCTCTGTCTCCTTGGGTGATATCTCCAAGGAGCCAGGTACAAATTTAAAAATGAAATGTGGGTACTGATAAGATATCAAAGAATGTCAGGACTTCAAATACAGGTGAAAAAGAAAGACTTGTTCTTTAGCAACTCTATCCAAGAAAAAAGTGCAGAAACTTAGCCCAGGTTTGAAGTAGGAGGAGGTGACAATCAAGTACACCATAATGAGGGCTTGAGATTTTATGTGCATTTCATTGCTTGATGTCACCCCTGATTCCCATAACTGTGGATAATCCTGTACTGGCTACTCCTAAAATGAGTATCTAGGGGACATTGGAGGAGATGGATTAAGCCCTTTACAATCACAAACTTTCCCGAGGCTAAGTCTAGCAAGAAATGAAATAGGAGGCGGGTTATTTCCAGACTCCAGCATTCCGTGTTCAAAGGCCAGTGGAACCTCAGGGGAAGAATATGCACAAAAGAACAGCATCGTCTTGGAACAGGGACGATCTGCTTCTCCTCCTGCCTTCGTCCTCTTTCATTATTGAAGCATTAAAAATACTCTCTTTGACAAAGGTGGCATGTTTTACTTTTCCAATTAGGTTTCCTTGGGAACTGATGAGAAGGTGTGTGCACCCGTACAAAGCGTATGTGGGAGGCTCCTAGAGAGAGAAGAAATCTTGAAAGTGCCTCACCTAATGAAAGGATTGCTGGAGAAGGGACTAAAAGACGAAGAAGACCTACTTCTGCTCCAGAACGTTCTTTTACAATGTGACTGCTGTTACAGAATTAACTGATAGTCCAGGAAAAGCACCTAGAACCGCGCTTGGGACAGAGTAAACAGTCAATAAACATTAGTTATTATTATTTTTAACAAATGGTTAGGGGAAGAATTTCTTCAAAGACATCCAGGAGAGAGAAGTTTGACTAGGTGACTTATGATACTTCCAAGCAATAAAATTCTATAATTCAATTTTTTTCATGTGAAAGTGGAAACTGCAATAATTGTGTTCCCCATCTATCCATTCATCCAACATTTACTGAGCATTCATTGACTACTGTGATGTCAACAATCTAATTTACTTTCCACTTCGTAAGAGGAATAAACAGAAGGCCTTTGTAAATAAGATGAAAGGGAAAATTCCATAGCCCTAAGGAGAAAATGCTCCTTTATTTCAGTAGATGGGCTGTAAGTAGACTTTCTATCTGAAACAAAGCTTCCAAGCAGACTCATAATATTGTGACACCTTGATTCTGTCTTTTGAGCAGAGCTAAAAACAACACTAGAGCTGGAGCTCTCAAAAATGCACTGTCACACTTTAATACAGTGAAAGGCTCTGAAATCAACATCTGTTTGGCAAGTAGAAGGTGCCTTCCAAGAAACATTCCATGGAGTGCTTTACTACAAAGGAAATCTATTCAAAAAGGAGATTTTTTAGAAAGATAAATATCCATATGGTCAGCGTATTAGTCTGCTTGGGCTGCCATAACAAAACACCATAGACTGGGTGGCTTGAGCAGTAGACATTTATTATAAACTCCCACCATAAATATCAGCTGGCTCAGGGACAGTAAGTGGTTTTCATCTCATCTCCATTTTTTTTCCTAAAGTGGTTGGCCAATTAGTGGGGTCAACATACCAGCAGCCTTCATTTTGTCTATTACAGAGCTAGAACATTGTGCTTGAAATTCAAAATATCGATCCATATAAATCTCATTACTAGGTTGTGGATCATTTTGTCTTACAGACCCAAAGACCTATACTCAAAACGTCTGAGTGACACGAGGGAAAATGAATTTTTGGGACCCCAGAGCTATCGTTCAGGACTTGCCAAACAAGGTGTGTATGAGTCATTTTGAGTGCAAACTCAGAGTTCTGGGATGGGTCAGCTAAGGGCTCTAGGGACAACTTCATTTGCCATTTGCCTTTCCTCTTTGAAAAGGGAATAAAACCAGGAGAGCCAGGAAGAAAAACTGTTAGACACAATGATGGAAGACCAGAGTCGTGTTTGGAAAAATTCAGTTACTCAACTCTAAGATGAATCCTTACTGACTATTATGGACAGAGTGTTTGTGTCCCTCCAAAATTCATATGCTGAAGCCCTAACCCTCAGTGTGGATGTATTTGGAGATGGGGCTTCTAAGGAAGTAATTAAGGTTAAATGACATCATAAGAGTAAGCCCCTGGTCTGATAGGATTAGTGTCCTTGTGAGAACAGACACCAGAGAGCACTCCCTTGCTCCTTTCTCTCTCCACCCACACCCTTTTGTGTAGGAAAGGCTCTGCGAGGACAGAGAGAGAAGACAACCAACTGCAAGCCAGAAGGAGAGCCCTTGCCTGAAACTGAATTGGCCGAAACCTTGATCTTAGACTTCCAGCTTCCAGGACTGTAAGAAAATAAATTTCTGTTGTTTAAACTACCCGGTCTGTGATTTTTTTGTTATGGCAGCCCGAGTGGACTTATACACACTGTCCATATGGATATTTATCTTTTAAAAATATCTTATTTTTGAATCCTTTTGTTTTTTTGGCTTTGAAAATAAAGTGTTCACTTGCTATAATTTATTTTTAAATCACCCTTTCACCCATTCTTTACCGAGTCTTTGAGAAATCTCTTTATTTTTGTTCTCTGAGTTTCTCAGTGTGCATTATTTACCAATATCCTTCATCTCTCGACTCCGTTTTTATCTCTGTGTTTCTATCACTTATCTCTTTCCAAGAGATAAGTCAAGAAGAGGTCAGTCAAAAAGCATCTCTTTTTGGAAGGCAGCACCATCTGAGACATCTGTATTGCCTTCTGTGTAGATATCCTGAACCAACAGAGCTAACATTTATGTAGCACACAGATTTTTTAAAAAGTGATTAATCTCTACCTGTCTAGCAGTAGGAAATAATTCCCCCCCCTTAAAATACTATCTTATGGTTTGTTTTACATATAGATGGAAAAAAAATCTAGCATCAAGAACTTAGCATATCAAATACAAAATGATAAGGTTTCACTCAGCAGTGGCAACCTGAAAAAACTTCATCTGCTTCCCCATGACTTTGAATTGAAACCAAGATTTCAAAATATTTTGCTGTGAGTGATGAAGCTGTCTGGACCTAAGTTTTCCAAGAAGCCAAGAAACCATTTTATATTAATGTAAAATGGCTTTTGGAGAGTCTGATGAAATGCAATTACTTTCCTTCACTTTGCATTTTGCCCAAATAATTCTGAGGTGCAACCTACGGACAAGATGGATTTCTTTCTGTATTGCTATTTTAAACTGGTTTTTGTATAGTTTTCATGGGCTTTGTAAATCCTGCTCATACAAATCATAAAAGATTCGTCAACATAAAAGCTACAATTCAAAAGTCATTCTCATCGTTTTATCAACTGGATTACAATTACTCATAGGAACAGCAATATTAATGTTGGTATTTTTTTCAGGGTGTCAATGGAGTTTTTTCCTTTTTATTAATAGTCAGCTCTTAATGTATCTTATGTGAATAATTAATAGACTTTCTTCAAACTACTTCAGAAAGCACAATGACAAATGGTGTTATTAACAGTAAGATTCCAAGTGAAGTTATAATTCTCTGTCAATATTCAAATTTAGGCAGAAACCCAAGAGTCAGATCTATTTCATTTTCAAGTGTGGTCAAAAGGCCTCTGAGTGCATCTTAAGCAGTTGGTAAATATTGTACAGGTCATCAGATATAGGAACTAGATCTCAACTTTTCCTTAAAAAATATATGTATAGATTGAAAGGAAAAAATGTTATCTCCTCCAGAAATGGAACCCATGTACTAAGGCCTGGTAGGTAAAACACTGTAATTTTTGCTTTTTTCTATAGTTTGTATTAGCTTTTCTCAGATACTAAGTTTCTTGGCTTGGACCTTGCAAACTCCAGTCTGATGAAGAATCTTTGGATATTGTTTTTCTTTCACAAGAGAAAGGCCTTGCCCTCTCTCCCCAGTACTGCCCTTGTGTTCTGGCTGTGTCAGACACAGAGATCCAGCCCCACTTTCCACTATTTTCTACTTTCCTCCATTTCTTGAGTGCCAGAATCCTCTTATTATGCTTCATCAATGTTCCAAGAGATTGAATAATCTCATCAATAGTGGGAAATTCGGTCCTTAGCTGTTTTTAAACTTTCAAAATGGTGGATCTGGCTATTCCACCTTAATCATTTAGAAGAGATACTTGCTCTTTGAATAACAGGAAGATGTGAGGTTCGAAAGGCCTCTATTAAAACTTATTACTGCTAAGAAAGTAAATGTTTTCTAAATAAAGGTAATATTTTAGGAAGAAAGACATCATATGGATTCTAGGTCCCATCTGCTTGGATAATCTTGGAAATATTATCAGAGCTAATGTTTTGGACCAATGTTTATTATGAAGTCTTTCTATGGAGCTTTAAAATCATAGCTATAACTTTAAATGACAACAATAATCCAAAAAAACTGCTGTCTTTGACAACAATGCTTTTTTACCACCCTCAGAGATGCACATTTAATAGTAGAGAAATATCTTTGTGCATTTTATTTTATATTTCTTAAGAGAAATCTAAGCTTACAATCACATCCATCATCTTTCCCTACTCATCCTTTACTTAGTCACATAATACCCAAATATTTTTATCAGCACTATGACAGCAGATCTTAAAAACCATACTGAGTTTAGGTGAGGACGAATGCTAGACTGGGGAGAAATAAGTCAGGGTTGAAATCCCAAAGGGAGAAAGGAAGGGCTTAATATAGCAAGATGATATTTAAGTTGTAAAGTGAGAAAAAAAGAAAAAAGTCTGCATTTTATACATTTTCTATCTATCATCTATCTATCTATCAGTACATGTATGTTTGTGTGAGTATGTGTGTGTGTATACACACACACACACATACATATTCTTTTTTCCTAGGAATGTGATTACCTTAAATAAGTCTGTTTGCCCACTGGTGCATCTGGGCAACTCTTAACCAAAGCAAAGACAATCTGGATTTCCCTAAGGACAGAGAGAAGTCTCAGAGGTGAAATGAAATAAAAGCTGCAACATATAAAAAGCATAATACAAGAAAAAAAAGTTAGATTTTCAGATTTCAGAATCTAAGCAATTTGCAAGGCATTTCCCCTCCTACCCTTTCACTGTGCGCGTGTATGTAAAGAGTTTGGATGTGTCGTGTCTGGAGGACCGTGATGCAGCAAGGCAGGCAGCTTCCCTGAGCAAGCCGGCCACACGCAATCACCTGGCTGTTGTCTAGACTGGCAAAATTAAAATGTAAGAAAATGCTGGGTTCTGAGTGGGAGAGAATATATCTTAGAATTGTTTTTCAAACCTGGATAAATTTCCAACATTGAAAATTTAGAAGGTTGGTAAATTATCAGTGACAGCTCAAATCAGTTCTGTTAGAATTGACAGCATTTTGTTAGCAGGTATTGGGAGAAGATAATTAGCACTAAGCTGTTCGAAAAGTCAAATTATTTCTTGGTTCTACAAAACATACAAAGGAAGCAGAAAACCTCCTGCAAAGGGGCTTCCTTGGTAAGAGAGAATATTTTAAAGTGCTCTTCATTGCCAGTGTAAAGTCTGGACAGAAGGAAGGTCTCAGAGCTGAGGTGTCAGTGTAAAATTAGTTCATTGGTAAACAGGGTTTTGAAAACAGCAGGTTAATTACACGAGACAGGTTAAACTCTCAGGAGAGCATCAGCAGTGAGTGTGTGGTGTGTGGGGCTCATCATTTCCATTAATAAAGTCGAGATGCACACCTCATTCCTCCTGGAGCCTGATAAAAATACAGCTGGGAAAGAAAGAAAACCAACACAATAAAAAGGCATTGAATCCTTTCTGTGAAGTTGTGCTTGGGTGGCCTGAGTGTCCTGATTTCACACCTTTTTTTCTGACTCTGGAATCACAGCCTTAATTTACCGTGTTACCCAGTTTTTCCAGCCTTGAAACTCAAGCATCACCCACAACTGCTTTTTCTTGTTCACACTCTGTGACCAATTTATTACCAAAGGGTCTCAATTCTGCCTCAGAAACAGCTCTCACATCCAGCCACTGTCACCCCTGCCACAGCCAATACTTGGTCTGAGGGCTTGTCATCTGGGCTACCTAACAGCCATTTTTAAACAGTTTTACTAAGTACTGCTAATAATAGCAAACACCCATGCAGTGCTTACCATGTGCCAAGAACTGTTCTACGAGATTTCGAGTCTCACAATAATGCTATGAAATAGGTTACTATTCCTGTTTCAGAGAGAAGGAAGATGAGAACAGAGAGGTTAAGGAACTTGTCCAAAGTCACACAGCTGGTAAGTGGCAGATCTGGGATTTGAACTCTGTCTTCAATTTGTGGTCTGTCTTCAGAGACTCTACTCTTAAAGGACTAATGCATACTGTTTCTACTCTTAAAGGACTAACGCATACTGTTTCTGTTTTAATTTAACCCATTATTATTTTTAGTTGTTGCATTTTTTTGGAATAGATAAAACAGTTAACTCATTCAAAATTCAAAAGCTACAGGAGGCTACATACTGAAAGACGTATGCAGAAGGCTACCTCCCACCCTGGTTCCCTACCTCATGCCCCTGTCCTGCAGGTAATCAGCATGACCAGTTTCTTCAATAGCATCCAAAGCAAATGTTTATATGTTACTATGTTATTTCCCTCCTTTTTTTCCTCTTACACAGACAGAGTATATTGGATGTAATTTGGCACGTTGCCTTTCCCACTTAACAACATATATTGAAGATCATTCCATATAAGTGCATGAAGAGCTTCCTCATTATTTTTTTCTTTTTTCTTTTTTTTGGAAAGACTGCAGATGGTTGAAATGAGGGGTGGGCAAACTTTTCCTGTAAAGGGCCAGATAGTAAATATTTTAGGCTTTATGGGCTTGATGGTCTCTGTCACATATGCTACTGCTGACTTTTTTTTTTTTTAAACCTTCAAGAATATAAAAACATCCTTATCTGATAGGTTGTACCAAAAAAGGCTACAGGCCGGATTTGGCCACAGATCATAGTTTGCTGATCTTTGAAGTAAACAGGCTCTTACCTCGCTGCCCTGCATCCTGTCCTCCCTCACTCTGGCCCCTTCTTGACCATTCAGAAGGAGCTCTCTTCTTATCACATAAATCCAAAGCCGCCACTGCTCCCTTTAAACACTCCACGCCTCTCCACTCCCAGCAGGTGGAGGTCCAGACTGCTGAGCGGTGCCTACAATGCCCTTCCTGACCCCTGTGCCTCTCCTCCCGTCCCTGTCTACTGCTCTGGTCCAGGCCACTATCAGCTCTGCCTCAACTCCTGCAGCGACCTCTTTACCCCACTACTACTACACGATCTCTTGCCACAAATCCACTCTCTACACCCCAGTGCAGCCCCTTGGATCGTTTACAAGTGCAAATCACATCTGGGAACCTCTAACAGCTTGTTGCTGCCCTAGAATGAAGTCAACTTCTGTATCATGGTCTACAAGGCAGGCCAGCTCCACTCAGCCCTCCTGTCAGACCTCACTGCCACCATCATCCCTCCCTCCACTCCCCACTCTCCAACCACAGTGACTTTTCTGTTCCTCAGACAAGCCGAGCTCAACTCTGCCTCTGTGGGTGCTGTTCCCTTGACTGACCTGTTCTTAAAGTTCAGCCTCCGTTCAAATGCCATTTCCTTAGTGAAGCTTTCCCTCACCTTCCAACCTAAAAGGGCCCCTCCACTCTTGCCCTCCACCAAGTCACCAGGCTTTATTTTCTTCATGGTCCTATGGCTGTCTATAATTATACCTTGGTTTACATTAGCAGGCTCTCTGCTTTGCTAGGATGGGCGAGCATCTCCGGTGTCCAGCACATTGCCTGACACACATTAGATGAACACTGAAAATTTTCTGATTCAACATTGGAAGAATTTCAGCCCAATTTACTTTTCCTAGTGGATTTCTCCTCACTCCTCACCTTATATTTCAGTCTTCAGTTCCCCTGGCTTTCTCAACCAATCACTACACAGGAATCTCCCTCCTAAGCGAACATGTTGTCATCTCAGTCATCTCCTCCTTCTTTGAGCCACAAACTCCTACTTACCCATCAATACCCAGCTCAAATGTTACCTCTTCTAGGAAGTTTTTACACTTTCCCTTGCCAGGGTCAATTTCTTCCTCTGGCAGTCTCCCAGAGCACTTTGTATAGACCTCCCTGATCACACTGGGCCATAATGATTTCCCTACCACAGATGTTTTTTTATTTACTTATCATATCCTGAATACTCTCAAATTTATATATATATATATATGTTTCATTTTCATTTTATCTACAATAAGCATTTTACCTATAGGGAAAGGACACTTCGGATGCTGTTTATATAAGTAGGTATGAACACATAATAATATAAATAGCATCATTTAGCTCCGTGCTATGTGCTTTATGTATATTATCTCATTTAACTCTCCTAATATCCCTAATGAGGCAGGTACTATGGTTATCTGTACTTGGCAGATAAGGAAACTAAAACGAGGTTGGGTAACTCGCTCCTGGTGGATCTGGAATTCACTGCCAGGCTGTCCTGCAGGCAGCTGGTGGCCTGGCTCTTTGAAGGTCTGTGTGCCCTTGAGCTCTCAGTGTATCAGGATGGTGCCCAAATCTGCCCTCTTACCCTGCGTGAGACCCAGGACACAGCTCTGCTCAGAGAGGGGTCAGTTGGGACTCTGTCACTCCCCTGCAGCAAGGTGCCCTGTGTCGGGGGCACAGATGTCCCTCTGCCAGCCAGATGGAGAGGCACAATGATGAGGTTGCCCTCTGCACACCTGTGACTGTGCCCTCCCCACGGGCAGCCAGGTATCCTTGGGGCCTGCTTCCTGCTGCCACATGCTGCTTATCCATGTGGACATAAGAGCTCTGCCAGCTCACCCTTGAGCTAATACGAAGGGACTGCAGGGCTCTGGGCAGGAGGGTGGAAGCCTAGAAGGCAGAGGAGACAAGGGCAAAAGGAGCTGCCATTTCTCTATCTTTTCCTTTAGCCATTTCCCCCCCTCTGCCCCAGCTTTACTGAGGTATAATCGACAAATAAAAATTTTATCTCTTTAAGGTATACAACATGATGATTTGATATACGTATACCTTGTGAAAAGCACAGCAAAGGAAACAACAAATGAAAAGGCAACCTATGGAATGGGAGAAAATATTTGCAAATCATATACCTGATAAGGAGTTAATATCCAAAATATATAAGGAACTCAAAGAACTCAATAGCAAACAATGAATAACCTGATGACAAAATGGGCAAAGGGGCTTCCCTGGTGGTCCAGTGCTTAAGAATCTGCCTTCCAATGCAGGGGACACGGGTTGGATCCCTGGTCAGGGAACTAAGATCCCACATGCCGCGGGGCAACTAAGCCCGTGCGCCGCAACTATTGAGCCCACGTGCCACAACTAGAGAGCCCACGCGCCACAACAAAGATCCCTCGTGCCACTACTAAGATCTGATGCAGCCAAATAAATACATAAACAAACAAATATTTTTTTAAAAAAGGGCAAAGGACCTGAATAGATATTTTTCCAAACAAGATGTACAAATGGCCAACAGGTATATGAAAGGTGCTTGACATCTTTATCCTTTCCTTTAAACAAAGAAACTTTCCTTGCACCTTTCTTCAGGGAATAAAGGGAACAGGCAACAATGACCAAGTGTTTGTCTAAGACGTACAGACTTCCTCTGCTGCAGAGTGTATCCCGGTGTAAAGGAGAAGAGAGTGCTCGAATGGATTTGCTGTAGTCTGGCTTCATTATCAGCTCATCAGGAAAATTCTGCCTAGAGAAGTGGGTCACAAACTTGAGGGGAATGCTACTCAAAGTCTGGTTCTCGTACCAGTGGAATCAGAATCACCTTGGAGCTCAGGAGAATCACAGACTCTGGGCCCTACTCCAGACCTGACAAATCAGACCCTGAATTGTAACACGATCCCCCAGGAAATTCCTAAGCACATTAAAGTTTGAGAAACACTGACCCAGGGTGACTGATTAAAATGTGAGTTTAGGGCTCTATGCCTTAGAAATTCTGATTCACTTGAGGAGGGTGAGATCCAGAAATCTAACAGGCACCACCTACTTTTTGCTTCTGCCTACTTTTTTGAGCAACTGTGGTCTAGAGGCAGTGCTGCTTGGTGGAAATAGTACAGATACTATATTTAGACAGTCTTGAGATCAAATCTCATTTCTAATAGCTGCAAACTAAGTAATCCTGAATAACTACTTCATCCTGTTAAGCTTTAGCTTCCTCAGCTATAAAATGGAGATATTAAATGTCTATACCTTCAGCTGGATGGTTTAAAGCACCTAGCACCAAAGCTGTGGCACATAGTATGTATAAATGTTAAATATTATAGCCATTAGATCAAACAGCTATCTAATGGTTGCAACATTGAATGGTGGACTGGGCCAGAGTACTGATTAATATCAACTGCAGGGACAGGGAAGGCCAAAGGGGGCTAACCAAGGTGTAAAGGCTGTGGTTTCTCTGTTACTTAATCTTGGCCCTAAAGACAGAGAAAGGACTAGACTGCAGCAGTGATCAAACTTTATCATCTACTAAGAATCACCAGGGAAGGGAGTTAAAATGCTGATTCCTGGGTGCTGCTTCTCAAAGATTCTGTTTCATCGGGTCTGGGATATGGGCTAGGGATCTGCATTTTTATCCCCAGGAGATTTGATGCATGAGTCCTCCAATCTCACCCTGAGAAACAGCGGCTTAGAGAATATGTGTACTTGTTGGATAAAGGAAGAGCCTGACGCATGTGGTGCCCTGGCTGGTACTGGGAAATATACACAAGGATGGATGACTCCACCTGGTGTCCACCCAGCTGGGAGCTGGGGCCTCCAAGGAGAACATAAGTCTGTGCCGCTGTGCTAGAATATCGACACGAACGGCGGCCCGGAAGAGCAATGGAAAAGAGGCATACCTGGGCTTCTGCAGCTTCAATGCTGTGGGAGAGATTTCCATTTTGTACAGGTTCCGAAGCATCACTGGATGGTGTCATCTCCACTTCTGTGCTGGTGCTGTTTGGGAGCTCGATTTTTTCTGTGACATAAATCAGACACATACAAAGAAAGCAAATGGAGTCAAGTAGGGGTAAGAGCCATATAGAGAAGAACACCCTATATTGGGCCAAGGGAGAAGGTAGTGGTCTCTGAGGGGTGATAAGGCCCAGGGCTGAGGTTGTGTCAGATGGCAAAGGATTTCTACCCTTCTCCCCCATGCCTTTTAGTGTACTCAGCCCTCCTCCTCTCTTTAATAGCTCTCTGGCATCCCCTCTGGCCTGATGTCTGACCTTGAGTGCCCTATCAACTCCTGGGGTATGCATTCTCTAGACTAGGCAAACTGACCAACTCGCCATTCAAGAACATGAGCATGGACATTTTTATACCAAAAGCCAATCTACACACTAACTGTTTATACCCAGGACCACATCCCTCAGATATTTTTTATAGCAGGATCTTTTCTTTTGTATCACATTCCAGAAAGGATATTTATTAGCTGCGGCCTCAGAAGACTTGGGTCCTAGGCTCTGCTCTGCCACCATCGGGCTGTCACCTCGGGCAAGTCCTCTTCTTCCTCTGGACTTTAGGAACCTTATCTAAGGTTCCTAATGAGATTAGGGGAATCAACTGGGTGACCTCCAAGGCCCATTGCTTCCAGCTCTAATTCCCTCAGGCTCAGTTAGTAGACAACTCTGCCAGCGTGTAGGTGCCATGCATAGGGCAAACCTGGGAACCCGGCCTTCTCGAAATGCCTGGAGCATGCTACTTAGAACATTCCACACGTGGGCATCCTATTGCAGGCCAGGCAAGAGCAGGGTGCTGAACAAGTAATCATTCCTGAATGAGAGGTGACATTTGGCTAGAGTGACTCCCGGGTAATGGTTGAGCACTGGGGACCCGTGGACACTGGGCATCTCAGACAGGCCTGGGTTCACACTCTGATTCTGCTACTTGTGCTGTGGGACCTTTAGCAAGTGACTTAACTCCTCTGAGATTCAGCTTCCTCATCTGTAAAATCGGGGTGATGATGATAATAGAACCACCACTGCTGCTATGACTAACAACAATACGCTCAAAGGGTATGCTGATAAAGATTACATAAGAAAATGCATCCAAAGTTCTCAGCACAGTGCCTGGTACAGAGCGAGCAAACAAGAAATAGAAACTATTGGGATCCTCATTACAGCACCTGCCTTGCACTAGAAGATTTGCTTTCAGGGCTCAGAGGAACACCGGCAGGTGATCAGTGATCAGGCACCATTGAGGTTTTTTGCCATGATTTCAGTGACAGGGAAATAAAAAGGGTTCCTAGGCCGTCTGGATGTGCTGGGTCAAGTCTTGGATTTCAGGAGACAATGAAGCTGTGTGGTTCAGTGTCAGTGTTGCCAGGAATACCAGAATGCTCCTCAGTATCAGATATGGGCAGTCTCAGGCTGCTCATAGAGTATCAGAGTATTTCTAGCAACTTCAGAAAAACTAAACATTTTTATCACTGGTAAACTCTCACTGGAAAATAATTTGAGAGTTACATAAAAACTGTTGGGTTTGAAGAAGCCAAATTTTGGAAGTCATAGGGAAATATTTATGTTTATGTATTTAGTTGTGGAATACAGAGGCATAGATATATTTAAATATAGAAAGCCACTGAAACTCAAACTTATTTTATCTTTCCATGTTTTCAGTCGTGATGACGTTATCTTAATGATGTTCTGCTGTGTGTGACTGTGTCTGTTTTTCCTGGTATACTTGGTTTAGTTATTTAAACTAAAAAGTACTAAGTACCTTGGGAAATATTAAAATTGTGTTTAGGGTGTCTGTTGGCTGAAGTGATACAACTTTAGGATCGGCCTTCAATGGCCAGACAACACAGGAGGCTGGGTCCCAAAGTGGAGTTAAGATGTCCAAGAACAGACATGAACAGATGAGAAGAAGCAACCTCCCAGGTGTGACAGTTAGCATTTTAGCTTATTTCCTTTAAGTTTTTCTTTTCATACCCAGTAGAATCTTTTTTTTTTTTTTTCTTTCGCGGTTCGCGGGCCTCTCACTGTTGTGGCCTCTCCCGTTGCGGAGCACAGGCTCCGGACGCGCAGGCTCGGCGGCCATGGCTCACGGGCCCAGCCGCTCCGCCGCATGTGGGATCCTCCCAGACCGGGGCACGAACCCGCGTCCCCTGCATCGGCAGGCGGACTCTCAACCACTGCGCCACCAGGGAAGCCCCTATTTCACTCTTTTTAAAGTTCCCCTGGGGGTAGGTGATATATTGTGTCCATTCATGCCCTGTACCCATGAGGGGGAAGTGGGGCTCTTCCTGACACCCAGGAAAGGGCCGAGTTGCAGGGTTCTGTGTCTGAACTGAGTTGGGGTGTCCACACTGGGTCCTGTCTCTGCCCCCCTCCACGTACTTCAGGAAAGGCACGGGATGGAAGTCTCCCGGACTCACCCACATGATTAGCAGCCCCATTCTGCCTGTCGTTCTCATCCACCTGACATTTTTTCTTGGCGATCTTGTGGAGAATTGAAGCCTTTTCTCTGAACCTCCCTGAAGCAAGACAGAGTAATGGAAAGGAGACAGGGTGAGAAGGAAGATAAAGAGAGAGGCTCGTGGCAAATGGCGAAGCGCTGGTGAAGCAGGCACGTGGCTTCCTCAGCTGTGGGGCCGGTCATCAGCAACCACTCCTTTCTGCCCAGCCCCGAGGCCCTGTGACCTGCAAGAAGGATACTTTCTTACCTTGTGATTCTTCAGCCCAATTCTCTATCTGAGAATCTCAAGCTGCTGGATCACAGATGAAAGGTGACCTCTTGCCTCCCTCCCAACTGCTTACAAAAAACGAAAGCACCAATCATCACCCAAATGCCCTCTACTGCTGAGGTCCGAAACAGGTCTAGAGAAACAGAACTGCTCTGGAGGCGTAGCCGTGTCTCTGGAATTATATGCTCATCCCAGAACTGGCTTTTGACCATGGAAAGCCAAGCCCAGGGGTCCTTTGATTTGACTTTGGTTTTCAAACATTTATCTTAATTAACACTGCAATTTCTACAGGAGTTGGGATGCATCACAGCTTTTTGAATTAGCTGAGTCAGCTTCAATTAAAGCATCAGGGAGGCAACTGATTCCAGTTGGGGATTTAGGATAAAGGATGAGCAACTAAGCACAGCAAGTAATGTCTGTTGGTGAAGAGACGCTTAGGGAAAGGTGCTGGAAAAAATACCATTTTCAAAATAATCATTTTAAACAGCTGTACCACAAAAGTAATGCTTCATTTCTTCTCCATTACTGACATAATTAATGGGTAAATGCATGCAACAAGCACAGAAAAAAAGCATGCAAGAGTGTAGAGATTACTTTATGTGAAACATAGCGCATTTTTCTTTCTCTTTTAATCCTTGATTTTTTCCCCCCTGGGAACGTTCAAGGTACAAAGGAGCCTCATTTTAAACTGACTGATTATTGCCTAGATTCAGATATGATGAGTCCCTGAAAATATCACAACTCCTACAATCTTCCCACTAGGCATTGGGGGTTGGCTGGGTTCTCTAGCAGCATATTAGCAGAGGAGCTCATTCTACTTTTCTAGTCAGACCAAAACCAAACCAAATCAAACCCCAAAATGTTTCTCTTGGAGAGCCTGTCCTCCTAGGATGGGGCATGGCAGGTTGGCACCCGCACCCCACCCCTCCTTGTGAATGGAAATCCTGGGGAGTGGTCATAGAGGTGACTTGTGTGCCTGGCTGGGGATGACAGAAGCTGTAAACTAGAGTGGGACCAGTTGGCTTCAATGGTGAAAATGATGGGGGACAGAGGCCCTTCTGCTTGCAAGCTCCATTAGCCTTAAATCTAGATGCCTGCTACCATAAAGGTAGCCTCTAGCAGGTAAGTACCTTAGTCTAGGTAATGAATGTGCCCTGCCGGGCACACCCTCCAAGGAAGCAGGAAGAGGAACATTACGCAGAGAAAAGTGGGTCAGTATGTGGCTTGGGCTTCATAAGGAATGAGAAAGAAGGACTAGGTGATGGGCATGATGTCCATTCTTGAGGGATGTTGAAGGTCAGTATTAGGTTCCCCATGCTGGAAGGTAATTTGAATTTGGCTATTTCTATTTAATCTCCAATGAAAACTCGGGGAAGAAAAGAGGAAAGGAAAGAAGTCTGGGGACTAGGAGAAGGAGGAGGTAAAAGGGAAGAAGGAAAAAAAAAGAAAAAAAAGGAGAGAAAAAGAAGGAATTCAAGAAGGAGGATATAGGCAGGCAGCTGGGATTGTCTTGGAGGTTGCCAGGCAGCATGGATGCAAGACATGTTCCTGGCTGCCAAATCTAGTCTTATTTGGGGAGTAGATAGATGGATAATGAAGAGTGATTCTCAGCATTGGGCAGCCTGAAGCCTAAAGAGGGGTACTTATTGTGGAAGATGACCCTAAGAAGTCCTCAAATCATCTGCTGAAAAGGCAAGAAGAGGAAAAGGGAGGTTCTAAAACTTTATAGAAGGTGATGATTCTAGTAATAATGCCACTCTGTGGATCTGGGGTCTGTCTTTCAACTTAGAACATTCTGCAGCTCTATGATCAACAATTGCTATTTAAAAATTATATGTAAAATAATAATAAAGCAAGAGAGCATTCAGAAGAGGAAACAAATAAGCCTGGGGAAATAAAACCTGAAGTAATCCAATCCAAGTAATGCCTGAAAGTCATGAAACATGGCAGAGAAAAATATTTGATAGAAACGAGTTAATCACATGTTGTGTGTAATTCCAAGGATCTTTTCAGAGCTCAGATGAACTCCAGAGAGAAATGACAACAAAAGGGGCCCCAAAGCATGGAAGGGTTTGGCCACTCCCTATGCCAGGAAACACCTTTCATAACAGTGTTGGCCACTGTCACTCGTGGGCTGGTTTCCCCAAATTCTCTAAAGGAGGAGTGGGAGGACAGGGTAGGGAAATGATTCTAGAATTGGGATTTCATAGGTTCTCAAACATTTTCACAGACCAGCAAGGGTTTTCTAGACTGTGTGTCACCCGTTTTCCCACTGCAGGAGCACCTCAGATTTTCTGGGCTATGGAAAAATGGGAGGGATAGACCTTACTTGTTTTCTCTTGGGGTTCAGCCCTTGGGCAGCAAGGCAAAGCTGCAGAGGCTGCCTGGGGAGCAGCTCTTGTCCACCCACCCCTTCAACTTCTTTAATACAACTTCTGCCCCAATTTGCAGGACCTGGCAGCCATTCTGCCTTGTGAGTGCTGACAATGGCTGCTCCAAGGCCTAAAAGGATTTTCAGAGATTAGTTTCTAGAAAAGCAGCACACAGAAAAGGTGAAGAAAAGGTGAAGGCCCACCTTTAGAATTTAGCACACAGGGGAATTCCTTGAGGTGGTGGGGCAGAGCCTCGCCAGCAAGGCATCCTCATCCCAGTTCAGTGGACACCCCTGGGATCACCACAGGGCACCTTTTGAGAAAAGCTGTGAGGACCATGCTGACAGGACATGAGTGAGCACAGAACATGTGATTCTCAAAGGGACCCTCTGTGTTTGGGGGCAGGAAGACCTGGCACCTTCAGGACCTCTTCAGCCTGAAGACACAAGCTGGGAGAACACCTCGCAGGATGCGTGTGTGTTGGGGACAGCACAGTATTGTGGTTAAAAGGATGTGATTTCGAGGCAGCTAGGCCTGGGCTTAAGCCCCATCTCTCTCACTGGCTCTGCTGGCTGAGAACTGGTAAATACATGAATGTTTCTGAGCTTCAGTTTTCCCATCTGTTGAATAGGGATGTTAACGACTGACTCCTGAGCTAAATGCAAGGCTTAAGTGAGAAAATATGTGTAAAGGACTGATCACAGCACCTGGCATTAGCAGACCTCTGTAAATAAGAGGAAAAAGAAAAACCAACAGACACCCCAGGGGCAAGGGTGACATGGCCCTGAATTGCTTTAGAGCAGCTGTCCCCAACCTTTCTGGCGCCAGGGACCGGTTTCATGGAAGACAATTTTTCCATAGGGGCGGGCGGCGGTGGAGGGCTCAGGCGGTAATGAGAGCGATGGAGAGCAGCAGATGAAGCTCTGCTCACTCGCCCGCTGACCACCTCCTGCTGTGCGGCCCGGGGGCGGGGGACCCCTGCTTTAGAGGAATCCTTGGCATCGTCTCTTCTCTCAATCCACACAGGCGGGACTGGAGAATTAGCTGCATCTGACCCGACAGTGTAAGCATCGGGGGCCTTGTCGGATTGGTGTTTAGTTTTCAGTGAGTCCTCCAAAGTCAGTTCCAAAACCAATTAGGAGGAGGATCACTTTATACTTTCCCGAAATTAAGAAGGTCAAGGTGAGGGAGCTGGCCCTCTGTGTTTTAGATACCTTTGTGATCTTAAAATGAAAAGATAGTGATCAGCTTTCTCCCATTACCTGTGAGGACAGAGTACAGGGAAGGACTATTGGTGTTGCACAGTGGATTCGGGGTGGCTCAAAAGAGCTTCCTGATGCACAAGGGCTTTACCTCCTCTGTGTCTCAGGCTCAGGATTTTAAAATGGGGATAATACATAGAACACCCAGCTCATACAGTTGCTGGAAGACTTAATGGTTTGATACACAGCAGGTGTTTAGATGGCCCTGACATACAGTAAATTACTCAGAAAGGGTTGTTATTATTATGGAAGTGAATGCAGGACCTTCACCCCATAAATTACTGAAAATAAAAAGCTTGATATTTAAAAATAGAATGGAAGCTTAGCAGCCTCTGGTGCAAGAGACCTTGGCAGTAAAGGCACTGCTTCCATAGACTATTTTAGGCATGGATTCCACGTTGGCATAAGGGTTGACATGGACAGATCTAAGAAAAAACTGTAGCTCTTTGCCTGGGGATAAAGAAGACATTTTTGAGCACTTTTCAAGGTGAGAGAAGGAGTGATTTTTAACATTTTTTAAGGCAACTTAAAAAAATATACTCTGCTGCAGTGTGAACCCTTAAAGTGTTGTATTTTTATACAGAGACAGATTATTTGTATACTTAAAATCGCAGAAATAGCAAATTCTGCTCAAATCATGAGGCACCTAGTACGTCAAAACCTAGTACACAATTTTAATATAGTTCAGCTTGCTTTGAAATTTGCAGAAGAATACCAGCTGAGTGTCCTCAGGGGACTGTGTGTTGAGGGGGTGCGGTAGGGAAGTGTGGGAGAAGATCAAAGCAGAAAGGCCTATTATGAATAAGAACAAATTTTGGAAGAACAAAATTTGAGGAATCAAAATCTTCAACCAATCTCTCTGCCATAAAACAGAAGCTCTAAGCCACTTCGCAAAATAACCTTTGGAGGTTCTGTTTGCTCAAAGAATAAAGCATTTTGCTTCTATTTCTGCTGTTAATTAATGAAAACAGCCCCTGGAAATTCCTTCACATCTTTCCCACCAAGTAATCAGCAGCGCTGGACGGGAACCCTTTGGGCTGGAGGTAAGATTCCCTCCTGGCTGCCATGGAACATTCTGAGCACCAGAAACACATAAGAGATAGGACCAAAGAGATTTATAGATGTAAAGGGAGTGGCCACACACACCTCGGTAAACAGGACTTAGTTTGGGAGAAGAAAAGGGAAAATGAAACAGGGGGGGAAAACGTAGATAGTGTTTTAGAAACTATTTTTGTGTTTTCAGTTCTGCCTTTCCTGTCTCTGTCTTTGAAGTTTATGGCTTGGCTGGTAGCTTAAAAAGTAAAAGGGCACTGAACTTTCTTCCTGTTTATCCCCTGTCTTTTTGTCTGGAAGCAGAGACTCAGGTCAGGCAGCCAGGCCATCGTCACTCTGAGAAGGCATGCAATGGAACTGACGTGGCAAAGAGCAAACGCTGACCTTGGGGTCATCGTGGGTTCCTCTCTTTCTCTCACATCCTACATGTTATCCACCAGCAAATCTGGGGTCTCTGCTTTCAGAATATTTCAGAATCTGACCACTTTTCCCTCCCCACCCCCTGGGCCGAGCAACAATCCTGCCGGCCTCCTGGCCTGTCTCCCTTCCACCTTTACCTCTCTGTCCCCCAGGCTGGTCTCAGTGATGAGAACACGCCACTCACTCCTCTGTGCAAAATCTTGCAGTGGCTCCTGAGGTCAAAGTGAAAGCCAAAGTCTTCCCAATGACCTGGAAAATTCTGTCCAGCGAAGCTCACCTCAACCGCCTCCCTCGTCCCCTCCCCCTCTCCTAGCTTACTCTGCTCAAGCACGCTGGCCTCCTTGCTGTTCTGGAAAACACTGTGCACTCTCCCACCTCAGCGCCATGGCCTTTGCTGGTCCCTCTACCTGGAATGTTCTTCTCCCAGGGATCCACACGCTTCACTCTCTCAACTCCTTCAAGTACTCATTCAGATGTCACCTTCTCACCAAGGCTGCTCTGAGCAGCCTATTTAAATTTGCAGCTTTTCTTTCCAGCATTTCTCATCCCCAGCTTATTTTCTCTAAAGTGTTTTTCACCATCTAATTTACTGTATCATTATTGCTATCGATTATCTGCTGCTTCCCATTAGCAGCCAAGCTCCACAAGGGTAGGGATTTTCATCGGTTTTGTGCGCTGCTGTATCCCCAGCGCCCAGTGGGACTCAATCAATCCTTGTGTTTGTGGTTTCCTGGCAAGTTGATGAGGTTCTTACATGCTTCTCGTTGGCTAATGACCCAAAGTAAATCCTTTCAAGTCCACCCAAGCCCAAGGCCCCAGTAGGGCTGAGGGTCCGTACGTAGAGCCCCAGGAACTGTCCGAAGGTCAAGGGGAGAAATGGGCTGGACCAGGTGTTTATGCACCAGAGCTGGAAGACAGAGGGGAACACCAGTCATCCTGCTCCTGCACCTCCCTCACCAGGCTGCCCAGGTGAGCACTGGAAGAGGAGGAAGATGGAAGAGGAGGCCCGGTGAGCACAGCAGAGAGCAGAGCACAGAGAGCTGGGCTTTGGCTTCTCCTTCTGTATGAAGATACTCCTCACTTGTCAAGGCCTAACTGAAGGACAGACCCGAAGCTTTTTCTCGACTGATACACACACCCATCTTCCCAAGTGGAAATCCACCCGCCGTTCTCATGGCACTTTGTACCCCTGTCACAGCCCTTACTTCAGTTTGCTGCCCACCTGTCTGCTTTCCCCACCAGAGGGCAGGCTTCTCAGGGGCAGAGACCTCTCCGCCATCTGTGTATCTTTGTGTCCCTCAAAAAGCGTCTTAGAATTGTGCTTGGCACGTCACATGCAGTCACTGAGTTGCAGTGAGCCTCTCGGTATATTAGCTCCCCTGGGAAGTCAGCTTTTTTTCCAAGTCAGTACAAGTCACAATCTTCTACTCTGCAAATATTAACCAAGCCTGTGCTATGAATCAGGCAACATTTGGTAATAAGATCCAGCTGGTGGGTGCCCTTGTAGAGTTCACAGCCTGGAGCCAGGGACAAGAAACTAGGACTTAAGATTCATGCTCTGATGGTGTGGGCCTTCTCGGGAGGGCACGGAAACTCAGAGAATAGTGAAAGTTCTAAGATACAAGACACTACCTAGCAGCTTGAAGGAATAAACTCCTCTTGCATTCCACAAGCTGTCCTCATGGGGCAGCTTATTCACCTAATAGGATCTGACCTGATTTTTTTTTTTTTTTTT